>NC_135501.1:34486402-34789433 GCF_052857255.1 Amblyomma americanum | reverse complement strand
TCCGCCCTGGAGAAACTCCGCGCTGGAGAAACTCCGCGCTGGAGAAAGTCCGCGCTGGAGAAAGTCCACGTTGGACAAAGTCCGCGTTGGAGAAACTCTGCGTTGGAGAAACTCCGCGCTGGAGAAACTCCGCGCTGGAGGAACTCCGCGCTAGAGAAACTCCGCGCTGGAGAAACTCCGCGTTGAAGAAACTCCGCGCTGGAGATACTCCGCGCTGGAGAAACTCCGCGCTGGAGAAACTCCTCGCTGGAGAAACTCCACGATGAAGAAACTCCGCGCTGGAGAAATATCGTGTTGGAGAAACTCTGTGTTGAAGAAACTCCGCGCTGCAGAAACTCCGCGCTGGAGAAACTCCGCGTTGGAGAAACTCCGCATTGGAGAAACTCCGCGTTGGAGAAAGTCCGCATTGGAGAAACTCCGTGTTGGAGAAACTCTGTGTTAGAGAAACTCCGCGCTGGAGAAACTCCGCGCTGGAAAAACACTGCGCTGGAGAAACTGCGTGTTGGAGAAACTCCGTGTTGGAGAAACTCCGTGTTGGAGAAACTCCATGCTGGAGAAACTCCGTGTTGGAGAAACTCCGCGCTGGAGAAACTCCGCGCTGGAGAAACTCCGTGTTGGAGAAACTCGGCGCTGGAGAAAGTCCGCGCTGGAGAATCTCCACGCTGGAGAATCTCCGCGTTTGAGAAACTCCGCGTTGGAGACACTCCGCTTTGGAGAAGCTCCACGTTGAAGAAACTCCGCGCTGGAGAAAGTCCGTGTTGGAGAAACTCTGTGTTGGAGAAATTCCGCGCTGGAGAAACTCCGCGCTGGAGAAAGTCCGCGCTGGAGAAAGTCCGCGTTGGACAAAGTCCGCGTTGGAGAAACTCCGCGTTGGAGAAACTCCGCGCTGGAGAAACTCCGCGCTTGAGAAAATCCGCGCTAGAGAAACTCCGCGCTGGAGAAACTCCGCGCTGGAGATACTCCGCGCTGCAGAAACTCCGCGCTGGAGAAACTCCTCGCTGGAGAAACTCCGTGTTGGAGAAACTCTGTGTTGAAAAAACTCCGCGCTGCAGAAACCCTGCGCTGGAGAAACTCCGCGTTGGAGAAACTCCGCGTTCGAGAAACTCCGCTTTGGAGAAACTACGCGTTGGAGAAACTCCGCTTTGGAGAAACTACGCGTTGGAGAAACTCCGCGTTGGAGAAACTCCGCGTTGGAGAAAGTCCGCGTCGGAGAAACTCCGTGTTGAAGAAATTCTGTCGTGGAGAAACTCCGTGCTGCAGATACTCCACGCTGGAGAAACTCCGCGAAGGAGATACTCCGCGCTGGAGAAACTCCACGTTGGAGAAACTCCGTGTTGGAGAAACTCCGTGCTGGAGAAACACAGTGCTGGAGAAACTCGGCACTGGAGTAACTCCGCGCTTTAGAAACTCCGCGCTGGAGAAACTCCGTGCTGGAGAAACTCCGTCTTGGAGAAACTCCGCGCTGCAGATACTCCACGCTGGAGAAACTCCGCGCTGGACAAACTCCGTGTTGGAGAAACTCCGTGTTGGAAAAACTCCGCGCTGGAGATGCTCCGCGCTGGAGAAACTCCGCGCTGGAGAAACTCCGCGTTGGAGAAACTCCGTGTTGGAGAAACTCCGTGCTGGAGAAACTCAGTGCTGGAGAAACTCGGCACTGGAGAAACTCCGCGCTTTAGAAACTCCGCGCTGGAAAAACTCCATGCTGGAGAAACTCCGGACTGGAGAAACTCCGCGCTGGAGAAACTCCGCGTTGGAGAATCTCCGCGTTAGAGAAACTCCTCGTTGGAGAAACTTTGCTTTGAAGAAACTCCGGGCTGGAGAAACTCCGTGTTGGAGAAACTCCGCATTGGAGAAACTCCGCGCTGGAGAAACTCCGCGTTGGAGAAACTCCGCTTTGGAGAAATTCCGCGTTGGGGAAAGTCCGCGTTTGAGAAACTCCGCGTTTGAGAAAGTCAGCGTTAGAGAAACTGCGTGTTCGAGAAACTCCGCGCTGGAGAAACTCCGTGCTGGAGAAACTCCGTTTTGGAGAAAGTTCGCGCAGGAGATACTCCGCGCTGTAGAAACTCCGCGCCGGAGAAACTCCGCGTTGGAGAAACTCCGTTTTGGAGAAACTTCATGCTGGAGAAACTCTGTGTTGGAGAAACTCCGCGTAGGAGAAACTCCGCACTGGAGAAACTCCGCGTTGGAGAAACTCCGCATTGGAGAAGCTACGCGTTGGAGAAACTCCGCGCTAGAGAAACTCCGCGTAGGAGAAAGTCCGCGTTGGAGAAACTCCGCGTTGGAGAAACTCTGCGTTGGAGAAACTCCGCGCTGGAGTAACTCCCGGCGGAGAAAGTCCGTGCTGGAGAAAGTCCGTGTTGAAGAAACTACGCGTTGGAGAAACTCTGCGCTAGAGAAACTCCGCGTTGGAGAAACTCCGCGTTGGAGAAACTCCGAGTTGGAGAAAGTCCGCGTTGGAGAAACTCCGCGTTGGAGAAACTCCGCGTTGGAAAATCTCCGCGCTGGAGAAACTCCGCGCTTTAGAAACTCCTCGGCGGAGGAAGTGCGTGCTGGAGAAATCCGTGTTGGAGAATCTACGTGTTGGAGAAACTCTGTTTTGGAGAAACTCCGCGCTGGAGAAACTCCGAGTTGGAGAAACTACGCTTTGGAGAAACTCCGCATTGGAGAAACTCCGCGCTGGAGAAACTCCGCGTTGGAGAAACTCCGCTTTGGAGAAATTCCGCGTTGGGGAAAGTCCGCGTTTGAGAAACTCCGCGTTTGAGAAAGTCAGCGTTAGAGAAACTGCGTGTTCGAGAAACTCCGCGCTGGAGAAACTCCGTGCTGGAGAAACTCCGTTTTGGAGAAAGTTCGCGAGGGAGATACTCCGCGCTGTAGAAACTCCGCGCCGGAGAAACTCCGCGTTGGAGAAACTCCGCGTTGGAGAAACTCCGTTTTGGAGAAACTTCATGCTGGAGATACTCCGTGTTGGAGAAACTCCGCGCTGGAGATACTCCGCGCTGGAGAAACTCCGTGTTGGAGAAAGTCGGCGCTGGAGAAAGTCCGCTCAGGAGAATCTCCACGCTGGAGAAACTCCGCGCTGGAGAATCTCCGCGTTTGAGAAACTCCGCGTTGGAGACACTCCGCTTTGGAGAAAGTCCGTGTTGGAGAAACTCCGTGTTGGAGAAATTCCGCGCTGGAGACACTCCGCCCTGGAGAAACTCCGCGCTGGAGAAACTCAGTGCTGGAGAAACTCCGCGTTGGAGCAACTCCGCATTGGAGAAACTTCGTTTGGAGAAAGTCCGCATTGGATAAACTCCGTGTTGGAGAAACTCTGTGTTGGAGAAACTCCGCGCTGGAGAAACTCCGCGCTGGAAAAACACTGCGCTGGAAAAAGTCCGTGTTGGAGAAACTCCGTGTTGGAGAAATTCCGCGCTGGAGATACTCCGCGCTGGAGAAAGTCCGCGTTGGACAAAGTCCGCGTTGGAGAAACTCCGCTTTGGAGAAACTCCGCGCTGGAGAAACTCCGCGCTGGAGAAAATTCGCGCTAGAGAAACTCCGCGCTGGAGAAACTCCGCGCTGGAGATACTCCGCGCTGGAGAAACTCCGCGCTGGAGAAACTCCTCGCCGGAGAAACTCCACGATGAAGAAACTCCGCGCTGGAGAAACTCCGTGTTGGAGAAACTCTGTGTTGAAAAAACTCCGCGCTGCAGAAACCCTGCGCTGGAGAAACTCCGCGTTGGAGAAACTCCGCGTTCGAGAAACTCCGCTTTGGAGAAACTACGCGTTGGAGAAACTCCGCGTTGGAGAAACTCCGCGTTGGAAAAAGTCCGCGTCGGAGAAACTCCGTGTTGGAGAAATTCCGTCTTGGGGAAACTCCGTGCTGCAGATACTCCACGCTGGAGAAACTCCGCGAAGGAGATACTCCGCGCTGGAGAAACTCCACGTTGGAGAAACTCCGTGTTGGAGAAACTCCGTGCTGGAGAAACTCAGTGCTGGAGGAACTCGGCACTGGAGTAACTCCGCGCTTTAGATACTCCGCGCTGGAGAAACTCCGTGCTGGAGAAACTCCGTCTTGGAGAAACTCCGCGCTGCAGATACTCCACGCTGGAGAAACTCCGCGCTGGACAAACTCCGTGTTGGAGAAACTCTGTGTTGGAAAAACACCGCGCTGGAGATCCTCCGCGCTGGAGAAACTCCGCGCTGGAGAAACTCCGCATTGGAGAAACTCCGTGTTGGAGAAACTCCGTGCAGGAGAAACTCAGTGCTGGAGAAACTCGGCACTCGAGAAACTCCGCGCTTTAGAAACTCCGCGCTGGAGAAACTCCGCATTGGAGAAACTCCGCGTTGGAGAAAGTCCGCATTGGAGAAACTCGGTGTTGGAGAAACTCTGTGTTGGAGAAACTCCCCGCTGGAAAAACTCTGCGCTGGAGAAACTGCGTGTTGGAGAAACTCCGTGTTGGAGAAACTCCATGCTGGAGAAACTCTGTGTTGGAGAAACTCCGCGCTGGAGATACTCCGCGCTGGAGAAACTCCGCGCTGGAGAAACTCCGTGTTGGAGAAAGTCGGCGCTGGAGAAAGTCCGCGCTGGAGAATCTCCACGCTGGAGAATCTCCGCGTTTGAGAAGCTCCGCGTTGGAGACACTCCGCTTTGGAGAAGCTCCACGTTGAAGAAACTCCGCGCAGGAGAAAGTCCGTGTTGGAGAAACTCTGTGTTGGAGAAATTCCGCGCTGGAGAAACTCCGCGCTGGAGAAAGTCCGCGCTGGAGAAAGTCCGCGTTGGACAAAGAACGCGTTGGAGAAACTCCGCGTTGGAGAAACTCCGCGCTGGAGAAACTCCGCGCTGGAGAAAATCCGCGCTAGAGAAACTCCGCGCTGGAGAAACTCCGCGCTGGAGATACTCCGCGCTGGAGAAACTCCGCGCTGGAGAAACTCCTCGCTGGAGAAACTCCACGATGAAGAAACTCCGCGCTGGAGAAACTCCGTGTTGGAGAAACTCTGTGTTGAAAAAACTCCGCGCTGCAGAAACTCCGCGCTGGAGAAACTCCGCGTTGGAGAAACTCCGCGTTGGAGAAACTCCGCTTTGGAGAAACTACGCGTTGGAGAAACTCCGCGTTGGAGAAACTCCGCGTTGGAGAAAGTCCGCGTCGGAGAAACTCCGTGTTGGAGAAATTCCGTCTTGGAGAAACTCCGTGCTGCAGATACTCCACGCTGGAGAAACTCCGCGAAGGAGATACTCCGCGCTGGAGAAACTCCACGTTGGAGAAACTCCATGTTGGAGAAACTCCGTGCTGGAGAAACTCAGTGCTGGAGAAACTCGGCACTGGAGTAACTCCGCGTTCTAGAAACTCCGCGCTGGAGAAACTCCGTGCTGGAGAAACTCCGTCTTGGAGAAACTCCGCGCTGCAGATACTCCACGCTGGAGAAACTCCGTGTTGGAGAAACTCCGTGTTGGAAAAACTCCGCGCTGGAGATGCTCCGCGCTGGAGAAACTCCGCGCTTGAGAAACTCCGCGTTGGAGAAACTCCGTGTTGGAGAAACTCCGTGCTGGAGAAACTCAGTGCTGGAGAAACTCGGCACTGGAGAAACTCCGCGCTTTAGAAACTCCGCGCTGGAAAAACTCCATGCTGGAGAAACTCCGGGCTGGAGAAACTCCGTTTTGGAGAAAGTTCGCGCAGGAGATACTTCGCGCTGTAGAAACTCCGCACCGGAGAAACTCCGCGCTAGAGAAACTCCACGTTGGAGAAACTCCGCGTTGGAGAAACTCCGCGTTGGAGAAACTCCGCGTTGGAGATACTCCGCGCTGGAGAAACTCCGCGCTGGAAAAACTGCGCTGGAGAAACTGCGTGTTGGAGAAACTCCGTGTTGGAGAAACTCCGTTTTGGAGAAACTCCATGCTGGAGAAACTCCGTGTTGGAGAAACTCCGCGCTGGAGATACTCCGCGCTGGAGAAACTCCGTGTTGGAGAAAGTCGGCGCTGGAGAAAGTCCGCTCAGGAGAATCTCCACGCTGGAGAAACTCCGCGCTGGAAAATCTCCGCGTTTGAGAAACTCCGCGTTGGAGACACTCCGCTTTGGAGAAACTCCGCGTTGAAGAAACTTCGCGCTGGAGAAAGTTCGTGTTGGAGAAACTCCGTGTTGGAGAAATTCCGCGCTGGAGACACTCCGCCCTGGAGAAACTCCGCGCTGGAGAAACTCCGCGCTGGAGAAAGTCCGCGCTGGAGAAAGTCCACTTTGGACAAAGTCCGCGTTGGAGAAACTCCGCGCTAGAGAAACACCGCGCTGGAGAAACTCCGCGTTGAAGAAACTCCGCGCTGGAGATACTCCGCGCTGGAGAAACTCCGCGCTGGAGAAACTCCTCGCTGGAGAAACTCCGCGCTGGAGAAACTCCTCGCTGGAGAAACTCCATGATGAAGAAACTCCGAGCTGGAGAAATTCCGTGTTGGAGAAACTCCGCGCTGCAGAAACTCCGCGTTTGAGAAACTCCGCATTGGAGAAACTACGCGTTGGAGAAACTCGGCGTTGGAGAAAGTCCGCGTTAGAGAAACTCCGCGTTGGAGAAACTCCGTGTTGGAGAAACTCTGTGTTGGAGAAAGTCCGTCTTGGAGAAACTCCGCGCTGCAGATACTCCACGCTGGAGAAACTCCACGCTGGAGATAGTCCGCGCTGGAGAAACTCCGCGCTGGAGAAACTCCACGTTGGAGAAACTCCGTGTTGGAGAACCTCCGTGCTGGAGAAACTCAGTGGTGGAGAAACTCGGCACTGGAGAAACTCCGCGCTTTAGAAACTCCGCGCTGGAGAAACTCCGTGCTGGAGAAACTCCGTCTTGGAGAATCTTCGCATTAGAGAAACTACGCGTTGGAAATACTCCGCACTAGAGAAACTCCGCGCTGGAGAAAGTCCGTGCTGGAGAGAGTCCGTGTTGGAGAAACTCTGTGTTGGAGAAACTCCGCGCTGGAGAAACTCCGCGCTGGAGAAACTGCGTGTTGGAGAAAGTCGGCGCTGGAGAAAGTCCGCGCTGGAGAATCTCCACGCTGGAGAAACTCCGTGTTGGAGAAACTCCGCGCTGGAGATACTCCGCGCTGGAGAAACTCCGCGCTGGAGAAACTCCGTGTTGGAGAAAGTCGGCGCTGGAGAAAGTCCGCGCTGGAGAATCTCCACGCTGGAGGAAACTCCGCGTTGAAGAAACTCCGCGCTGGAGAAAGTCCGTGTTGGAGAAACTCCGTGTTGGAGAAATTCCGCGCTGGAGAAACTCCGCGCTGGAGAAAGTCCGCGCTGGAGAAAGTCCGCGTTGGACAAAGTCCCCGTTGGAGAAACTCCGCGTTGGAGAAACTCCGCGCTGGAGAAACTCCGCGCTAGAGAAACTCCGCGCTGGAGAAACTCTGTGTTGAAGAAACTCCGCGCTGCAGAAACTCCGCGCTGGAGAAACTCCGCGTTGGAGAAACTCCGCATTGGAGAAACACCGCGTTGGAGAAAGTCCGCATTGGAGAAACTCCGTGTTGGAGAAACTCTGTGTTGGAGAAACTCTGCGCTGGAGAAACTCCGCGCTGGAAAAACTCTGCGCTGGAGAAACTGCGTGTTGGAGAAACTCCGTGTTGGAGAAACTCCGTGTTGGAGAAACTCCATGCTGGAGAAACTCCGTGTTGGAGAAAGTCCGCGCTGGAGAATCTCCACGCCGGAGAAACTCCGCGCTAGAGAAACTCCACGTTGGAGAAACTCCGCGTTGGAGAAACTCCGCGTTGGAGAAACTCCGCGTTGGAGATACTCCGCGCTGGAAAAACTGCGCTGGAGAAGCTGCGTGTTGGAGAAACTCCGTGTTGGAGAAACTCCGTTTAGGAGAAACTCCATGCTGGAGAAACTCCGTGTTGGAAAATCTCCGCGCTGGAGAAACTCCGCGATTTAGAAACTCCGCGGCGGAGAAAGTGCGTGCTGGAGAAAGTCCGTGTTGGAGAATCTACGTGTTGGAGAAACTCTGTTTTGGAGAAACTCCGCGCTGGAGAAACTCCGAGTTGGAGAAACTACGCGTTGGAGAAACTCCGCATTGGAGAAACTCCGCATTGGAGATACTCCGCGCTGGAGAAACTCCGCGTTGGAGAAACTCCGCTTTGGAGAAATTCCGCGTTGGAGAAAGTCCGCGTTTGAGAAACTCCGCGTTTGAGAAAGTCCGCGTTAGAGAAACTGCGTGTTCGAGAAACTCCGCGCTGGAGAAACTCCGCGTTGGAGATACTCCGCGCTGGAAAAACTGCGCTGGAGAAACTGCGTGTTGGAGAAACTCCGTGTTGGAGAAACTCCGTTTAGGAGAAACTCCATGCTGGAGAAACTCCATGTTGGAGAAACTCCGCTCTGGAGATACTCCGCGCTGGAGAATCTCCGCGTTGAAGAAACTTCGCGCTGGAGAAAGTCCGTGTTGGAGAAACTCCGTGTTGGAGAAATTCCGCGCTGGAGACACTCCGCCCTGGAGAAACTCCGCGCTGGAGAAAGTCCGCGCTGGAGAAAGTCCACGTTGGACAAAGTCCGCGTTGGAGAAATTCCGTGTTGGAGAAACTCTGTGTTGAAGAAACTCCGCACTGCAGAAACTCCGCGTTGGAGAAACTACGCGTTGGAGAAACTCCGCGTTGGAGAAAGTCCGCGTTAGAGAAACTCCGCGTTGGAGAAACTCCGCGCTGGAGTAACTCCGCGCTGGAGAAAGTCCGTGTTGGAGAAACTCCGTGTTGGAGAAATTCCGCGCTGGAGAAACTCCGCGCTGGAGAAACTCCGCGCTGGAGAAAGTCCGCGCTGGATAAAGTCCGCGTTGGACAAAGTCCCCGTTGGAGAAACTCCGCGTTGGAGAAATTCCGCGCTGGAGAAACTCCGCGCTGGAGAAACTTCTCGCTGGAGAAACTCCACGATGAAGAAACTCCGCGCTGGAGAAACTCCGTGTTGGAGAAACTCTGTGTTGAAGAAACTCCGCGCTGCAGAAACTCCGCGCTGGAGAAACTCCGCGTTGGAGAAACTCCGCATTGGAGAAACTCCGCGTTGGAGAAAGTCCGCATTGGAGAAACTCCGTGTTGGAGAAACTCTGTGTTGGAGAAACTCCGCGCTGGAAAAACTCTGCGCTGGAGAAACTGCGTGTTGGAGAAACTCCGTGTTGGAGAAACTCCATGCTGGAGAAACTCTGTGTTGGAGAAACTCCGCGCTGGAGATACTCCGCGCTGGAGAAACTCCGCGCTGGAGAAACTCCGTGTTGGAGAAAGTCGGCGCTGGAGAAAGTCCGCGCTGGAGAATCTCCACGCTGGAGAAAGTCCGCGCTGGAGAAAGTCCGCGTTGGACAAAGTCCGCGTTGGAGAAACTCCGCGTTGGAGAAACTCCGCGCTGGAGAAACTCCGCGCTGGAGAAAGTCCGTGTTGGAGAAACTCTGTGTTGGAGAAATTCCGCGCTGGAGAAACTCCGCGCTGGAGAAAGTCCGCGCTGGAGAAAGTCCGCGTTGGACAAAGTCCGCGTTGGAGAAACTCCGCGTTGGAGAAACTCCGCGCTGGAGAAACTCCGCGCTGGAGAAAATCCGCGCTAGAGAAACTCCTCGCTGGAGAAACTCCACGATGAAGAAACTCCGCGCTGGAGAAACTCCGTGTTGGAGAAACTCTGTGTTGAAAAAACTCCGCGCTGCAGAAACTCCGCGCTGGAGAAACTCCGCGTTGGAGAAACTCCGCGTTGGAGAAACTCCGCTTTGGAGAAACTACGCGTTGGAGAAACTCCGCGTTGGAGAAACTCCGCGTTGGAGAAAGTCCGCGTCGCAGAAACTCCGTGTTGGAGAAATTCCGTCTTGGAGAAACTCCGTGCTGCAGATACTCCACGCTGGAGAAACTCCGCGAAGGAGATACTCCGCGCTGGAGAAACTCCACGTTGGAGAAACTCCGTGTTGGAGAAACTCCGTGCTGGAGGAACTCAGTCCTGGAGAAACTCGGCACTGGAGTAACTCCGCGCTTTAGAAACTCCGCGCTGGAGAAACTCCGTGCTGGAGAAACTCCGTCTTGGAGAAACTCCGCGCTGGAGATGCTCCGCGCTGGAGAAACTCCGCGCTGGAGAAACTCCGCGTTGGAGAAACTCCGTGTTGGAGAAACTCCGTGCTGGAGAAACTCAGTGCTGGAGAAACTCGGCACTGAAGAAACTCCGCGCTTTAGAAACTCCGCGCTGGAAAAACTCCATGCTGGAGAAACTCCGGGCTGGAGAAGCTCTGCGCTGGAGAAACTCCGCGTTGGAGAATCTCCGCGTTAAAGAAACTCCTCGTTGGAGAAACTTTGCTTTGAAGAGACTCCGGGCTGGAGAAACTCCGTGTTGGAGAAACTCCGCATTGGAGAAACTACGCATTGGAGAAACTACGCATTTGAGAAACTCCGCACTAGAGAAACTCCGCGCTGGAGAAAGTCCGTGCTGGAGAAAGTCCGTGTTGGAGAAACTCTGTGTTGGAGAAACTCCGCGCTGGAGAAACTCCGGGCTGGATAAACTCCGCGCTGGGGAAACTCCGCGTTGGAGAAACTCCGCGTTGGAGAAACTTCGATTTGAAGAAACTCCGCGCTGGAGAAACTCCGTGTTGGAGAAACTGTGTTGAAGGAACTCCGCGCTGGAGAAACTCCGCGCTGGAGAAACTCCGCGTTGGAGAAACTCCGCATTGGAGAAACTACGCGTTAGAGAAACTCCGCGCTGGAGAAACTCTGTGTTGGAGAAACTCCGCGTTGGAGAAACTCCGCACTGGAGAAACTCCGCGTTGGAGAAACTCCGCATTGGAGAAGCTACGCGTTGGAGAAACTACGCGCTAGAGAAACTCCGCGTTGGAGAAAGTCCGCGTTGGAGAAACTCCGCGTTGGAGAAACTCTGCGGTGGAGAAACTCCGCGCTGGAGTAACTCCGCGGCGGAGAAAGTCCGTGCTGGAGAAAGTCCGTGTTGAAGAAACTACGCATTGGAGAAACTCTGCGCTAGAGAAACTCCGCGTTGGAGAAACTCCGCGTTGGAGGAACTCCGAGTTGGAGAAAGTCCGCGTTGGAGAAACTCCGCGTTGGAGAAACTCCGCGTTGGAAAATCTCCGCGCTGGAGAAACTCCGCGCTGGAGAAACTCCGCGCTTTAGAAACTCCTCGGCGGAGAAAGTGCGTGCTGGAGAAAGTCCGTGTTGGAGAATCTACGTGTTGGAGAAACTCTGTTTTGGAGAAACTCCGCGCTGGAGAAACTCCGAGTTGGAGAAACTACGCGTTGGAGAAACTCCGCATTGGAGAAACTCCGCGCTGGAGAAACTCCGCGCTGGAGAAACTCCGCGTTGGAGAAACTCCGCTTTGGAGAAATTCCGCGTTGGGGAAAGTCCGCGTTTGAGAAACTCCGCGTTTGAGAAAGTCAGCGTTAGAGAAACTGCGTGTTCGAGAAACTCCGCGCTGGAGAAACTCCGTGCTGGTGAAACTCCGTTTTGGAGAAAGTTCGCGCAGGAGATACTTCGCGCTGTAGAAACTCCGCACCGGAGAAACTCCGCGCTAGAGAAACTCCACGTTGGAGAAACTCCGCGTTGGAGAAACTCCGCGTTGGAGAAACTCCGCGTTGGAGAAACTCCGCGTTGGAGATACTCCGCGCTGGAGAAACTCCGCGCTGGAAAAACTGCGCTGGAGAAACTGCGTGTTGGAGAAACTCCGTGTTGGAGAAACTCCGTTTTGGAGAAACTCCATGCTGGAGAAACTCAGTGTTGGAGAAACTCCGCGCTGCAGATACTCCGCGCTGGAGAAACTCCGTGTTGGAGAAAGTCGGCGCTGGAGAAAGTCCGCTCAGGAGAATCTCCACGCTGGAGAAACTCCGCGCTGGAGAATCTCCGCGTTTGAGAAACTCCGCGTTGGAGACACTCCGCTTTGGAGAAACTCCGCGTTGAAGAAACTTCGCGCTGGAGAAAGTTCGTGTTTGAGAAACTCCGTGTTGGAGAAATTCCGCGCTGGAGACACTCCGCCCTGGAGAAACTCCGCGCTGGAGAAACTCCGCGCATGAGATACTCCGCGCTGGAGAAACTCCGCGCTGGAGAAACTCCTCGCTGGAGAAACTCCATGATGAAGAAACTCCGCGCTGGAGAAATTCCGTGTTGGAGAAACTCTGTGTTGAAGAAACTCCGCGCTGCAGAAACTCCGCGTTTGAGAAACTCCGCATTGGAGAAACTACGCGTTGGAGAAACTCGGCGTTGGAGAAAGTCCGCGTTAGAGAAACTCCGCGTTGGAGAAACTCCGCGCTGGAGTAACTCCGCGCTGGAGAAACTCCTTGTTGGAGAAACTCCGTGTTGGAGAAAGTCCGTCTTGGAGAAACTCCGCGCTGCAGATACTCCACGCTGGAGAAACTCCACGCTGGAGATAGTCCGCGCTGGAGAAACTCCGCGCTGGAGAAACTCCACGTTGGAGAAACTCCGTGTTGGAGAACCTCCGTGCTGGAGAAACTCAGTGGTGGAGAAACTCGGCACTGGAGAAACTCCGCGCTTTAGAAACTCCGCGCTGGAGAAACTCCGTGCTGGAGAAACTCCGTCTTGGAGAATCTCCGCATTAGAGAAACTACGCGTTGGAAATACTCCGCACTAGAGAAACTCTGCGCTGGAGAAAGTCCGTGCTGGAGAGAGTCCGTGTTGGAGAAACTCTGTGTTGGAGAAACTCCGCGCTGGAGAAACTCCGCGCTGGAGAAACTGCGTGTTGGAGAAAGTCGGCGCTGGAGAAAGTCCGCGCTGGAGAATCTCCACGCTGGAGAAACTCCGTGTTGGAGAAACTCCGCGCTGGAGATACTCCGCGCTGGAGAAACTCCGCGCTGGAGAAACTCCGTGTTGGAGAAAGTCGGCGCTGGAGAAAGTCCGCGCTGGAGAATCTCCACGCTGGAGGAAACTCCGCGTTGAAGAAACTCCGCGCTGGAGAAAGTCCGTGTTGGAGAAACTCCGTGTTGGAGAAATTCCGCGCTGGAGAAACTCCGCGCTGGAGAAAGTCCGCGCTGGAGAAAGTCCGCGTTGGACAAAGTCCCCGTTGGAGAAACTCCGCGCTGGAGAAAGTCGGCGCTGGAGAAACTCCGCGCTAGAGAAACTCCGCGCTGGAGAAACTCCGCGCTGGAGAAAGTCGGCGCTGGAGAAAGTCCGCGCTGGAGAATCTCCACGCTGGAGGAAACTCCGCGTTGAAGAAACTCCGCGCTGGAGAAAGTCCGTGTTGAAGAAACTCCGTGTTGGAGAAATTCCGCGCTGGAGAAACTCCGCGCTGGAGAAAGTCCGCGCTGGAGAAAGTCCGCGTTGGACAAAGTCCCCGTTGGAGAAACTCCGCGTTGGAGAAACTCCACGATGAAGAAACTCCGCGCTGGAGAAACTCCGTGTTGAAGAAACTCTGTGTTGAAGAAACTCCGCGCTGCAGAAACTCCGCGCTGGAGAAACTCCGCGTTGGAGAAACTCCGCATTGGAGAAACACCGCGTTGGAGAAAGTCCGCATTGGAGAAACTCTGTGTTGGAGAAACTCTGTGTTGGAGAAACTCTGCGCTGGAGAAACTCCGCGCTGGAAAAACTCTGCGCTGGAGAAACTGCGTGTTGGAGAAACTCCGTGTTGGAGAAACTCCGTGTTGGAGAAACTCCATGCTGGAGAAACTCCGTGTTGGAGAAAGTCCGCGCTGGAGAATCTCCACGCCGGAGAAACTCCGCGCTAGAGAAACTCCACGTTGGAGAAACTCCGCGTTGGAGAAACTGCGCTGGAGAAACTGCGTGTTGGAGAAACTCCGTGTTGGAGAAACTCCGTTTAGGAGAAACTCCATGCTGGAGAAACTCCGTGTTGGAAAATCTCCGCGCTGGAGAAACTCCGCGATTTAGAAACTCCGCGGCGGAGAAAGTGCGTGCTGGAGAAAGTCCGTGTTGGAGAATCTACGTGTTGGAGAAACTCTGTTTTGGAGAAACTCCGCGCTGGAGAAACTCAGAGTTGGAGAAACTACGCGTTGGAGAAACTCCGCATTGAAGAAACTCCGCATTGGAGAAACTCCGCGCTGGAGAAACTCCGCGTTGGAGAAACTCCGCTTTGGAGAAATTCCGCGTTGGAGAAACTCCGCGTTTGAGAAAGTCCGCGTTAGAGAAACTGCGTGTTCGAGAAACTCCGCGCTGGAGAAACTCCGTGCTGGAGAAACTCCGTTTTGGAGAAAGTTCGCGCAGGAGATACTCCGCGCTGTAGAAACTCCGCGCCGGAGAAACTCCGCGCTAGAGAAATTCCACGTTGGAGAAACTCCGCGTTGGAGAAACTCCGCGCTGGAGAAACTCCGCGTTGGAGAAACTCCGCATTGGAGAAACTCCGCGTTGGAGAAAGTCCGCATTGGAGAAACTCCGTGTTGGAGAAACTCTGTGTTGGAGAAACTCCGCGCTGGAAAAACTGCGCTGGAGAAACTGCGTGTTGGAGAAACTCCGTGTTGGAGAAACTCCATGCTGGAGAAACTCTGTGTTGGAGAAACTCCGCGCTGGAGATACTCCGCGCTGGAGAAACTCCGCGCTGGAGAAACTCCGTGTTGGAGAAAGTCGGCGCTGGAGAAAGTCCGCGCTGGAGAATCTCCACGCTGGAGAAAGTACGCGCTGGAGAAAGTCCGCGTTGGACAAAGTCCGCGTTGGAGAAACTCCGCGTTGGAGAAACTCCGCGCTGGAGAAACTCCGCGCTGGAGAAAGTCCGTGTTGGAGAAACTCTGTGTTGGAGAAATTCCGCGCTGGAGAAACTCCGCGCTGGAGAAAGTCCGCGCTGGAGAAAGTCCGCGTTGGACAAAGTCCGCGTTGGAGAAACTCCGCGTTGGAGAAACTCCGCGCTGGAGAAACTCCGCGCTGGAGAAAATCCGCGCTAGAGAAACTCCGCGCTGGAGAAACTCCGCGCTGGAGATACTCCGCGCTGGAGAAACTCCGCGCTGGAGAAACTCCTCGCTGGAGAAACTCCACGATGAAGAAACTCCGCGTTGGAGAAACTCCGCGTTGGAGAAACTCCGCTTTGGAGAAACTACGCGTTGGAGAAACTCCGCGTTGGAGAAACTCCGCGTTGGAGAAAGTCCGCGTCGGAGAAACTCCGTGTTGGAGAAATTCCGTCTTGGAGAAACTCCGTGCTGCAGATACTCCACGCTGGAGAAACTCCGCGAAGGAGATACTCCGCGCTGGAGAAACTCCACGTTGGAGAAACTCCGTGTTGGAGAAACTCCGTGCTGGAGAAACTCAGTCCTGGAGAAACTCGGCACTGGAGTAACTCCGCGCTTTAGAAACTCCGCGCTGGAGAAACTCCGTGCTGGAGAAACTCCGTCTTGGAGAAACTCCGCGCTGCAGATACTCCACGCTGGAGAAACTCCGCGCTGGACAAGCTCCGTGTTGGAGAAACTCCGTGTTGGAAAAACTTTGCGCTGCAGATGCTCCGCGCTGGAGAAACTCCGCGCTGGAGAAACTCCGCGTTGGAGAAACTCCGTGTTGGAGAAACTCCGTGCTGGAGAAACTCAATGCTGGAGAAACTCGGCACTGGAGAAACTCCGCGCTTTAGAAACTCCGCGCTGGAAAAACTCCATGCTGGAGAAACTCCGGGCTGGAGAAGCTCCGCGCTGGAGAAACTCCGCGTTGGAGAATCTCCGCGTTAGAGAAACTCCTCGTTGGAGAAACTTTGCTTTGAAGAGACTCCGGGCTGGAGAAACTCCGTGTTGGAGAAACTCCGCATTGGAGAAACTACGCATTGGAGAAACTACGCATTTGAGAAACTCCGCACTAGAGAAACTCCGCGCTGGAGAAAGTCCGTGCTGGAGAAAGTCCGTGTTGGAGAAACTCTGTGTTGGAGAAACTCCGCGCTGGAGAAACTCCGGGCTGGATAAACTCTGTGTTGAAGGAACTCCGCGCTGGAGAAACTCCGCGCTGGAGAAACTCCGCGTTGGAGAAACTCCGCATTGGAGAAACTACGCGTTAGAGAAACTCCGCGCTGGAGAAACTCTGTGTTGGAGAAACTCCGCGTTGGAGAAACTCCGCACTGGAGAAACTCCGCGTTGGAGAAACTCCGCATTGGAGAAGCTACGCGTTGGAGAAACTACGCGCTAGAGAAACTCCGCGTTGGAGAAAGTCCGCGTTCGAGAAACTCCGCGTTGGAGAAACTCTGCGTTGGAGAAACTCCGCGCTGGAGTAACTCCGCGGCGGAGAAAGTCCGTGCTGGAGAAAGTCCGTGTTGAAGAAACTACGCATTGGAGAAACTCTGCGCTAGAGAAACTCCGCGTTGGAGAAACTCCGCGTTGGAGAAACTCCGAGTTGGAGAAAGTGCGCGTTGGAGAAACTCCGCGTTGGAGAAACTCCGCGTTGGAAAATCTCCGCGCTGGAGAAACTCCGCGCTTTAGAAACTCGGCGGCGGAGAAAGTGCGTGCTGGAGAAAGTCCGTGTTGGAGAAACTACGTGTTGGAGAAACTGTTTTGGAGAAACTCCGCGCTGGAGAAACTCCGAGTTGGAGAAACTACGCATTGGAGAAACTCCGCATTGGAGAAACTCCGCGCTGGAGAAACTCCGCGTTGGAGAAACTCCGCTTTGGAGAAATTCCGTGTTCGAGAAACTCCGCGCTGGAGAAACCCCGTGCTGGAGAAACTCCGTTTTTTAGAAAGTTCGCGCAGGAGATACTCCGCCCTGTAGAAACTCCGCGCCGGAGAAACTCCGTGTTGGAGAAACTCCACGTTGGAGAAACTCCGCGTTGGAGGAACTCCGCGTTGAAGAAACACCGTGCTGGAGAAACTCCGCGCTGGAAAAACTGCGCTGGAGAAACTGCGTGTTGGAGAAACTCCGTGTTGGAGAAACTCCGTTTTGGAGAAACTCCATGCTGGAGAAACTCCGTGTTGGAGAAACTCCGCGCTGGAGATACTCCGCGCTGGAGAAACTCCGTGTTGGAGAAAGTCGGCGCTGGAGAAATTCCGCTCAGGAGAATCTCCACGCTGGAGAAACTCCGCGCTGGAGAATCTCCGCGTTTGAGAAACTCCGCGTTGGAGACACTCCGCTTTGGAGAAACTCCGCGTTGAAGAAACTCCGCGCTGGAGAAAGTCCGTGTTGGAGAAACTCCGTGTTGGAGAAATTCCGCGCTGGAGACACTCCGCCTTGGAGAAACTCCGCGCTGGAGAAACTCCGCGCTGGAGAAAGTCCGCGCAGGAGAAAGTCCACGTTGGACAAAGTCCGCGTTGGAGAAACTCTGCGTTAAAGAAACTCCGCGCTGGAGAAACTCCGCGCTGGAGAAACTCCGCGCTAGAGAAACTCCGCGTTGAAGGAACTCCGCGCTGTAGATACTCCGCGATGGAGAAACTCCGCGCTGGAGAAACTCCGCGCTGGAGAAACTCCTCGCTGGAGAAACTCCACGATGAAGAAACTCCGCGCTGGAGAAATTCCGCGTTGGAGAAACTCCGCGTTGGAGAAAGTCCGCGTTAGAAAAACTCCGCGTTGGAGAAACTCCGTGCTGGAGTAACTCCGCGCTGGAGAAACTCCGTGATGGAGAAACTCCGTGTTGGAGAAACTCCGTCTTGGAGAAACTCCGCGCTGGAGATAGTCCGCGCTGGAGAAACTCCGCGCTGGAGAAACTCCACGTTGGAGAAAATCCGTGTTGGAGAACCTCCGTGCTGGAGAAACTCAGTGGTGGAGAAACTCGGCTCTGGAGAAAGTCGGCGTTGGAGAAACTCCGCGTTGGAGAAACTCCGCGTTGAAGAAACTCCGCGCTGGAGTAACTCCGCGTTGGAGAAAGTCCGCGTTGGAGAAACTCCGCGTTGGAGAAACTCCGCGTTGAAGAAACTCCGCGCTGGAGTTACTCCGCGGCGGAGAAAGTCCGTGCTGGAGAAAGTCCGTGTTGAAGAAACTACGCGTTGGAGAAACTCTGCGCTAGAGAAACTCCGCGTTGGAGAAACTCCGCGTTGGAGAAACTCCGAGTTGGAGAAAGTCCGCGTTGGAGAAACTCCACGTTGGAGAAACTCCGCGTTGGAAAATCTCCGCGCTGGAGAAACTCCGCGCTTTAGAAACTCCGCGGCGGAGAAGTGCGTGCTGGAGAAAGTCCGTGTTGGAGAATCTACGTGTTGGAGAAACTCCGTGTTGGAGAAATTCCGCGCTGGAGAAACTCCGCGCTGGAGAAAGTCCGCGCTGGAGAAAGTCCGCGTTGGACAAAGTCCGCGTTGGACAAAGTCCGCGTTGGAGAAACTCCGCGTTGGAGAAACTCCGCGCTGGAGAAACTCCGCGCTGGAGAAAATCCGCGCTAGAGAAACTCCGCGCTGGAGAAACTCCGCGCTGGAGATACTCCGTCTTGGAGAAACTCCACGCTGCAGATACTCCGTGCTGGAGAAACTCCGTTTTGGAGAAATTCTGCGCTGGAGATACTCCGCGCTGTAGCAAACTCCGCGCTGCAGATGCTCCACGCTGGAGAAATTCCGTGTTGGTGATCCTCCGTGCTGGAGAAACTCCGCACAGGAGAAACTCCGCGTTTGAGATACTGCGCACAGGAGAAACTCCGCTATGGAGAAACTCCGCGCTGGAGAAACTCCTGGCTGGAGAAACTCCACGATGAAGACACTCCGCGCTGGAGAAACTCCGTGTTGGAGAAAATTTGTGTTGAAGAAACTCCGCGCTGGAGAAACTCCGCGTTGGAGAAACTCCGCATTGGAGAAACTACGCGTTGGAGAAACTCTGCGCTAGAGAAACTCCGCGTTGCAGACACTCCGCGTTGGAGAAACTCCGCGTTGGAGAAACTCTGCGCATAGAGAAACTCCGCGTTGGAGAAACTCCAAGTTGGAGAAAGTCCGCGTTGGAGAAACTCCGCGTTGGAGAAACTCCGCGTTGGAGAATCTCCGCGCTGGAGAAACTCCGCGCTTTAGAAATTCCGCTGCGGAGAAAGTGCGTGCTGGAGAAACTCCGAGTTGGAGAAACTACGCATTGGAGAAACTCCGCATTGGAGAAACTCCGCGCTAGAGAAACTCCGCGTTGGAGAAACTCCGCTTTGGAGAAATTCCGCGTTGGAGAAAGTCCGCGTTTGAGAAACTCCGCGTTTTAGAAAGTCCGCGTTGGAGAAACTGCGTGTTCGAGAAACTCCGCGCTGTAGAAACTCCGCGCCGGGGAAACTCCGTGTTGGAGAAACTCCACGTTGGAGAAACTCCGCGTTGGAGGAACTCCGCGTTGGAGAAACACCGTGCTGGAGAAACTCCGCGCTGGAAAAACTGCGCTGGAGAAACTGCGTGTTGGAGAAACTCCGTGTTGGAGAAACTCCGTTTTGGAGAAACTCCATGCTGGAGAAACTCCGTGTTGGAGAAACTCCGCGCTGGAGATACTCCGCGCTGGAGAAACTCCGTGTTGGAGAAAGTCGGCGCTGGAGAAAGTCCGCTCAGGAGAATCTCCACGCTGGATGAACTCCGCGCTGGAGAATCTCCGCGTTTGAGAAACTCCGCGTTGGAGACACTCCGCTTTGGAGAAACTCCGCGTTGAAGAAACTCCGCGCTGGAGAAAGTCCGTGTTGGAGAAACTCCGTGTTGGAGAAATTGCGCGCTGGAGACACTCCGCCCTGGAGAAACTCCGCGCTGGAGAAACTCCGCGCTGGAGAAAGTCCGCGCTGGAGAAAGTCCACGTTGGACAAAGTCCGCGTTGGAGAAACTCTGCGTTAAAGAAACTCCGCGCTGGAGAAACTCCGCGTTGAAGAAACTCCGCGCTGGAGATACTCCGCGCTGGAGAAACTCCGCGCTGGAGAAACTCCTCGCTGGAGAAACTCCACGATGAAGAAACTCCGCGCTGGAGAAATTCCGCGTTGGAGAAACTCCGCGTTGGAGAAAGTCCGCGTTAGAGAAACTCCGCGTTGGAGAAACTCCGTGCTGGAGTAACTCCGCGCTGCAGAAACTCCGCGTTGGAGAAACTCCGCATTGGAGAAACTACGCGTTGGAGAAACTCGGCGTTGGAGAAAGTCCGCGTTAGAGAAACTCCGCGTTGGAGAAACTCCGCGCTGGAATAACTCCGCGCTGGAGAAACTCCGTGTTGGAGAAAGTCCGTCTTGGAGAAACTCCGCGCTGCAGATACTCCACGCTGGAGAAACTCCACGCTGGAGATAGTCCGCGCTGGAGAAACTCCGCGCTGTAGAAACTCCACGTTGGAGAAACTCCGTGTTGGAGAACCTCCGTGCTGGAGAAAGACCGCATTGGAGAAACTCCGCGCTGGAGAAACTCCTCGCTGGAGAAACTCCACGATGAAGAAACTCCGCGCTGGAGAAACTCCGTGTTGAAGAAACTCTGTGTTGAAGAAACTCCGCGCTGCAGAAACTCAGCGCTGGAGAAACTCCGCGTTGGAGAAACTCCGCATTGGAGAAACACCGCGTTGGAGAAAGTCCGCATTGGAGAAACTCCGTGTTGGAGAAACTCTGTGTTGGAGAAACTCCGCGCTGGAGAAACTCCGCGCTGGAAAAACTCTGCGCTGGAGAAACTGCGTGTTGGAGAAACTCCGTGTTGGAGAAACTCCGTGTTGGAGAAACTCCATGCTGGAGAAACTCCGTGTTGGAGAAAGTCCGCGCTGGAGAATCTCCACGCTGGAGAATGTCCCCGTTTAAGAAACTCCGCGTTGGAGACACTCCGGTTTGGAGAAGCTCCGCGTTGAAGAAACTCCGCGCTGGAGAAAGTCCGTGTTGGAGAAACTCCGTGTTGGAGAAATTCCGCGCTGGAGAAAGTCCGCGCTGGAGAAAGTCCGCGTTGGACAAAGTCCGCGTTGGAGAAACTCCGCGTTGGAGAAACTCCGCGCTGGTGATACTCCGCGCTGGAGAAACTCCGCGCTGGAGAAACTCCTCGCTGGAGAAACTCCACGATGAAGAAACTCCCCGATTGAGAAACTCCGTCTTGGAGAAACTCCACGCTGCAGATACTCCACGCTGGAGAAACTCCACGATGAAGAAACTCCGCGCTGGAGAAACTCCGTCTTGGAGAAACTCTGTGTTCAAGAAACTCCGCGCTGGAGAAACTCCGCGTTGCAGAAACTCCGCGTTGGAGAAACTCCGCGCTTTAGAAACTACGAAGCGGAGAAAGTCCGTGCTGGAGAAAGTCCGTGTTGGAGAAACTCCGTGTTGGAGAAACTGTTTTGGAGAAACTCCGCGCGCTGGAGAAACTCCGCGTTGGAGAAACTACGCGTTGGAGAAACTGCGCGTTCGAGAAACTCCGCACTGGAGAAACTCCGTGCTGGAGAAACTCCGTTTTGGAGAAATTCCGCGCTGGAGATACTCCGCGCTGTAGCAAACTCCGCGCTGCAGATGCTCCACGCTGGAGAAATTCCGTGTTGGTGATACTCCGTGCTGGAGAAACTCCGCACAGGAGAAACTCCGCGTTTGAGATACTGCGCACAGGAGAAACTCCGCTATGGAGAAACTCCGCGCTGGAGAAACTCCTGGCTGGAGAAACTCTACGATGAAGACACTCCGCGCTGGAGAAACTCCGTGTTGGAGAAACTCTGTGTTGAACAAACTCCGCGCTGGAGAGACTCCGCGTTGGAGAAACTCCGCATTGGAGAAACTACGCGTTGGAGAAACTCTGCGCTAGAGAAACTCCACGTTGGAGACACTCCGCGTTGGAGAAACTCCGCGTTGGAGAAACTCTGCGCTAGAGAAACTCCGCGCTGGAGAAAGTCCGTGCTGGAGAGAGTCCGTGTTGGAGAAACTCTGTGTTGGAGAAACTCCGCGCTGGAGAAACTGCGTGTTGGAGAAAGTCGGCGCTGGAGAAAGTCCGCGCTGGAGAATCTCCACGCTGGAGAAACTCCGTGTTGGAGAAACTCCGCGCTGGAGATACTCCGCGCTGGAGAAACTCCGCGCTGGAGAAACTCCGTGTTGGAGAAAGTCGGCGCTGGAGAAAGTCCGCGCTGGAGAATCTCCACGCTGGAGGAAACTCCGCGTTGAAGAAACTCCGCGCTGGAGAAAGTCCGTGTTGGAGAAACTCCGTGTTGGAGAAATTCCGCGCTGGAGAAACTCCGCGCTGGAGAAAGTCCGCGCTGGAGAAAGTCCGCGTTGGACAAAGTCCCCGTTGGAGAAACTCCGCGTTGGAGAAACTCCGCGCTGGAGAAACTCCGCGCTAGAGAAACTCCGCGCTGGAGAAACTCCGCGCTGGAGAAAGTCGGCGCTGGAGAAAGTCCGCGCTGGAGAATCTCCACGCTGGAGGAAACTCCGCGTTGAAGAAACTCCGCGCTGGAGAAAGTCCGTGTTGGAGAAACTCCGTGTTGGAGAAATTCCGCGCTGGAGAAACTCCGCGCTGGAGAAAGTCCGCGCTGGAGAAAGTCCGCGTTGGACAAAGTCCCCGTTGGAGAAACTCCGCGTTGGAGAAACCACGATGAAGAAACTCCGCGCTGGAAAAACTCCGTGTTGAAGAAACTCTGTGTTGAAGAAACTCCGCGCTGCAGAAACTCCGCGCTGGAGAAACTCCGCGTTGGAGAAACTCCGCATTGGAGAAACACCGCGTTGGAGAAAGTCCGCATTGGAGAAACTCCGTGTTGGAGAAACTCTGTGTTGGAGAAACTCCGCGCTGGAGAAACTCCGCGCTGGAAAAACTCTGCGCTGGAATAACTGCGTGTTGGAGAAACTCCGTGTTGGAGAAACTCCGTGTTGGAGAAACTCCATGCTGGAGAAACTCCGTGTTGGAGAAAGTCCGCGCTGGAGAATCTCCACGCTGGAGAATGTCCGCGTTTAAGAAACTCCGCGTTGGAGACACTCCGCTTTGGAGAAGTTCCGCGTTGAAGAAACTCCGCGCTGGAGAAAGTCCGTGTTGGAGAAACTTCGTGTTGGAGAAATTCCGCGCTGGAGAAACTCCGCGCTGGAGAAAGTCCGCGCTGGAGAAAGTCCGCGTTGGACAAAGTCCGCGTTGGAGAAACTGCGCGTTGGAGAAACTCCGCGCTGGTGATACTCCGCGCTGGAGAAACTCCGCGCTGGAGAAACTCCTCGCTGGAGAAACTCCACGATGAAGAAACTCCGCGCTGGAGAAACTCCGTCTTGGAGAAACTCCACGCTGCAGATACTCCACGCTGGAGAAACTCCACGATGAAGAAACTCCGCGCTGGAGAAACTCCGTGTTGGAGAAACTCTGTGTTCAAGAAACTCCGCGCTGGAGAAACTCCGCGTTGGAGAAACTCCGCGTTGGAGAAAGTCCGCGTTGGAGAAACTCCGCGCTGTAGCAAACTCCGCGCTGCAGATGCTCCACGCTGGAGAAATTCCGTGTTGGTGATACTCCGTGCTGGAGAAACCCCGCATAGGAGAAACTCCGCGTTTGAGATACTGCGCACAGGAGAAACTCCGCTATGGAGAAACTCCGCGCTGGAGAAACTCCTGGCTGGAGAAACTCCACGATGAAGACACTCCGCGCTGGAGAAACTCCGTGTTGGAGAAACTCTGTGTTGAAGAAACTCCGCGCTGGAGAAACTCCGCTTTGGAGAAACTCCGCATTGGAGAAACTACGCGTTGGAGAAACTCTGCGCTAGAGAAACTCCGCGTTGCAGACACTCCGCGTTGGAGGAACTCCGCGTTGGAGAAACTCTGCGCTAGAGAAACTCCGCGTTGGAGAAACTCCGAGTTGGAGAAAGTCCGCGTTGGAGAAACTCCGCGTTGGAGAAACTCCGCGTTGGAGAATCTCCGCGCTGGAGAAACTCCGCGCTTTAGAAACTCCGCGGCGGAGAAAGTGCGTGCTGGAGAAACTCCGAGTTGGAGAAACTACGCATTGGAGAAACTCCGCATTGGAGAAACTCCGCGCTAGAGAAACTCCGCGTTGGAGAAACTGCGCTTTGGAGAAATTCCGCGTTGGAGAAAGTCCGCGTTTGAGAAACTGCGTGTTCGAGAAACTCCGTGTTGGAGAAACTCCATGCTGGAGAAACTCCGTTTTGGAGAAAGTCCGCGCTGGAGAATCTCCACGCTGGAGAATCTCCGCGTTTAAGAAACTCCGCGTTGGAGACACTCCGCTTTGGAGAAGCTCCGCGTTGAAGAAACTCCGCGCTGGAGAAAGTCCGTGTTGGAGAAACTCCGTGTTGGAGAAATTCCGCGCTGGAGAAAGTCCACGCTGGAGAAAGTCCGCGTTGGACAAAGTCCGCGTTGGAGAAACTCCGCGTTGGAGAAACTCCGCGCTGGTGATACTCCGCGCTGGAGAAACTCCGCGCTTGAGAAACTCCTCGCTGGAGAAACTTTGCTTTGAAGAAACTCCGGGCTGGAGAAACTCCGTGTTGGAGAAACTCCGCATTGGAGAAACTACGCGTTGGAGAAACTCCGCACTAGAGAAACTCCGCGCTGGAGAAAGTCCGTGCTGGAGAAACTCTGTGTTGGAGAAACTCCGCGCTGGAGAAACTCCGCGCTGGAAAAACTCTGCGCTGGAGAAACTGCGCGTTGGAGAAACTCCGTGTTGGAGAAACTCCGTGTTGGAAAAACTCCATGCAGGAGAAACTCCGCGCCGGAGAAACTCCGTGTTGGAGAAACTCCACGTTGGAGAAACTCCGCGTTGGAGGAACTCCGCGTTGGAGAAACACCGTGCTGGAGAAACTCCGCGCTGGAAAAACTGCGCTGGAGAAACTGCGTGTTGGAGAAACTCCGTGTTGGAGAAACTCCGTTTTGGAGAAACTCCATGCTGG
This sequence comes from Amblyomma americanum, assembly GCF_052857255.1. NCBI lineage: Eukaryota > Metazoa > Arthropoda > Arachnida > Ixodida > Ixodidae > Amblyomma > Amblyomma americanum. The sequence continues at coordinate 34,764,898 of NC_135501.1, read as the reverse complement.
AGAAACTCCGTGTTGGAGAAACTCCGCGCTGGAGGTACTCCGCGCTGGAGAAACTCCGTGTTGGAGAAAGTCGGCGCTGGAGAAAGTCCGCTCAGGAGAATCTCCACGCTGGAGAAACTCCGCGCTGGAGAATTTCCGCGTTTGAGAAACTCCGCGTTGGAGACACTCCGCTTTGGAGAAACTCCGCGTTGAAGAAACTCCGCGCTGGAGAAAGTCTGTGTTGCAGAAACTCCGTGTTGGAGAAATTCCGCGCTGGAGTCACTCCGCGCTGGAGAAACTCCGCGCTGGAGAAAGTCCGCGCTGGAGAAAGTCCACGTTGGACAAAGTCCGCGTTGGAGAAACTCCGCGTTGGAGAAACTCTGTGTTGGAGAAATTCCGTCTTGGAGAAACTCCGTGCTGCAGATACTCCACGCTGGAGAAACTCCGCGCTGGAGATACTCCGCGCTGGAGAAACTCCGCGCTGGAGAAACTCCACGTTGGAGAAACTCCGTGTTGGAGAAACTCCGTGCTGGAGAAACTCCACGCTGGAGAAACTCGGCACTGGAGAAACTCCGCGCTTTAGAAATTCCGCGCTGGAGAAACTCCGTGCTGGAGTAACTCCGTCTTGGAGAAACTCCGCGCTGCAGATACTCCACGCTGGAGAAACTCCGCGCTGGAGAAACTCCGTGTTGGAGAAACTCCGTGTAGGAAAAACTCCGCGCTGGAGATGCTCCGCGCTGGAGAAACTCCGCGCTGGAGAAACTCCGCGTTGGAGAAACTCCGTGTTGGAGAAACTCCGTGCTGGAGAAACTCAGTGCTGGAGAAACTCGGCACTGGAGAAACTCCGCGCTTTAGAAACTCCGCGCTGGAGAAACTCCGTGCTGGAGAAACTCCGGGCTGGAGAAACTCCGCGCTGGAGAAACTCCGCGTTGGAGAATCTCCGCGTTAGAGAAACTCCTCGTTGGAGAAACTTTGCTTTGAAGAAACTCCGGGCTGGAGAAACTCCGTGCTGGAGAAACTCCGCATTGGAGAAACTACGCATTGGAGAAACTCCGCACTAGAGAAACTCCGCGCTGGAGAAAGTCCGTGCTGGAGAAAGTCCGTGTTGGAGAAACTCTGTGTTGGAGAAACTCCGCGCTGGAGAAACTCCGGGCTGGATAAACTCCGCGCTGGGGAAACTTCGATTTGAAGAACCTCCGCGCTGGAGAAACTCCGTGTTGGAGAAACTCCCGTGTTGGAGAAATTCCGCGCTGGAGAAACTCCGCGCTGGAGAAAGTCCGCGCTGGAGAAAGTCCGCGTTGGACAAAGTCCCCGTTGGAGAAACTCCGCGTTGGAGAAACTCCACGATGAAGAAACTCCGCGCTGGAAAAACTCCGTGTTGAAGAAACTCTGTGTTGAAGAAACTCCGCGCTGCAGAAACTCCGCGCTGGAGAAACTCCGCGTTGGAGAAACTCCGCATTGGAGAAACACCGCGTTGGAGAAAGTCCGCATTGGAGAAACTCCGTGTTGGAGAAACTCTGTGTTGGAGAAACTCCGCGCTGGAGAATTCCGCGCTGGAAAAACTCTGCGCTGGAATAACTGCGTGTTGGAGAAACTCCGTGTTGGAGAAACTCCGTGTTGGAGAAACTCCATGCTGGAGAAACTCCGTGTTGGAGAAAGTCCGCGCTGGAGAATCTCCACGCTGGAGAATGTCCGCGTTTAAGAAACTCCGCGTTGGAGACACTCCGCTTTGGAGAAGTTCCGCGTTGAAGAAACTCCGCGCTGGAGAAAGTCCGTGTTGGAGAAACTTCGTGTTGGAGAAATTCCGCGCTGGAGAAAGTCCGCGCTGGAGAAAGTCCGCGTTGGACAAAGTCCGCGTTGGAGAAACTGCGCGTTGGAGAAACTCCGCGCTGGTGATACTCCGCGCTGGAGAAACTCCGCGCTGGAGAAACTCCTCGCTGGAGAAACTCCACGATGAAGAAACTCCGCGCTGGAGAAACTCCGTCTTGGAGAAACTCCACGCTGCAGATACTCCACGCTGGAGAAACTCCACGATGAAGAAACTCCGCGCTGGAGAAACTCCGTGTTGGAGAAACTCTGTGTTCAAGAAACTCCGCGCTGGAGAAACTCCGCGTTGGAGAAACTCCGCGTTGGAGAAAGTCCGCGTTGGAGAAACTCCGCGCTGTAGCAAACTCCGCGCTGCAGATGCTCCACGCTGGAGAAATTCCGTGTTGGTGATACTCCGTGCTGGAGAAACCCCGCACAGGAGAAACTCCGCGTTTGAGATACTGCGCACAGGAGAAACTCCGCTATGGAGAAACTCCGCGCTGGAGAAACTCCTGGCTGGAGAAACTCCACGATGAAGACACTCCGCGCTGGAGAAACTCCGTGTTGGAGAAACTCTGTGTTGAAGAAACTCCGCGCTGGAGAAACTCCGCGTTGGAGAAACTCCGCATTGGAGAAACTACGCGTTGGAGAAACTCTGCGCTAGAGAAACTCCGCGTTGCAGACACTCCGCGTTGGAGGAACTCCGCGTTGGAGAAACTCTGCGCTAGAGAAACTCCGCGTTGGAGAAACTCCGAGTTGGAGAAAGTCCGCGTTGGAGAAACTCCGCGTTGGAGAAACTCCGCGTTGGAGAATCTCCGCGCTGGAGAAACTCCGCGCTTTAGAAACTCCGCGGCGGAGAAAGTGCGTGCTGGAGAAACTCCGAGTTGGAGAAACTACGCATTGGAGAAACTCCGCATTGGAGAAACTCCGCGCTAGAGAAACTCCGCGTTGGAGAAACTCCGCTTTGGAGAAATTCCGCGTTGGAGAAAGTCCGCGTTTGAGAAACTGCGTGTTCGAGAAACTCCGTGTTGGAGAAACTCCATGCTGGAGAAACTCCGTGTTGGAGAAAGTCCGCGCTGGAGAATCTCCACGCTGGAGAATCTCCGCGTTTAAGAAACTCCGCGTTGGAGACACTCCGCTTTGGAGAAGCTCCGCGTTGAAGAAACTCCGCGCTGGAGAAAGTCCGTGTTGGAGAAACTCCGTGTTGGAGAAATTCCGCGCTGGAGAAAGTCCACGCTGGAGAAAGTCCGCGTTGGACAAAGTCCGCGTTGGAGAAACTCCGCGTTGGAGAAACTCCGCGCTGGTGATACTCCGCGCTGGAGAAACTCCGCGCTTGAGAAACTCCTCGCTGGAGAAACTTTGCTTTGAAGAAACTCCGGGCTGGAGAAACTCCGTGTTGGAGAAACTCCGCATTGGAGAAACTACGCGTTGGAGAAACTCCGCACTAGAGAAACTCCGCGCTGGAGAAAGTCCGTGCTGGAGAAACTCTGTGTTGGAGAAACTCCGCGCTGGAGAAACTCCGCGCTGGAAAAACTCTGCGCTGGAGAAACTGCGCGTTGGAGAAACTCCGTGTTGGAGAAACTCCGTGTTGGAGAAACTCCATGCAGGAGAAACTCCGCGCCGGAGAAACTCCGTGTTGGAGAAACTCCACGTTGGAGAAACTCCGCGTTGGAGGAACTCCGCGTTGGAGAAACACCGTGCTGGAGAAACTCCGCGCTGGAAAAACTGCGCTGGAGAAACTGCGTGTTGGAGAAACTCCGTGTTGGAGAAACTCCGTTTTGGAGAAACTCCATGCTGGAGAAACTCCGTGTTGGAGAAACTCCGCGCTGGAGGTACTCCGCGCTGGAGAAACTCCGTGTTGGAGAAAGTCGGCGCTGGAGAAAGTCCGCTCAGGAGAATCTCCACGCTGGAGAAACTCCGCGCTGGAGAATCTCCGCGCTGGAGAAACTCCACGTTGGAGAAACTCCGTGTTGGAGAAACTCCGTGCTGGAGAAACTCCACGCTGGAGAAACTCGGCACTGGAGAAACTCCGCGCTTTAGAAACTCCGCGTTGGAGGAACTCCGCGTTGGAGAAACACCGTGCTGGAGAAACTCCGCGCTGGAAAAACTGCGCTGGAGAAACTGCGTGTTGGAGAAACTCCGTGTTGGAGAAACTCCGTTTTGGAGAAACTCCATGCTGGAGAAACTCCGTGTTGGAGAAACTCCGCGCTGGAGGTACTCCGCGCTGGAGAAACTCCGTGTTGGAGAAAGTCGGCGCTGGAGAAAGTCCGCTCAGGAGAATCTCCACGCTGGAGAAACTCCGCGCTGGAGAATCTCCGCGCTGGAGAAACTCCACGTTGGAGAAACTCCGCGCTGGAGGTACTCCGCGCTGGAGAAACTCCGTGTTGGAGAAAGTCGGCGCTGGAGAAAGTCCGCTCAGGAGAATCTCCACGCTGGAGAAACTCCGTGTTGGAGAAACTCCATGCAGGAGAAACTCCGCGCCGGAGAAACTCCGTGTTGGAGAAACTCCGCGTTGAAGAAACTCCGCGCTGGAGAAAGTCTGTGTTGCAGAAACTCCGTGTTGGAGAAATTCCGCGCTGGAGTCACTCCGCCCTGGAGAAACTCCGCGCTGGAGAAACTCCGCGCTGGAGAAGGTCCGCGCTGGAGAAAGTCCACGTTGGACAAAGTCCGCGTTGGAGAAACTCCGCGTTGGAGAAACTCTGTGTTGGAGAAATTCCGTCTTGGAGAAACTCCGTGCTGCAGATACTCCACGCTGGAGAAACTCCGCGCTGGAGATACTCCGCGCTGGAGAAACTCCGCGCTGGAGAAACTCCACGTTGGAGAAACTCCGTGTTGGAGAAACTCCGTGCTGGAGAAACTCCACGCTGGAGAAACTCGGCACTGGAGAAACTCCGCGCTTTAGAAATTCCGCGCTGGAGAAACTCCGTGCTGGAGTAACTCCGTCTTGGAGAAACTCCGCGCTGCAGATACTCCACGCTGGAGAAACTCCGCGCTGGAGAAACTCCGTGTTGGAGAAACTCCGTGTAGGAAAAACTCCGCGCTGGAGATGCTCCGCGCTGGAGAAACTCCGCGCTGGAGAAACTCCGCGTTGGAGAAACTCCGTGTTGGAGAAACTCCGTGCTGGAGAAACTCAGTGCTGGAGAAACTCGGCACTGGAGAAACTCCGCGCTTTAGAAACTCCGCGCTGGAGAAACTCCGTGCTGGAGAAACTCCGGGCTGGAGAAACTCCGCGCTGGAGAAACTCCGCGTTGGAGAATCTCCGCGTTAGAGAAACTCCTCGTTGGAGAAACTTTGCTTTGAAGAAACTCCGGGCTGGAGAAACTCCGTGCTGGAGAAACTCCGCATTGGAGAAACTACGCATTGGAGAAACTCCGCACTAGAGAAACTCCGCGCTGGAGAAAGTCCGTGCTGGAGAAAGTCCGTGTTGGAGAAACTCTGTGTTGGAGAAACTCCGCGCTGGAGAAACTCCGGGCTGGATAAACTCCGCGCTGGAGAAACTCCGCGTTGGAGAAACTCCGCGTTGGAGAAACTTCGATTTGAAGAACCTCCGCGCTGGAGAAACTCCGTGTTGGAGAAACTCTGTGTTTAAGGAACTCCGCGCTGGAGAAACTCCGCGCTGGAGAAACTCCGGGCTGGATAAACTCCGCGCTGGAGAAATTCCGCGTTGGAGAAACTCCGCGTTGGAGAAAGTTCGCTTTCAAGAAACTCCGCGCTGGAGAAACTCCGTGTTGGAGAAACTCCGTATTGGAGAAACTCCGTCTTGGAGAAACTCCGCGCTGCAGATACTCCATGCTGGAGAAACTCCGCGCTGGAGAAACTCCGTGTTGGAGAAACTCCGTGCTGGAGAAACTCCGCGCTGGAGAAACTCCGCGCTTTAGAAACTCCGCGCTGGAGAAACTCCGCGTTGGAGAAACTTCGCTTTGAAGATACTCCGGGCTGGAGAAACTCCGTGTTGGAGAAACTCCACATTGGAGAAACTACGCGCTGCAGATACTCCACGCTGGAGAAATTCTGCGCTAGAGAAACTCCGTGTTCGAGAAACTCCGTGTTGAAGAAACTCCGCGCTGGAGATACTCCGCGCTGGAGAAACTCCGTGTTGGAGAAACTCCGTGTTGGAGAAACTCCGTCTTGGAGAAACTCCACGCTGCAGATACTCCACGCTGGAGAAACTCCACGATGAAGAAACTCCGCGCTGGAGAAACTCCGTGTTGGAGAAACTCTGTGTTCAAGAAACTCCGCGCTGGAGAAACTCCGCGTTGGAGAAACTCCGCATTGGAGAAACTTCGCGTTGGAGAAACTCCGCGTTGGAGAAAGTTCACGTTGGAGAAACTCCGCGCTTTAGAAAAAACGAAGCGGAGAAAGTCCGTGCTGGAGAAAGTCCGTGTTGGAGAAACTCCGTGTTGGAGAAACTGTTTTGGAGAAACTCCGCGCGCTGGAGAAACTCCGCGTTGGAGAAACTACGCGCTGGAGAAACTCCGCGCTAGAGAAACTCCGCGTTGGAGAAACTCCGCTTTGGAGAAAGTCCGCGTTGGAGAAACTCCGCGCTGGAGATAGTCCGCGTTTGAGAAACTCCGCGTTTGAGAAATTACGCGTTGGAGAAACTGCGCGTTCGAGAAACTCCGCGCTGGAGAAACTCCGTGCTGGAGAAACTCCGTTTTGGAGAAAGTCCGCGCTGGAGATACTCCGCGCTGTAGCAAACTCCGCGCTGCAGATGCTCCACGCTGAAGAAATTCCGTGTTGGTGATACTCCGTGCTGGAGAAACTCCGCACAGGAGAAACTCCGCGTTTGAGATACTCCGCACAGGAGAAACTCCGCTATGGAGAAACTCCGCGCTGGAGAAACTCCTGGCTGGAGAAACTCCACGATGAAGACACTCCGCGCTGGAGAAACTCCGTGTTGGAGAAACTCTGTGTTGAAGAAACTCCGCGCTGGAGAAACTCCGCGTTGGAGAAACTCCGCATATGAGAAACTACGTGTTGGAGAAACTCTGCGCTAGAGAAACTCCGCGTTGGAGACACTCCGCGTTGGAGAAACTCCGCGTTGGAGAAACTCTGCGCTAGAGAAACTCCGCGTTGGAGAAACTCCGAGTTGGAGAAAGTCCGCGTTGGAGAAACTCCGCGTTGGAGAATCTCCGCGCTGGAGAAACTCCACGCTTTAGAAACTCCGCGGCGGAGAAAGTGCGTGCTGGAGAAATTCCGTGTTGGAGAAACTACGTGTTGGAGAAACTCCGCTTTGGAGAAACTCCGCGCTGGAGAAACTCCGCGTTGGAGAAACTCCGCTTTGGAGAAATTCCGCGTTGGAGAAAGTCCGCGTTTGAGAAACTCCGCGTTTGAGAAAGTCCGCGTTGGAGAAACTGCGTGTTCGAGAAACTCCGCGCTGGAGAAACTCCGTTTTGGAGAAAGTTCGCCCAGGAGATACTGCGCGCTGTAGAAACTCCGCGCCGGAGTAACTCCGCGCTGGAGAAACTCCGTGTTGGAGAAACTCCGTCTTGGAGAAACTCCGCGCTGGAGATAGACCGCGCTGGAGAAACTCCGCGCTGGAGAAACTCCACGTTGGAGAAAATCCGTGTTGGAGAACCTCCGTGCTGCAGATACTCCACGCTGGAGAAATTTCGCGCTGGAGAAACTCCGTGTTGGAGAAACTGCGTGTTGAAGAAACTCCGCGCTGGAGATTCTCCGCGCTGGAGAAACTCCGCATTGGAGAAACTCCGTGCTGGAGAAACTCAGTGCTGGAGAAACTCGGCACTGGAGAAACTCCGCGCTTTAGAAACTCCGCGCTGGAGAAACTCCGTGCTGGAGAAACTCCGGGCTGGAGAAACTCCACGTTGGAGAATCTCCGCGTTAGAGAAACTCCGCGTTGGAGAAACTTTGCTTTGAAGAAACTCCGGGCTGGAGAAACTCCGTGTTGGAGAAACTCCGCATTGGAGAAACTACGCGTTGGAGAAACTCCGCACTAGAGAAACTCCGCGCTGGAGAAATTCCGTGCTGGAGAAAGTCCGTGTTGGAGAAACTCCGCATTGGAGAAACTCCGCGTTGGAGAAAGTCCGCATTGGAGAAACTCCGTGTTGGAGAAACTCCGCGCTGGAGAAACTCCGCGCTGGAAAAACTCAGCGCTGGAGAAACTGCGTGTTGGAGAAACTCCGTGTTGGAGAAACTCCGTGTTGGAGAAACTCCATGCTGGAGAAACTCCGCGCTGGAGAAACTCCGTGTTGGAGAAAGTCGGCGCTGGAGAAAGTCCGCGCTGGAGAATCTCCACGCTGGAGAATCTCCGCGTTTGAGAAAATCCACGTTGGAGACACTCCGCTTTGGAGAAGCTCCGCGTTGAAGAAACTCCGCGCTGGAGAAAGTCCGTGTTGGAGAAACTCCGTGTTGGAGAAATTCCGCGCTGGAGAAACTCCGCGCTGGAGAAAGTCCGCGTTGGACAAAGTCCGCGTTGGAGAAACTCCGCGTTGGAGAAACTCCGCGCTGGAGAAACTCCGCGCTGGAGAAAATTCGCGCTAGAGAAACTCCGCGCTGGAGAAACTCCGCGCTGGAGATACTCCGCGCTGGAGAAACTCCGCGCTGGAGAAACTCCTCGCTGGAGAAACTCCTCGCTGGAGAAACTCCACGATGAAGAAACTCCGGGTTGGAGAAACTCCGCGCTGGAGAAACTCCGCGCTGGAAAAACTGCGCTGGAGAAACTGCGTGTTGGAGAAACTCCGTGTTGGAGAAACTCCGTTTTGGAGAAACTCCATGCTGGAGAAACTCCGTGTTGGGGAAAGTCGACGCTGGAGAAAGTCCGCTCAGGAGAATCTCCACGCTGGAGAAACTCCGCGCTGGAGAATCTCCGCGTTTGAGAAACTCCGCGTTGGAGACACTCCGCTTTGGAGAAACTCCGCGTTGAAGAAACTCCGCGCTGGAGAAAGTCCGTGTTGGAGAAACTCCGTGTTGGAGAAATTCCGCGCTGGAGACACTCCGCCCTGGAGAAACTCCGCGCTGTAGAAAATCCACGTTGGACAAAGTCCGCGTTGGAGAAACTGCGTTAAAGAAACTCCGCGCTGGAGAAACTCCGCGCTAGAGAAACTCCGCGCTGGAGAAACTCTGCGTTGAAGAAACTCCGCGCTGGAGATACTCCGCGCTGGAGAAACTCCGCGCTGGAGAAACTCCTCGCTGGAGAAACTCCACGATGAAGAAACTCCGCGCTGGAGAAATTCCGCGTTGGAGAAACTCCGCGTTGGAGAAAGTCCGCGTTAGAGAAACTCCGCGTTGGAGAACCTCCGCGCTGGAGTAACTCCGCGCTGGAGAAACTCCGTGTTGGAGAAACTCCGCCTTGGAGAAACTCCGCGCTGGAGATAGTCCGCGCTGGAGAAACTCCGCGCTGGAGAAACTCCACGTTGGAGAAAATCCGTGTTGGAGAACCTCCGTGCTGGAGAAACTCAGTGGTGGAGAAACTCGGCACTGGAGAAACTCCGCGCTTTAGAAACTCCGCGCTGGAGAAACTCCGTGCTGGAGAAACTCCGTCTTGGAGAAACTCCGTGCTGCAGATACTCCACGCTGGAGAAATTTTGCGCTGGAGAAACTCCGTGTTGGAGAAACTGCGTGTTGAAGAAACTCCGCGCTGGAGATACTCCGCGCTGGAGAAACTCCGCATTGGAGAAACTCCGTGCTGGAGAAACTCAGTGCTGGAGAAACTCGGCACTGGAGAAACTCCGCGCTTTAGAAACTCCGCGCTGGAGAAACTCCGTGCTGGAGAAACTCCGGGCTGGAGAAACTCCGCGTTGGAGAATCTCCGCGTTAGAGAAACTCCGCGTTGGAGAAACTTTGCTTTGAAGAAACTCCGGGCTGGAGAAACTCCGTGTTGGAGAAACTCCGCATTGGAGAAACTACGCGTTGGAGAAACTCCGCACTAGAGAAACTCCGCGCTGGAGAAATTCCGTGCTGGAGAAAGTCCGTGTTGGAGAAACTCCGCATTGGAGAAACTCCGCGTTGGAGAAAGTCCGCATTGGAGAAACTCCGTGTTGTAGAAACTCCGCGCTGGAGAAACTCCGCGCTGGAAAAACTCAGCGCTGTAGAAACTGCGTGTTGGAGAAACTCCGTGTTGGAGAAACTCCGTGTTGGAGAAACTCCATGCTGGAGAAACTCCGCGCTGGAGAAACTCCGTGTTGGAGAAAGTCGGCGCTGGAGAAAGTCCGCGCTGGAGAATCTCCACGCTGGAGAATCTCCGCGTTTGAGAAAATCCACGTTGGAGACACTCCGCTTTGGAGAAGCTCCGCGTTGAAGAAACTCCGCGCTGGAGAAAGTCCGTGTTGGAGAAACTCCGTGTTGGAGAAATTCCGCGCTGGAGAAACTCCGCGCTGGAGAAAGTCCGCGTTGGACAAAGTCCGCGTTGGAGAATCTCCGCGTTGGAGAATCTCCGCGTTGGAGAAACTCCGCGCTGGAGAAACTCCGCGCTGGAGAAAATTCGCGCTAGAGAAACTCCGCGCTGGAGAAACTCCGCGCTGGAGATACTCCGCGCTGGAGAAACTCCGCGCTGGAGAAACTCCTCGCTGGAGAAACTCCTCGCTGGAGAAACTCCACGATGAAGAAACTCCACGATGAAGAAACTCCGCGCTGGAGAAACTCCGTGTTGGAGAAACTGTGTTGAAGAAACTCCGCGCTGCAGAAACTCCGCGCTGGAGAAACTCCGCGCTGGAGAAACTCCGCGTTGGAGAAACTCCGCTTTGGAGAAACTACGCTTTGGAGAAACTCCGCGTTGGAGAAAGTCCGCGTTGGAGAAACTCCGTCTTGGAGAAACTCCGTGCTGCAGATACGCCACGCTGGAGAAACTCCGCGCTGGAGATACTCCGCGCTGGAGAAACTCCGCGCTGGAGAAACTCCACGTTGGAGAAACTCCGTGTTGGAGAAACTCCGTGCTGGAGAAACTCAGTGCTGGAGAAACTCGGCGCTGGAGAAACTGCGCGCTTTAGAAACTCCGCGCTGGAGAAACTCCGTTCTGGAGAAACTCCGTCTTGGAGAAACTCCGCGCTGCAGATACTCCACGCTGGAGAAACTCCGCGCTGGAGAAACTCCGTGTTGGAGAAACTCCGTGTAGGAAAAACTCCGTGTAGGAAAAACTCCGCGCTGGAGCTGCTCCGCGCTGGAGAAACTCCGCACTGGAGAAACTCCGTGTTGGAGAAACTCAGTGCTGGAGAAACTCGGCACTGGAGAAACTCCGCGCTTTAGAAACTCCGCGCTGGAGAAACTCCGTGCTGGAGAAACTCCGGGCTGGAGAAACTCCGCGCTGGAGAAACTCCGCGTTGGAAAATCTCCGCGTTAGAGAAACTCCTCGTTGGAGAAACTTTGCTTTGAAGAAACTCCGGGCTGGAGAAACTCCGTGTTGGAGAAACTACGCATTGGAGAAACTCCGCACTAGAGAAACTCCGCGCAGGAGAAACTCCGTGTTGGAGAAACTCTGTGTTGAAGAAACTCCGCGCTGCAGAAACTAAGCGCTGGAGAAACTCCGCGCTGGAGAAACTCCGCGTTGGAGAAACTCCGCTTTGGAGAAACTACGCTTTGGAGAAACTCCGTGTTGGAGAAACTCCGTGCTGCAGATACGCCACGCTGGAGAAACTCCGCGCTGGAGATACTCCGCGCTGGAGAAACTCCGCGCTGGAGAAACTCCACGTTGGAGAAACTCCGTGTTGGAGAAACTCCGTGCTGGAGAAACTCAGTGCTGGAGAAACTCGGCGCTGGAGAAACTGCGCGCTTTAGAAACTCCGAACTGGAGAAACTCCGTGCTGGAGAAACTCCGTCTTGGAGAAACTCCGCGCTGCAGATACTCCACGCTGGAGAAACTCCGCGCTGGAGAAACTCCGTGTTGGAGAAACTCCGTGCAGGAAAAACTCCGCGCTGGAGATGCTCCGCGCTGGAGAAACTCCGCACTGGAGAAACTCCGCGTTGGAGAAACTCCGTGTTGGAGAAACTCAGTGCTGGAGAAACTCGGCACTGGAGAAACTCCGCGCTTTAGAAACTCCGCGCTGGAGAAACTCCGTGCTGGAGAAACTCCGGGCTGGAGAAACTCCGCGCTGGAGAAACTCCGCGTTGGAGAATCTCCGCGTTAGAGAAACTCCTCGTTGGAGAAACTTTGCTTTGAAGAAACTCCGGGCTGGAGAAACTCCGTGTTGGAGAAACTACGCATTGGAGAAACTCCGCACTAGAGAAACTCCGCGCTGGAGAAAGTCCGTGCTGGAGAAAGTCCGTCTTGGAGAAACTCCGCGTTGGAGAAACTCCGCGTTGGAGAAACTTCGATTTGAAGAAACTCCGCGCTGGAGAAACTCCTTGTTGGAGAAACTCTGTGTTGAAGGAACTCCGCGCTGGAGAAACTCCGCGTTGGAGAAACTCCGCATTGGAGAAACTACGCGTTGGAGAAACTCCGCGCTAGAGAAACTCCGCGCTAGAGAAACTCCGCGTTGGAGAAACTCCGCGGCGGAAAAAGTCCGTGCTGGAGAAAGTCCGTGTTGAAGAAACTTCGCGTTGGAGAAACTCCGGGCTGGAGAAACTCCGGGCTGGATAAACTCCGCGCTGGAGAAATTCCGCGTTGGAGAAACTCCGCGTTGGAGAAACTTCGCTTTCAAGAAACTCCGCGCTGGAGAAACTCCGTGTTGGAGAAACTCCGTATTGGAGAAACTCCGTCTTGGAGAAACTCCGCGCTGCGGATACTCCATGCTGGATAAACTCCGCGCTGGAGAAACTCCGTGTTGGAGAAACTCCGTGCTGGAGAAACTCAGTGAGGGAGTAACTCGGCACTGGAGAAACTCCGCGCTTTAGAAACTCCGCGCTGGAGAAACTCCGCGTTGGAGAATCTCCGCGTTGGAGAAACTCCGCGTTGGAGAAACTTCGCTTTGAAGAAACTCCGCGCTGGAGAAACTCCGTGTTGGAGAAACTCCACATTGGAGAAACTACGCGTTGGAGAAACTCCGCACTAGAGAAACTCCGCGCTGGAGAAAGTCCGTGCTGGAGAAAGTCCGTGTTGGAGAAACTCTGTGTTGGAGAAACTTCGCTTTGAAGAAACTTCGCGCTGGAGAAATCCGTGTTGGAGAAACTCCGCGCTGGAGAAACTCCGTGTTGGGGAAACTCCGTGTTGAAGGAACTCCGCGCGGGAGAAACTCCGCGTTGGAGAAACTCCGCATTGGAGAAACTACGCGTTGGAGAAAGTCCGCGCTAGAGAAACTCCGCGTTGGAGAAACTCGTATTCCTTATTTTTGTTTGCCTGATCTCTGACGGTGGGGGTCTGGCCTCGTCTTGTTCTATGCAATCAGCTGACTGTTTGTACCAGGCCTGTCGTAGCGTTTTCCTCCACTGCTGGTCTCTTAGCTGTCGCCGCGGCATCCTGGAGAGCCTGGTCGTTTGAGATCTGAGCTTTAAGCACCTTAATTTCCTGAGTTAAGGATGTTATGAGCTCCCTCTGTGTTGCATTTGCTTTCTTTAGCTCCTCTAGTTCTTGATTTATAGCCTGGGAGGCGCTGCTAGCAAAGCTCACCCGTTTGGCTTCTGCTCCATTCTGCTGGCCCCAGGGGTTTGTCGGGTCCCTGGACGGCAGCCCAGGACCTTTAGGGCAGGGAATGGCGTCGCAGAAAGGTGTTGAGCGCGGGTTTTCAATACTTGTAGGCACGTTTTCAGTTTCCGCGAATCACAGCAATAGTTCATGCTTTCAACTTAGTAATTTCTCGAAGTACACGAGCTCGCGTTGGCCACGTGCGGCGTATTCAGAGAAATAGTTCGCCACTGTTTATTGCATATATGGTTAGTAATAAACAGAAAGCGTTTCTGCCGTTGATTTCTACGCTAGGCATTGAATAAAATAGGAAGTTTTTGACACTCTGCTCTAGCGAGAATGATTTTACTCCGGGACAGTAGTGAGAGGAAGTGCTGGCGTTCTTTCGGCGGAGCAGACGTGTGCTCACCGTCTGACATGTGTCGCGCTGTGCGACAGCGTATGTCGTGTCTCCATTTTCCTGTCTCGCTTAAGGGCTGTTTTTAGCCGCAGGATCACGCAAAAGACAGGCAGACTTTTCTCTCTTTGTTAAACTGGTCGATTTGGTGGAAATTTTTTATTTCTGGAATTATTTTCTTTCTTAGCCCTGGGATCTTGTTTCGTGACGAAAAATGATGGCAAAATTTTCAGTACAAATTTATAAATTACGCTTTCTAGATTTGTGGTCGTGGAAAATTGTGAGGTAATTTTTTTTTCATTTCTTTGAGGCTTTCTTTGAGTTCCGTACGTGCCGCATTTCTTTGTCCAAAGCGCAAGCGAAGAGGCCAAAAACGAGGGAATAAACGTTAAAGTAGCCCCGAAACTCATCTTCAGTGCATTGTTTTGCCCATTGGTTGCATAGAATGAGTTATAATGATGCTATTAGCATCGGTCGTACCGCGTATACTGTGGTTTTTAATATTTTAATTAGCTCGCAAAAACAAATTCGTTGCGTTGACGGTGCCACCATACAGTGGCGGTTTTTAGCAGCGGATATGACATCACTTTGTGCGAGCTTGATGATTGGACAAAGAGTAAATATACTGCAAATTGTGTGAATAACTACAGATACGTTTTGTTAAGTTTTTGTTTTATATTACATTAACAAAACCAGCTTGTTTGCCCTAGACAAAAGCACTGTCAATCAAGTAAAACAAAAACGCGCCACAGGAGGCCCTGGCTACTTTTTGCATCAAAGGATTTTGCGCCTCTCTGTAAACATCCTACCACCTAGCACTAAACACTTATGGCTACTCTCTATGTATCTGAGAGCGGGTTTGCGGAATCGATCCGATCGAGCCATTGCACTCTATAAGCGTTCGCCTCGGTCCCAAGGAAGGATGCGTTTGTTTCACATTTAGCAGGCAGTGCGCATCGTCAGTTGTGGAGAATCACCGGGTAGTGGCGCCAGATGGCGGCACGTTCCCGTCAACAGCGCGCGCTCCTTGCTCGCCGTGGCTAAAGCCCCTCCATGACGTTTTCTTCCGACCAGGTAGCGACAATAGAGGGGCTTTAGCCGTGGCCAACCAGCGCTAGACCTTACGCGCTAGGAGCGACGGGGGATGGTTGGCGGTAAGCAGTAGCGGTACGCGCTATGCTGAATGTGTCTGATATCTTGCGCAGGCTGTCACACCGTTGCAGTATCTCGTGCGGGAGTTCGGATCCATAAGTAAGGGAACGCCACTGATCAGTGTTCTCTTCTGCGCCGTTGACGTGACGGTGAAGCATTGCCTCGTCAGCTGGGAGTTCACATGGTTATTGTAACCATGCAAACGGCGCTGCCAGCCTTGGCATGAACGAGTTACAGAGAACAGGCAACCATGGTGTGCAAACTTCCGCCACGTGCTAAGATAGACTGTTTTGATTGGTCGCCCCGAGTGTCGTCATTGGGAAAGTG
Source organism: Amblyomma americanum (assembly GCF_052857255.1). Lineage (NCBI taxonomy): Eukaryota > Metazoa > Arthropoda > Arachnida > Ixodida > Ixodidae > Amblyomma > Amblyomma americanum. Next base: position 34,749,725 of record NC_135501.1, on the reverse strand, counting down.
AAATAGGAATGGGAAGCTGCGCGAAAATTGAGTTGAGGGCAGCATTTTGTTTGCTTGTATTTGCGTTCTTATGCATCAATTCTCGTAATTCTTTTTGAGTGAGCATCTGTGTGACATAAAGAATCCATCTGAAGCATAACCGGCATCCGTTCAAGCCGTGTTTCGCAGCCCCTTTAAGGTTCGTTTTCTGACCTTTCACATTTTCTGCGATTGGCATCACTCACACCTTCGTAGTTTCGAAACGCATGGAAATTGAATGATTCTATTTATCGCATACGATTCCTCAGACATTGAGGAGTGTAATAAATCTCTCGATTATTTCTCTACACGTGCACTACTGTTAGTTATTTTTTAATAAACGTTTTCATGTATAACTATGCATGCATAAGTACATGCATGATCATCTAAAAAAAGAACTAATAGCATCATCATACAGAACAGGGCTTCGTGAACATGCTGGCATAAAAAAAATTTCAGCACTTTCTACTCAATTATTTAATACCTTGGGGTGACTTGATGAGGGTGTTAATAATAATTACCCAAGAACTGCACCAGGCATAGCTAAAAATAAAACGCATTACTGAAACTAGCGTAGCAATTTCATATTTGCACTAAATTAAGTTACATATCCGATGCATATATAACGAAAGCACTTTTCATTGTCGCGAACCATCTCAATCTTGCCACGTGTGTTTAGTAGCACGCCCGCGGCTGCTTATTCTTTTCAAACAAGCATCGCGATCATGGACTACTTCATGAAACATGACACATGCATGATGCAATGAAAAAGCATGTGGCTTTTAGACTAAGGTACACTATTCTAAGCACGCCAACGTGACCGCGCAAGAACTTACCAGACTTCTTTCTACTCGAATCAAATAATTACATCGGTCATATTAAAAAACACCTTCAAGTGAATATTAAATAAAATAAACCGCTCCATTAAGACATGCTGTGCTTTTAACAAGAGAACACATCCTAAGGGTCGAGTTAACCTGCCGGTGCCCCGTGCACACCGGCTCAAGGTGATAAATACGTGTGCAGCTACATATGTGCTTTTTTTCATGCGCAATTATAAGCGCACTATGCTGATGTTCAGGTGAATGGACGCAGTAACTTGCATGCCATTAATTACATCAAGTGGCAGTGCCGATCGACTCCCAGACTTCACGCTTTACTTCCGCAGCTCATTCCCTGTTAGCCAGTTTCCTGATGCGGTATTTATCTGCGAGAAACCTATTGAGGCTATTTTAAATTTCCTTTTATGTTACTACACGGGTCCAACAGTGACGCAGCAGGTAAATGCATGCTGCTTCTGCAGTGTGCAGTCATGATGCAGCCGCCGGTAGCTGCGGTACGCACGGGCAGGCGGAACCTGTTTTGCCTACCAAGCGAAAGTCGCTGCTGACATCAGCGCCACCGCATCTTCGTTACGTCGCGGGGTGAAGGAGGTCTATACAAATGAACTCAAACAAATACAGTGAAGCTACATCCACATTCAGGACTGCCACACAGGGTTCCTTGCTACCACAAGAAGGCAGCCCATTGTTAAAGCTTTCTTGCAACCTAACCAGGAAGCTAATCTCAAGATGAAGTTACAAGCTCAAGAACTGTGATGCCTATGGCTTGTTTGATACAGTAAAAATTAAAGACCTCCAGCTAGCACGACCAAGTCAGAGCACATGTTAGGGGTAGAAACCAACCTGAATATGGTGCAGCATTAACAAAATCAAGCCACATGTTCATGCCTGGTCTCCAGATCAGCTTCTCATGTGTCACTCTTTACCTGCTCACAACTTCTCTTTCTGCATCACCTCTTTCACAGATAATGGCAAGTGGAGATATGCCCACCAATGCAAGGCACAAATCAAACACAAAACACCTTCTCGATACAGAGGTTTTGAAACTCCATTTTATTACAAGTTTACTGCAAGTGTCAGTCAACCAATCCAATGTGCCCACATGGTCGAATACCACCTTCAGCACATATTTGAGCATAACTTGGTTTAACTTGACCTATCTAAGGCACAGCACACTCTCTCTGAATGTATAAGTGCTCGAATCAAACTTATATCTATACAGATATAGGGGCTTAGTGACCTAGCATGGCATCCATTGCACTCAGAAACCAGAGAAACACTGCAGTTCTCTGTCAACAGACCAAAACAGCCTCCATTGCCCAAGAAGCCATATTATCAAGACTACATAAGTACCATCTTAGCGCAGCATGCTCCAACACAGTAACTAAGCGCAATTTACATGGCAAGTCAGCACGCAGGCACTTGTAAGAAGACTAGCTCCATGCATATGTCGAGCCCAGACCCAGTTCTTACAAACACGCGAAAATATCAACTCTGCCTCAAAAGCCCCAAACGGTGTGGCTTCCAAGGACACCTGTCGCATCCCGCTGGCCTATTACCACACACTTGACCACACTTCACAATGCCATCCGTACCTAAAATGAACACAATCTCTGAACACAACGGCAATAAGCTGCCATGAAGCCATCACATCCATGTCCACTGTACACGTGAGCAGCAATACCTTCCCCAAAGGCAAAATAAAAATCTGCTTCACATAGCCTTCCTCAGCTTCCACAACAAGATTATGACCACTGAAGAGAATAAAAAGTCAGACGTTAACAAGTTTCTTGTACAAGGCTTAAAATGGATAAATTTTTACAATGCTGGTTAGGTGCGCGAAAGCGCTGCGAACTTGAAGCAAACATTTCTTAAAGGTGCACTAAAGAGGAATCTGAACTCGTCTTTTTACCGCGGGAACTCTATAGACACGTTCCGGGCATTCTTCGAAACTTTGAATTATTGTCCTGTGCGGCCGACTGCCCTAATTAAATCGGATTAAACATTCCGGCTCCACCTTTTTTTTTAACTCAACGCGGTAGGTAGGCGGAGTCAACCAACGCGTGGAGTGCCTTTCAGCCAGTCCACTGGCGGCTTTGCTTTCCTTTTATTTAGTTTTTTAGATGTCTGTGAATAAAGTTTCAGTCACAGACAATATAGCCGCAAATTAGGCCCACGGAAATAAAAATATACGTGGACTCTGATTTTCGTGTCACTCCACCGATGGCAGAGCGGCAAGCCGCCACAGGACTGGCTGATGCGTTGGTTGACTCCTATCTACCACGTTGAGTTAAAAAAAATGCGGGAGCCGGGACGCTTAATTCGATTTAATTAGGGCAATCGGCAGCACAGCACAATAATTCGAAGTTTCTAAGAATGCCCGGAACTTGTCAATAGAGTTCCCGCGGTGAAAAGACGAGTTCAGATTCCTCTTTAGTGCAGCTTTAACATTAAATAGCCGTTGAGGAACTGAAGTTTACCTATATCGATTGCTTACCTTGTTCTAACGAAAAAGAGTACCTTTGTCGAAAAGGACCTTTTATAAGATAGCAAAGCTAAAAAATGAAGTACATGTATCACCACCACTGCATGCTTTTGAAGCTACCTGCAGTGTGTCGACATTTTTTTCTGGCATGGATCCCTTAGGCCAGGGTACACTGCCATTCACAGCCAGTCAGTGATCATGGAGTCCTTTTCAGCCATGATGTCACAAGTTTGAATTACGTGGCGAGAAGAACATGGTTTATTATAAGTCATATTTGCTTGGCAATGAATAAGTCCTTTTCTGCCTAACAAATATCAACGCGGCCAGAGTTAGCTAAAAAACTGATTTTCACAAAGAACAAAAAGTGCATGAAGTTGCACCATGGCAGTTGTGACGCTGAGTGGAAACAAAGGAAGCCAAAACCTGCTCCAACCAGATCCAGGTACAGCATGACTAATCCAAGAACTCACTCAGTTGCTTTGTCCCATTTGTTTACCTAGGCTGAAAGACACAAGGTACTATAATGAAGGATTTCTGAATGAAAACAAGTAAAAAGACGGGGGTTGGGCACTAAATTACAAGAAGTCCACGTCCTCGCTCTGCGAATGGCCGGTGTCTCTACAGCAGCTAGTCATGACAGTCTGCACGATAGGTGTGTTACTGGCTATTAACACAGCAGCCAATTTCAGACCCACCTTAAATATGAGGTTTCACAAGCCAGGGCCATGACTCGCTTATTATGACACACTAGAGACTCAAGAGCGTCGGTAGTGGGCCATAGTTGGCCGTGATCTAATATTTAGAAAGAACTGAGTTCGTGTCTGGTATAAAAAAAAACCACCACATTGCAATCAGAGGCCCAACAAAGATATGCAGGTACAGTTGGCAACAAAAGTTAACAGTAGCTCTGCCTTTCAATTCACAGTGGAGTTGCCTTGCAATCCAGTAACCTAGAGCTGTACCAGCAGGTGGTGCTTGCACGTTCACTCATACTTACAGGTATCTCAGGCGACTGGGTCAAGAAACCGTATCAAAATCATTTTTTTTCCCACACGTCCGCATCCCATGACCTTTTGCTGGTGACCACGTGCTGAAGCTTGAATGCCCCACAAATTAAGCCACGACAAGTGCTACTCTTATTGCCCTGCACGCAGGTTTTCAAAAAAAGAGTTCTGCGTACAGTGAGAGCCAGCCACAAACATGGAGCTCGAGTAACAGCTCATCCTACACTAGCACATGCACACGCAGGCACACCTCACTGTTCTCCACAGACACAAGCATCCAACCAGACTTTTCATCAGAGCATGTCTGTGCACCATGCGATCTTTGAATCACCCCACATCTTATTATTATATTGTTCTGTTTCCTTGTTCTGGTTTTCTTTAATTTGTTTGAAGTTCTTTCATGCGCAGCCATAAAAGTGCACAGTGTGACTAAATAAAGTCTATTTGGAGAGTGTATTATGCATGGTAGCCACAGTTACATCACTGCTAAATTCCAGCAGATGTCCAGCAGCCTACAAAGAAAACACCATTCACAAGCAGGCTGTTTGCTTCCAATTCAATGTAATTCGTGGATGCTTGCATTTACATAAAGTGCTATCAGTAAAGCACAAAAAGCTGTGTCAAAAGGTCTACTTTGCACGTGTACCCAGTATTGACAGAAAGTAGTTTTGTTTTTTTCTACTTTCTAATTAATTATCTCTCAGCAATAAAATAATTACACTTTTAATTTTCAATTGATCAACACCATAAATTTAAGAAAAAAGACAAACATTCTCCTGTGCACCTTGGTTTCAGTGACCGTTGGCTTCATTTATATGTATGTCATATAAAGTCTCTCATTTTTCATCCCTTGTCTGCTCAATGCCTTCTGAAGTCAGCTGCAGAAAAATTTAACCATTAGCAACTGGAAACGTGAGGCCATGAAGATGGCAAGCCAAGACTTGAGCACATCTGCAGTTAAGTCTCTTTGCTAGCTGCAGCAGCACTTATGTGCACCCACGCACAAACAGTGCTCTTTCTTTAACTGTGCATCTCTATTAAACAGTTACAGTGTACAGTACGGAAACAAGGCAAGGGTGCAAGTGCACTCAATGGCTTTTAAATGCCAAAGCAACATTCTGGGATACGAGGAATTTTGTAGCGGAAGCCTCCGAATTGAACTTCTGCCACCCTGGGTTGTTTGACATGCCCCAAGATCTCAGTAGACAGTTATTTTGGCATTCCCCTACACTGAGATGTATAATGACATGTAAACTCCTGTGGGCTTTGACAGCTCTAAAGAGGACTGTGCTTACAGAAGCTGCCTGTAATTAAAATCATGCGAAAAGAGCCCAATGGATTCCCGAACAACCGTTAGCAGCGAAACCACTGTGGGAAGAAATGCATGATGCTGCAAGTAGATGGATGGATGAAGCGCTATACTGCAGCAGGGCACTGTGTTCCACTACATTTTCAAAAAAAAACATGGGTTTCCAATGTTGCCATAACTGCACACTAAAAGATTGTAAAAATTGGAGGAACACTTAAGCTAGGCCTTAGGTGTATGACGCGATACCCTTAACAGGTTATAATTCGAATACGTGCGGAATTGGTTATTGTCGACTTTACATTCATAGATCCCTGGAAGCCCTAATGTCACTCCTGGTGCAGCGGTGCAGCACTTAAACAATGTGTTACTGCCCTGCGATGGAAGGTGCTGCCACCGGTGGGGCTTGTGCGACCAAGGTTGCTCTACCCGAGCAACCTCTTGCGACCAATCATTTTTTTAACTGCCTCCTGCCACTGTGTGCAGTTTGCTCACAATCCAGTGGGCAGGTTGTGATCATGCCAAAAGGTTACGTGATCTAGGTGGCCCAACTGCCTCTGAGGTTGCTTTTCTGCGGATTTTTCATGGATTTTTTGCTCATGGTCAACGCCGCCGCCGGATTTTCTGCGACACGAGCTCCTTATTGCTATCACATTACAGTGCGTACTTGAAAAAGTTTACAGCCCTCAAATGTGTACTGTGCGATGTCAGTGCACGTTAAAGAACTCAAGGTGATCAAAATATCCGGAGCCCTTCACTGCGGCGTACGTCATTGCCTGAGTCTCTTTGAGATGTTAAACCCAATAAACCAAAGCAAACCCAAAAATTGCACCTTGGTTTTGCCAGGCTTAAACCTCGTGATGAGCCGATAAATGATATTTCATTTAATATAAGATCGACACTATAGTTTTTCCAGTCGTACGAAACATGAACACAGTTCAGTCTCTGTGTTACTACTCAAGCCCATGCAACAAACCAATGACCGGTTAGCGTAAGTGGGTTAAACACGACTCCATCAAGCTAAGCTGAAGCATGCCTGGTGCTTAAATGATTGATCGAAAAAAGGAAAGGCAGGTACTTTTACAGCCACAGAAACTGTTCTATACAAATAGGTGCAGTAGCATGATTCACACATCCACAGGCCATAGTGGTAGTCTCACAACCGGTTAACATTCCGTTCCCTACACAGTGATGTCTACTGGACTGGCATTTACAATGAACTCTACTGCAAAACAAGCATAGCAAAGTATGAAGGCAAATGTCATTGTGGTGCATATGCAGCATGCTGTCACAATTCTCTTTTGGATAAGGACATCTTTAGAGGCACCAGAGCTCTAGTCACCAAGCAAACAAAACTGCATGAACTAGCAATCGTCAAACACAGTATATACGTACTGCTATACACGCATCTCTTGTCATGGTTGCTAGACTGGTAACAAAAGGAGCACAGTAGATGTCAGGCGTGTCGAAATAGCTGGTAGAAATGGTCAACCGAAAGATCATGTGATGTGCACCATTTCGGTGCGTGTGTCAATGCCAGTGGTGTTACACAATACATAATGCACAATCTTGCTTGCTGCTGTCCTGTGTTGTTTTAACTGCCGATATGGTACTCGCTGCAAAGGGTGCTGCAGTCTATGACACAATATTTGACATGGTCTACAGTAACTAAAATAGTCAACATCCCATCCTATATACAATTGACGACAGTGATGCTAAGGCCTTTCAGCCATGTGTACGTTCTTCCAACGAACATCTTCGACAACCAAATAAGCATGGCTTGTGCTAACGGCTGCTAGAGAATGACAGGGCAAGAGTGCTGGGCTTCCAGGTTTCACCAGGGCCCCTTAACTGCTCTTTCACCTGCCCATTGTGTCTATCCACCTATGGGATCAACCCACGTGTCATACAGGTATGCATACACTATATGGGCACCTATATGACCCGTGAGTACAGTATGTGCCATATTTACAGGGAACAAAGAGGTAGTGAAACTGGCTCTTGAGAAAAGTAGGTTTCAACAAGAAGTGAAAAAAAAACGCAGAGAGCTCAAGAGGAGAAGCCTGAAGCCATACTCCTGCTTCACGGCGAAACCTACTTTTCTCTCCGTTATGAGCTGGGTTCAATCATTTTTTTGTGTTTGACACATACTGTGGCCATACGCTGCAGGGTACCCGTAATGCCCCTATGGGACTGCTTTGCCTGTCTCAGCAGCTCAGCTGCGCACAGCCTACTGAAGGCTCCACTCTGTAGTGCCTCCACGTTTCACTCTCGTGGTCTTGCACAAGGTGCTCTTCTTATAGCTGGTTGCACGACCAGGGCAGCTTACGGACTCGCTCACACCGCAGATGCTATTCTACTCAGGCTGGCGTCTTGGCACTCGTTGGAACCACGTCGTCGTCACCGCTGTCCACTGAACTGCTGACCAACGATACCTGGTCCCATGTTTCGGTCCCCTGGCTGGTAATTGGCAAAGGCAAACGGGTGCAGCATGCTGGCCTGCTGCTGCTGCTGCTGTTGCTGCTGCTGCGGGTAGCTTTGCACTGGCTTGGCTGCACGGTTCGATGGTGCAAAAGAACAACGGGGGAAGAAAAGAAAACTATATGAGGTGGATAAACATGCAAAGAGAACACAATCAAAAATACTGCAAGGGAATGTGTGAGTTTCAAATGTGCTATGCTAGTGCATCACATTATTCAAAGATATCTGGGCTAGGTGGCACTTCTTTCTTTCAAGTGAGCACAACATGTACAATGTTACGCAAGACATCATTTACGTGCTAAACGAAGCAGCAGAGCCAAGTGCAAGCAGCTTTAAGCCCACTACTAATTGCAGCGTAAAAGAAAGATGCATAGCTATCACAAACCGGTAAAGCCAGCCACTCACTAGTAAAGAATTAGTAAAGTGACCACCTGGCTTATCCTTGTTACCAAACAACAGGCATCTTGGCCTACACTCTGAGCAAACATGCTGCCCCTGATCACACCCCCTCCATCAAAAAGTACACCTGAGGCTATCACTACGCAGGGGCCATAGAAGGTACACCACTGGAAACCAAAGCATCTAGTTGTTTGTCCCATAAACCATGCGCCAAGTCATGTTGGTCCATTATGACCTTGGTCAACGCTGTGACACCAAGCCCCCTCCTGCCCTGTGCTATCTGAGAGTGAACATGAGCTCTGGTAGTAAGTTCTAAAATGGCGCAACACACATCAGTAAACAAGGCCAACAATCAGTGACATCACAAAATACACAGGGGGGAAAACACACGCAATGTGTTTGCCTACTTGTTTCGCGCTTTGAAAGGTGCGTACAGGTCTTAGCGAATACACAGTAGACTCTAGGAAGGAACATAACATACCTGTGGGTATGCTGAGATCTCGTACAGTTATGGTTGATATTGCCAAATAATATCCCCAGCTTTTTCCTTGGTGCCAGTGATTGCTGGCCTCTTTCATCATTCAACTATGCCATCATTTATTAGTGATCCAAGCCCCCCACGGAAATATTACTGAAGTGTAAGTCCAGTATCCAGTACCTGGATGCTTTCACAGTGGCTGCCCAAACATTTCAAACACAAAGAGGCGCACTTATAGAGGAAACATCGATTAATTTGAACTCCGGAGTCTGCACCAATGTTGTGTGTTGTCACAGACTATAATGTACAGGAGTGCGCAGTATCAATGGTGAAGCCGCACATAATGCAAGCCAAGAGTGATGGCAGAAAAGACGTGCAGAGGGCCGTGCAGAGAAAAATCAGCAAGAGGGCATGCTTAAGCTTACCATGCTAATAGCAGCTACCCGACGCACCGAGCTGTGCTCATCAGTTGGCGCTGAATTGCAAAAAGCATTCTGAGTTTCAGACACCAGCAGCTCACGGCTCCCAAGCAGGGTGCTTGGCAGCAACCATAGTTATGCCCCCCCCTGCAGCTGCCCAGCGACGAAGCAGACATGACTGCACAAATGCAATATCAGCAGCAAAAGACACACTCCTCCAGCAGTAGAGCTTGTCAGATTGCAAATGCATAATGCACCATGGCCTGATTAGCATGTTTACTTGAATGCTACGTTTTTTTTTATTATAAAAGAGAAAAACCATAAATGACAAATGTAATACTTTGTTGATTAACCCTATCATCCCCTTGACTCAAAAACACTACCTACCCCAGCAGTTGAGAACATGAGACTTGGTAGTTCCCAGCTGCCAGAGTCCTACTTTTCGGCAGCCAATCTGCATACAGCGCTTTGAAGCTGCCACCACTGCACTCAGCAAAGCTGTGGTCGACACTGAATGATTCTGAAACTACTACAATGGCAGGAGGTTGCAGAGGCTCACTGTAGTCACAATCTCAGGCGGTTGCCATAAATATTGGTGACGCCAGTTCCAACATCAACAGCACATTCACATGCTGCCTTGGATAACTAATATGCTCCCCATGCAGGAGCTGCAGCCTAAAGGGGACACTGAGCATGGACTGAAGTTGGCCTATGTTAACGGATTACCATATTCAAATAGAACCGAATTTTACCAAGGACAAAAATTGGATGGCATTGACCTCAATGTCTGTTTAACACATTCAATTTGGCAGCGATATTTGGATGGAGCCCTAATATCTGCGCATTGTGACCCACTGGTGGGCCTCCCTTAAATTTTCTTGGGTGCTGCATGACTCACCAGTGAGCCACTGGGGAAAGCAGCTTCTTTGAGCCACCAACATAGCAACCTTGAATGTGTGCTTTTTGTGGGCACTTTGAAACTCGCAGAGCAAGTGCCACGGCTTCATCGTGTGACTGTATTCGTGGCAGCCAAGCTTGCATACGTGACTTGGCCCACCGGTGAATCATAATGAGAATGTGTTAAACAGGTTGGCTTGGCAGGGTGGCTTGGCAGGTTGGCTTCCCAACCTGATACACAATTATGCCTTTTAAGGGGGGATGCAGCTTTCAAACCAAGATTAATAGAAAAAAAAAAGCCTTTTTTTAAACCACTGTATCCCTTCGCATGCCTCCTTTTGTACAAGGATGGAAAGTTGGGCTAGTTGGTAACAGTTCATGGTGGGTGGAACAGCGCGAACAGACGAAAGACGAGAAGAGAATACACAGACAAGCGCTGACTCGCAACTAATGATTTTATTAAGAAGAACATACATTTTATATTATATTTTATATTTTATATCACATGTTTTTTTAATATAAAATGTATGTTCTTCTTAATAAAATCATTAGTTGCGAGTCAGCGCTTGTCTGTGTCTTCTCTTCTCGTCTTTCGTCTGTTTGCGCTGTTACACCCACCATGAACTCCTTTTGTATGTTGTCCCGAACTTTCGTAGCTGAAATTCACTGAGAAGTACTCTAAAATAATTCTTTCATGCACCACGGTGACACGGCATACCGGGAAGGTGCTAAAAAAATTGCAATTTTTGTCTTTTCCCGTTTTCTGACTGGATGCTCATTTTGTGCAGCAGATTTCTTTATGACTGTTTTGTTTATTCTGACCCCGTTTGTTTTGTTGCACTGACAGAACTCCAATCTATGCGATCACATTCTTGCTTGCAGATTTTTGGTGTGACATCATGTTTACATTTTAGATGCGTCTATGCCAACTGCTTTGTAAAAAATGAAAACAAAAAATTTGTGTTGTGGGAAAAAAATATATAAGAATGTCGTCACAAATGCAGTGAAAGCTGAACCAGTCTTCTACCACAATTAGTCTAGTCTTAAGGCATATTTCAAGCTGCAGATGAGAGAAACTTTGTATACACGGTTTTGCCGTTTGTAAACAATCATGAGTGCTGATGATGATACTAGCCCCAAAGTGCTTTTGGTATCAATGGCACAGCATTTGAAAACGTTTGCACCAGTGCAGACAACACATGCCACGCTGGTTTTGACAAGGCAGCACAATAAGCAAAGCATTTTGTGCAGTGTTTGATAACATGGTGCTGGTGCAGATGACACGCCAGCTTTTGATGCTTCTTTTCAGACAGGAGGTGCTGTGGGGCTTAAGTGTTGCCAGAACAAAAAACGTTTGGCAAAACCACATATAATAAAAAAAAAGTTCTCCAGATATAATGGTGACATTTTGAACACTTATGTTTAAAGCATTAACTAATGTGCAAAGTTAAAGTTTTATCAAAATTCATCAAAAAATAAGAAAGTTGGTGTTGAAAGCCCCACCTTAAGACCCAGAGTTGCAGCACTACACTTCAGCATTTTCACAGGCAGAGCCATGCGCACAGCTCGAAGCTTTCCCTCAATAGAGCAGACGAGGAAAGCAAAGCAGCAAAAGTCTGAAACTGCGTGGTGTGTAAGGCCACCAAACTGGAGACAGAAACACGCAGTTGTTCAGGATGACGACTTGCAGAATGCGCGTCACTCTGGGGTCAACGGGAATGCAGAGCTAGAACTGTCTTTCCCAATTTCAGGACACCCAAAGGTCACATAATCAAAGTTGGCAAGCAGAGGTTTTCAATAAATACTTCAATTATTTGGTACAACTGTGGCAGCAACCTGCTCGCATCCCTTCCACAATGGGGTGTGCGTGCCCCTCTCTGGACTCTCAATCTCTAATTTGTAGAAACACCCCAAAAATTTGTAATTAGCCTCTTTAGCCATGAATTATTATACAGCTGGGGGAAAATTCTCATTTTTCAGATCTTTCAGTGGAGCATGCCGAGACTGAACAGAGAAGAAACGCCACCCTCCCAATGATTAAGCCCCTTAGCCATTCAAGACTGCTTTCATGGTCTCAATTCTGCATTTTATAAAGCATTGCTGATGTAGCGCGCGCGCACGCACACACGCACACGCGCGCCTTAAAAATGATTTTCTGTATGCATTTCAGATGCTTTACTTACGGTGAATCTATGCTAGATTTTTCAGATCTAAGCACATTATTACTGCAACCACCTTTATGGACCATTAATGCACTCTGCATATCAGCATTTGATAGCATTGAGGTTGCATCCACATTTCTCGATGCAGTGGGTTAACCAGGACTTCAGATTAACTGACTTCAAATATCGAGGCTTTACTGCACAATGAATAGGCCTCAATACACAACTGAAAAAGGCACGCTACTGAGATACAAAGATGTCAGCCTTAAAGAACACAGTAATGTATCAAACTAGGCTGCTCGATTAAAAAGTACTGAAAAACATTTGGTGACCCCTCGAGGATAAAGGCGAGGGCTGGGCGAGTCAAATCTTGGTGCACAGAGACCATTTCCAGCCCTTAGTGCTAAGAAGAACGTCTCCAGATCGTGCTCCATATTGCAGGGACTCATTTGAATGAAGAATACGACGACGAGCACATCTCTCCCACACCTTAAGTTGGATAAAAAAGGCGGGACTGCAGAAAACCTAGCATTGCAAAAGCAACTAAATGCTAAGCAAAAGCTCTGCCACTACTGAAGCAGACAGGATGCCAGGTCCAATGTACACTAAGCCTCTTTATACACTCACTTGCACATAACAGCTAGGCAGGTCTCACTGCATCTCTTGCAAAAAGAAAAGAAAACGACCATCAATCAATACAGTTAGGTGGCAGCCTTGCGGAATTCAGAAGCAGCGAAAACACTACATAAAAGCATCATCAAGGCCATGGCAGAGTCCTTTGATAGTGCTTTACGGTCATGAAACATCTTTGTAACTCTGCGAGAGAGTATGGCGCAAGTGGGTGCATGAAGGCGCTGCACTCTTATCATGAATGCCCCTACATGGGAGTGAAGAGGGTGTCCTCTGGTGTGCGTAGAAAACGATGTTTTGTGGTGCGTCATTTTCTCATCCTGGCATTTTACTATGCTCACTGTCGTAATGTGTAGCCTGTTGGTGGTGGTAGTGGTTTATTTTAAGGAAAAATAAAAAAAAAACAGAAGGAAAAGAATGTTGCTGGCAGCGGCAATTGCCATCTAATATCTTAAGCACCCGAGCTGGAGCCGGCGAAGGTGAAAGGGAGAGGACAGCAAGGAGAAGTACAGAGGGGAGCGATAGCAAAAAAGGACAGGAGAGAGCTTTGTACACTATTTACAAAATACATAAAGCAGTCAAGTTCACGTAGCTCGCACACAGATGTCCACTGTGCCTCTAGCGTTGTGGGCTCGGCAATTTAATTTTTGTTTATTTTTTGCCTGTTCTATTCTTTGTCGAAATATGCGAATGCTCGTGCAACAAGCAAGTGCACTCTGGCAATGATGCCTTCACCTTGTTCTGCAAAGGGCTGCCACTCCAGCTACTGAAGCAATGGCGAAAAGGTGCCACTGTTTCTTTTTCCCTTCGACAACGAATACTGCGACAAGCGGAGGCGTGCCATCCCCCGAAAGAAACTTTTGGCTTCTCTTTCAATTCAACAAACCTGCGTGCATTTGAGAAACATTTAGATCCCATGGACACCGTTTGGCACACGAGCCGACAGTCTGTGTGACGCGAGCTGCCTACGCCGGAGCCTGACACTGTCTTTTCGTAGAATATTCAAAGGGCTCCCACGACGCATATCCAAGCCCAAACCATGTTCTCTGCCATCAACAAAGCGACGCCACAACGCATCAGATGCTTTCGCAGAAAGAAATGCTCCATATAATTCCTGCCCAAACGAACCAGCCATCAACGAGGATACTGAAGCAGCTATAGATAAAAAGTTTGACTGTCAGCACAGATCATTCACCAATGCAGTGTGTCAGAGATTGAAATGCTTAAAAAAACACACTGGCTGGAATGACACCTTTCTATCTGTTTATTTATCCTTTACCCACAGTACCAACTTACAGATGGGAAGGGGGTTGATACCGTATTTACGCGCATAATTTGCGCGCTCGCATAACTTGCGCTCCCTTTACTTATCACCCGTGTTTACAAAAAAACATTTTTTACTCGCATATTTTATGCACCGCGCTGCGCTATACCACCATCATGCACGCGGGCTCTAACCTATGGCTCTACCCAGTAGCATTCGGCTATTCTGCGCGTTTGTTCGGAAGGGTTTTTCAATCTTTTGTGCACTGGGCGTTCATGGTGGTGTCAGAGGCCGCTGTTACAATCGCGGTGGCACCAGCGGCATCGCCACTCAAAATGGCCAGCAGCGCTTCCGGGGAGGATCAGCAGCTGATAGAAGAGCGAACACCGCTGTTTGTTTGGTTGATGCATGTAACTCGACTGCCAGCTACACTTTTCTTGGTGGCTCTGACAGCTTATGTTTGGTTGTTCGGTCGTGTCTTGCGATGAGATATCACAAATATACTGCTAGTTTCAAACTGCTTGTCAGCGCCTTATCATGGCGCGGAGCGCCGAAGTCAGCGAGAATAACCGCGTGCGCACAAGTTTGCCCATAGATGACAATCGTTGTGTCGGCAAACTAGTGCGCATGTGGCTATTCTCGCTGGGTTCGCAGCTCTGTGCTGTGATAAGGCGCCGACAAGTAGTTTGGCCGGCGCTCGCGCGGTACTGTTAAAGAATTGTGTGGTGTGATATTTGATTTATTGATCCGCGCTTGCTATCCCGGACGAAGTTGCGAAAGCAAACTTACGGAATCCGGAACTACCGAACAATTGGCTGGGCTGCAAGCGATGACGCTGTTTTAGTGTCTTATTCAGCTTCATGCATGCACCTTCATGCCATCCCGCAAGGAGGGGGGGGGGGGGGGGGGAGGTGCGCAGCTTTTCATTTAGAGTTAACTTTTTTTCGGGGCGCAGCCAGCGTGGGGGCGGGTCCGGGTGCTGACGTATACGTAGCAACATACACTATACTTATATTGCGTGTTATGACCTTTGTGGACTTTTTTAAGTCGCTATCGCGAAATCCCCGCGTAATTTGTGCACCCCCTTCTTGGAGCCCTAATTTCTGAATAAAAAGTGCGCAAATTATGCGCGTAAATACGGTACATATAACATAACACATAAATGCAGATGCTGTGCAAAGTACACATTCCTGTCTGGACAAAGCCTGTCAAAATGTAAGACTGCTGCTTTGCCCCAAAGTGCACAAAGTTAAATAACAGCTCCGCAAAACAAAGCACCAACTCCACAATTGCCAACAGAAGCTTGCTGAAGTCACAGCATGTGCAAACAAACTGGGTAATTTACTTGGGCACTTTCGGAAGCTTTCAGACACTGAAAAAACGATCTCCGACCAATGCTCAAAAAAAGCAGATGAAAAGACTGCAATGGCTGCACATTATAGAGTAACCAGTCCTAACAGAGTCTTGCAGTGCTACTGAAGGACTACTAAGCCAGAGAGCCACGAGGATCACGCAGAATATTGCACAGCGCAGAAAATTGCTTTTGGTAATGTTCATGCTCAGATTGTGGGGAGTAATTGCCTTGACAGCCAAACTGCCATTGCGAATGTTGGATGAATTCTGCACTTTGTGGCAACCGTAACAAAACTGGTTTATTTCTTTTTAAAATGCTGCTTCCATTTTTTTCACTGGGGGAAAAAAATAATGCCTCTAGAGCGACTGTATGTGCCTAGCTAAGAGAAGGGGGAAGAACTTGACCCAATAACAGTTGCTACCTGAACAGTTTTCTTTGTGCTCATTTTTGTTAAATCATGGGCATTAGTATGTACTGCCATGCGAACGAAAACGCAGTGTCCATCTGTCCATGTAGAGTGGAGTTTTTGTGAAGTCACAAAGGAGGAAACAAAGCCCGCAGGTATGATATGGCTGAAGAGGAAGGAGGAGTCAAAGAAGAAGGAATTGGAAAAATTGGAATTTGAACCGGAATTGAAGCTGGAATTGCAACTGAAAAAAATTGAAAATGGAAGAATTGATATTGGAAATAAAATTGGAATTGGAATTAGAATTGGAAACAGAAGTGGGATAGAGATATGCGAAACTACTTGGAGGTCTGGCAACGCCACGCTCGCTGCTTCCGGTTCCCATCACAGTTCAGTCGAGCAGGCTGTCACGGATGGCGACAGCTACGCGATGGTGATCGCTCCCACACTTTCCCACCAAGGACCACGCAGAGTGGACCCAGGTGTCAGCAGCTTACATGAATAGTAGTGTCTTCCGCATCATCATAAAGAAAAAAACAAATTAGGTGTCTATACTCCTTTAATGACCAGCCGCCTTCAGTTCTGTCTAGATGCATTTTGATGGGTCACACTCCTGCCTTGTGCCCCTGCCTCGGGGGTAGAGGGGAATGTGCAACTACCATGCACACGCATCACAGTGTTTTAAAAATACATCACCTTTGAAATTATGTTTCATAATTGTGCGTTCAGTTCGAGGATGGACTTGGATTTTCTGCATGAATAGAAATCACAGGTGCACTGTGAAATCATAAAACTGCTTAGAAAAGCTTTTGTTTACATTTATTCCGACCAGCAGACACCCCAGTTTTTAACCCAAGCCGAATCCAACGTCTGCGAGCAGCCTTTATGTTTGTAAATATGGCGTTTGTAAATACGAGCTAGGATAATGGAACTTTAAGGGAGAACAGGTCTTGAAATAATTTTTTAAAATGTGAAAATATCAATTTTGCGAAAATGGCATATTTGAGATAAATACATTCTAAAGCTCCTGCCTAAAAAGTTTTAAGGTCTAAATTCGACCTCCAACTACTAATACATCTACATATTTCGTGCCTACAAAGACTGAAAATGGCGATTTTGAACCGAAATGCATCAGGACTTCGTGCCTGTCACTTCCCACGACCGCATCCCCAATGGCCGCCACCTTGGTTTTGTTCGAAAGCTAGGCCCCTTCCTCACTACCGTGAAATATTTTTGGAACGTCCACATTCTGCAATTTCTTTCCAGCATCTACAGCAACCTCCGAATGGCTGGCACGCACACTTCATTCAAATGTGATTTCTCAGCTTCATGTTTTTTGCCAAGACGATTAGCCTTATGGAAGTTTTATAATGTTTTTATGACGCAATATTAATTAACCTTGTACCATTAAAATCAGAAAGAACTAAACTATGGAGCTATGCTGTTTTTGTTTGGCTGAGTCACACATTTCAAAATTTGTGACCCATAATGTCACCTACCTATACTTCATAATTATTGTGCAAGGACAAAATTAAATTAACCTTTTGATATGATGATGTACTTCAACAACAATATAATTAGCATAGCTCCAGGTGGTAGGTCTTTGGCTACAGTGCCATTTTAATCGAAACCAAGAAATGTTGAAAAAAAAGTGTCCGAACAACCCGTAAGAATTCAACTAATTTGGCTTCAGTTATTATTCTATAATATGGGAACTAACTGAGATATACTGAAACTAATTACATTTTTGAAAACGAGAAGAAGAAGCACATATACACAGCTAATTTCATTTTGATATATTTAATAATAAAATGCTGATTTCAAGACATGCATCTCCCCTTAACAGAAACAGTGCCACCACTTGAATTTTGCATTAAATTAAGAAGACTATATAACAGCACGAGCGTGGAACGGAGTTTTTCTGCTGCAACCAGCACCTGGCAGCCTGCTTTGTCCCCAAAGCAAACTTCGGCAGGAGTTTCATGACCAGCAGGCGTATCCAAGGACTGCACTAACATTTGGAGCTTGCCATTTCATTGCACACAGCATCTATTGCCAACCCAGCCAGCCCACATGCCCCCACAGGGCCGATGTTATATATGTTGTGCTAGTGCAGCAGCAGCAACAGCAAGAGAATCAATGCTGGAGAGCAAGACACACAAGCGATGCAGCATATAAAACTACAATGATGGGCATACTTGTTATAGACAAACTAGACATCAAATTTTGGTTGTTAGTGCACACTAACTTTGCCTCTCCTCGGCACTTTCCATCACCAAGATTTTTCAATTTGATATCAATGAATGCATGGCAAGATAGTCCAATAGTGTACAAAGCAGTTAAATGAGACGGGATGCTTTGCCCCCGGACTTCAACACGAATGAGTACAATGTATCGGGCCGTTTGTCTGAAACGCTCTCTGCCCGAAGCAAGACAGAGCCCCACCATTTCCCCCAGCTTACGTTCTGTCTGGAACCTCTGCAGAGCCTTCTTCCGCTCCTCGGCATCCAGGTACCACACCGTGATGGCAAACCTGGGCAACACAAAGACCAAAAGACAGTCTTGTTGGCAGACCATCCATGCCAATAGTGGGGAAGCGAACAGGAAGTACTCGGGAAGAAGGATGCAGTGGCAAGAACAAACTAGTGGCAATAACAAACTAGTGACAATAACTGCGATATAACTGCGATCGCTGCAGAAGAAAAAACTGCCTATACCACCTTACAGTGCAACACTGCAACATGCTTACATTTATTTGTAAATGCAACATACAGAGTGCAAGAAAAACTATGGGGCCTTCTTATCCACATTCTTAAAAAAGATAATGCGATAGCCTTTAGGTTGCCTGCTCTGGTGTCAACATTTAGTGTCCAATGTTCTTGCGATTTTCCCGCCAAAACTCCAGTTGGAACCGGTTCCACATCCCTTATAAGGCATGCATGAGTCATCACCTCCTAGAATGCTCGAGTACTATGCTATGGGATTATACAAATCCGACCCAGTAATCCACCTTAATCCATTTTCTGGGGTAGGCCTAATTCAAAAATTTGGGGGTTCCTTTGGAATTTTTGGGGTGGGAAGACTTCCAAATTTTGGGGGTCCTCTAGATTTTCAAATTTGGCAGCGCCCTATGATTGGTCCACTGGTGGTCGGGTGGTGTTGATGACATCACAACCCTCTCCACCAATAAGAGAATATTGTGACAGAGAAGCCAGCAATATTTTGTGAGACGGCAATCTAAACGCTATTGTATAAATAAAATCCCATTCTGTCACTACTGGCCCCTTTGATTTGCCAAGCTCATGACTGTATCAGGATCAGTATCCGAATCCCAGGTGACACCAACAGGCAGCCATAGATTGCCCAGGGGAGTCCCACATATGACATGCTTGATACACACATCACGCACAGGCCCAATGCTCACTGCAGTCTTCCCATAGAAAGTACCCCTTGCTGGACTGCCATGCAGAACTTTTGTGATACACAAGTATGTTCCGTGAAACAAATATACTTCTTCTCGTAGAGATCACAAACCCGTTTTTGACATCTTTGATAAACTTGCACCAGAGTTCCCCCAAAATGAGTGTAGTGCGCAGGGACTGACGGTATAGGCTCCGTGCGCTGGTATAGTGATGCCACCCACGGTGATGCCACCTTGGGTGACGACTGGGTGATGACGCCCAGTCACGGCCTGTCTCGAGGGGAGAGCGTGCGCACCCCTCGAGACTGACCGTGGCCCAGTCCGTCTGCGTCAGACATTGGAGAAGTGCGGCTGATCCTCTCACCTGACGGAGTAGGCAGGCAGCACCTCGTGAGGGTTCCGCCGGTCCGACCAGAAGAAGAGCATGCGGTCGAAGACTGGCTCAATGTTGGCCACCTTTGTGGACTGGCCCGTAGGAAACATGCGCAGCAGGCCACCCTGCGTCTGCAATGCACAGTGCACCCCCTTACCATGGAGTGCCTGGATGCCCTAAAAACAGGGCTTCACAGATTACAGGACATATACCACACTGCACCGTGAGTACCAAAAATTTCCATAGAACTGCCCACCTCGTGAACCAACGAGATTACAAAATTTGTGGAGTACAATGGCCATAGCCAGCACACGAGAGGCTTAATTCGACCCAAGACTCAATGGCAGATAAATGAACATTGCAAGAGGAGAGGGCCTCATCACGCATTAGACGTAGTGTGAGTTATGATGATGATGTGAAACAATTGCACACCTCTAAGTTTCACCAAGAATAAACGCCCATTAGTGTGTCAGGACCATACCATATTTTGCATAATGTAAGACAATCATGAATATAATGCAAGGGGAAATTTGGCCTTTAGAAAAACGAAAAAAAAAAATCCACTGGCTATAGGAACACAAACCTCACGCCAGGTCTTCCAGGCAGTCAATGGTGTTTCAGATGCAACATTTCCAAAACACCAGCAACACGAACTCAGAACAGTGGAGCAAACCCTACCAGGTGTTGCCACATGCAGCCTGCCACGCAGTGGTGGCCACCATCAGCATTGTGCTGGTGCTGCTTTGTGTTTTGCGCCGACTGTCCGTCTGCCCTTTTCTCTTCCCTACTCCTACAGCTTTCTCACTACCTCCTCTTTTCTCAATGGCCCACAGTGCCTCGTCTCCACACACACACATAGCTATTCTGTGCCACTGCATTCCATGTGCTTTGCTCCTGCACCACCCAAGGTCATCAAAAAGTTGTCTTCTCACTGCAGTTCATGTGACTGCTGCTTGTGTAGGCTGGTGCCTGCTGTAGGCATCTTTAAGAGCAGCGGAAAAAAAATTAGCTACGGTTTAGCCCTGGTTAAACCTAGAGTGACGCGAGAGCTACCTCTGCCTGGCTACGCTTAGGTTCGGCTTGAAAGTGAAGACGCAATGGTTTTACACACATGGTAGTGCACACATAGCAGTGCACACATACCCCGCTTATCGAGGCGTATCGCACTCTATCCTCCGTCTCCTCGGCTCGCCACCTCCTCTTGGTTTCGTTCCGACACCGAGCCCTGGGCCAAACCGTCTAGGTCCATCAACCCCCGTGGGCTCATTCCCATTTTCAACGAAGGTCACAGTGATCTTGACACGTACCTCAAGCGATTTGAGCACGTGGCCACTGGTCAGAGTTGGCCAAGAGACAAGTGGACCACAGCGTTGAGCCTATGCTTGGGAGGAGAAACTCTTCGCGTTTTCGGAAGGCTACTGCCTGAAGACTTTCTAGATTACAAAAAAAGCTAAGTTAGCGCTCCAGCAACGGCTCCGTTTTACGGTGGTGAAGATAGAGGCGGCCCATGTTCACAGGCTGCCAGTCATGGAAAAGGCAGGAAGGGAACAGTGACGCCTGGGTCTGGTGGCTCAGGCTGTCGACGGCGGGCCGTCCAGGTCTTGATAGCCCGGTGTCTGCGGCTCAGGCCAAAGCCTGAAAATTCAGGGAGGCCAGCAGATACGGTAGATGTCTGTTGCCAACCGTATTCTTCCGGCTCTCGGGCACGCTCTCCCCACGCTACATTCCACTTCCACTTCTCCGCCTCTTCGTGTATGACCACGTGCGCCTTCTGTGGCACTGGCTCATTACATCACCCTATACACTTTCATGTCACAGCTGCTCCCCCCAACTTCGTAGCCAATCATCTGAAGAAAAATTATACTAACATGTAATAATACATATAAATAAAATAAAAGTCCAGCAGGTTCAATCTGCCAAAGCCCGCCGATACAGAAATGCAGCGTGGAGACATCTGGCAATTCAACAAAACCAGAAATTGGGCGAGTTGTTGTAGGTTTAGTATCTTTGAACAGCACAAAACGAGACGGACACAGTGCTGTGTGTGTCTGTTCTTGCTCAACCTGGTCTTCTTGTGCTGTTTACAAAACAGGCTAAACCTACACCACTCACCCAGTTTTCAGTTCTGTCGAAGTTCATTTTTAGATCAGTGGACTATTTTCCATCTTAACTCTTTTCCAGCACTGTGTGTGCCTGTTAGAGTTGTGCGAATACTAAAAAGTTTTGAATATCATCCTGCTCTGGATGTCGGCAGGTGTTCATACAGCGTGGTGGCCTTGTCCTTCGATGGCTGCACGGCTCGGCACGCCGCTGAGGAGTGCATGTGATGGGGCAAAACCCAAATGCAAAAGCAAACACACTACGGCGGGAACTGCTCTGCGCCCACCGAACGAAAAGCCCGAAAAACAATGATGATAAAAAAGATAAGAATGCAGAGCTGCCATCGTGACCGAAGCGAGCACTCTGTCGGTGTTAACTTTCGTATTTGCAGTGTCGCTAGAAAGCAACTTTGAGGCTGGCGATACCTTATTGTACATATCCTTCAACGGCTGAAATTTGATGAGAGGTGAAACGCCACTTATTTTTGGTACCGCGATGAAAAATTTGGAGGGGATACTTGAGCTCCGCCTTAAGGGTATGACGCTATAGCTTTAGTGGGTGAACGCCCATATATATGTGAAGTTGGTCATTCTCGACTTAGCATCCATGAATCCCTGGGAGTCTTCACACCACTCCCGGCGCAGTGACGCAGCGCTTAAGCGATGCGCCACCGCCCTGCGATGGCAAGCGCTGCCACCGGTGGGTCTTGTGCGACCCAAGTTTCTCTTCCCGAGCAACCTCTTGGAACCAATCATTAATTTAACGGCCACCTGCCACGGTGGTCAGTTTGCTCGCAATCCGGTGGGCAGGTTGTGATGACGCCACAAGTTTACGTGACCTAGGTTGCCTCTCCAGGGATTTTTCACTCACAATGCTGACAACGCCAGATTTTCTGCACAACAGGATCCTCAATGCTACTGCATTAAAAAGCCGGCACCAGGAAGCATTTTGATGCAGATGCAATCAGTCTTTGCTTCAAAGAGCACAACAATTTTCTCGCACTCATGATTTTAGCATAGGTGTATGCCTTCCCAGCACTTCCTCACTCCCTATCTGCGCACCCACCTCATTAAACTTGCTTTCTCCAAGGATAGGTACAACCCATGCCTTTGTGCAGTTACGCATGCACGCAAGGGAAGAGGGCACACTTTCATCTGCTCGTGCCTCATGCTGGCCTGTGCTGACAACACGCCTCCGTTTGGAGCACCGCAATGCGCAACGTTGAGAGGTTGGACTTCACAACAACCCACCCCAAAAATCCGAGGTATCATGTTCTCTGATTGGTACACCGTGCCGTGTTGCCAGTTGCCGTGCTCCAGTTCATGCATGTGCGTGGTGCTTTCGGTGACATTTTTTGACTTTCACATAAAGGACAACTCAGGCCATAGCTTCCTCCAGAAGTGGTACGAGCACGCAAGCATGCATGTGCAATGCAGTCACATGACCGCATGCTGAGCAAACGAGGTCAGAGAAATTGTGGCATCAGATGAGACGCATCCGAAATTTCAGCCACGCTGCACAATGATTTCTGTGGGATGCGTGACTCCGTACCATGCAAGTCCGGAGTATGAATCATGTCTGAAAAATCTGTCAGCAACTGTTGGCCAGCAACATATAACAAGTCGTATGGTAAGGACTTGCGACAATGATGCTTAGTGCACTTTGACTTCCTGCTGATTGAGCATTGCCAAACAGAAGTTTGAGAGCATTTTTTTGTTTAGTTTTTTATTTCAGTTGCCTTAATGAATTCTGTAAACCCCATTTTTAGGTGTACGCTATTCAGCTCTAATGAGCTGCCCCCATTTTTTTGCTACTACATTTCCAGTCACAAACTATTCACTTCAATTCGAAAATATTTGCTTCCCTCTGAAACTATTCAAACACAATGACTATTTGCTTTGTATCTGCTTTAAACTGAGCACTCACTATTCACACATGCCTAGTGTCTGTCCTTGCTCGTCCTGGTCCTTATGCACTGTCCAAGGATGCTAGACACCTCGCTCAAGACTGCCAGCAAATAAGTAAAAAATATTTGACAATGCCACTATGCTCAATGTGAGCAAGTCTGAACATTTAAATTTTGGGAAAAAAAAAAAAAATCTCTGACCCTTTCATCCATTTCTTCACGGTACAATCCAGTTGTACAGCCACCATAAAAAGTACTGCTATCGTGCATTTGCTTGTAACTACTTAAAACCTTTATACAGATGCCCACAGAGTATCTGAGAGCAGATTCGAAGCATTTGGCAGTGTCCTATGATTGCATGTCAAACACGCTGACAATGACTGAGATTAAAGTGTAATCCACTTATAATGGTACCAGATATAACGATATATCAACTAAAGCCATAAAATTCCATACATTTATCAATTCTCCTACTGCTCCTATGTAAAAATAAACCATATATAATGGATAAAATTATAGGTGATATAACAGATATGATTAGATTCTGGTCAAGCAAAAGCGGTGTTTACCACCAAAAATTTTTCTGAAAGTTTAATAAAAATTAAATATTGTGAAGCGAATAGCGTGAAAAGTTCGCAAACAAACTGGTATGGCGAAATCCGCGACAGGGTGTTGGCTACAGCTTTGAGAACCAAGTGCTATATCACCATTGCAATCCCCCCAGGGAGGAAGGAAAGGCTTGGTTTCCCGCCGCTGCAAAACAGTTTCTCACACAAATTCAGTTTCCACCATTTCCGCCCGTAATTGCATTCATGAACAGGGTAAAAATGGCGGCGACAAAGCGCAAGGCAATATCTCCGAGCCCAGCCACCACTTTTGTCGTTGAGAATTAACTTCTTATTTCTAAGCGTTAGTTTTTCTTAGCGCTTCCCTTTGTTTCGTGCTGTACACAGTGCACAGCCTTCGCAGCGCACCCTTGACAGGAGCGCCGGTGGTGGTGGCTACTTGCACAGGGGGAATGCATGGGTATGTTCTTTTAGCTTTTTTTTTTTGCCGATCCAGATATAATGATGAGGAACTATAATGATTGGATTTTAAGGTTTTCTCAATATTGTTATAAGTGGACTGCAGAGTATAACATAATCGTACACAGTACAGCATGGTTGGTTAAAGACAGCTGGTGCGACTTGAGAAAAAAATATTATGCGCATTACATGTGCTGCTGATCACAGAACTGCATCCCTCATTGTCTGCAAATGAACAGCGTCTCCAATATGTGACAAAAATGCCGCACCTTGACGTCCCAGTCCTTGTTGAGGTAGTAAATGCTGGTGATAACGCGGCCATCTTCGTTTGGATTGTCCACGTGCTTAACATAGTGTGTTCCACAGCCCGGGTAGCACGCTATCATTGCCTGCAAAAGTGAACAGAAATCACAGACAGTAGAGCACAGTCTGACACAAAACACCCCGAAAAGCTAGCCTGCAGAATTAAGTAGGGTATTCATTTTGTCCCCCCTTGAGGAACCACACATGCAATAGACTTTCAAATTAGTCAATTACAACGTTCTGAAAAGTACTGGAATACACTGGACTAGCACTTTTCATTACATTCTAAACGACCAGTCCCCAACATGAGTAGACTGAAAAGAATAGAGTAATTAATCATTAGTATCCACCCAAGTATGGCCACCCGGCTACGAAGCAAAGTTGTACAGCTTTCTCAGCTGCATTATAAAAAGCACCATGGAAAAAACCTGAACGACAGAGTTTCTTACATTTCTTTCGGGCCATACATCAAGACAACAGCGCTTTCTGCGATATTCAGCTGATACCAAAAGTGCATACACTGCTGAAAATGCAACTGTGAATAATGTATGCACAACTGCACTTTCAGTAATGAAGCTGATTGCAACCTTTTGTCTACGGTTTGAGTGCTTTATGTAGGCATGGCAACCACTCAGCCACTCAGCCCCAAGTCCTTTTCTGCTGGTTTATAACCAAGGGAGGCGTTGACTATAGACTGACTGGAGGCGCTCGTGCAAGCATTGCTCTGCTGTCAAGCAAACTTCCGTATCCCTCACAAACCCACATCAGTCAGGATCGGTCTCCCGAATGAAGCATTCAGTGTTGGCATTTCTCAAGGATTCACACATTTAAAATACAACATTACTTAAAAAGAACCATTGTTCAGCCATCAAAAAGACAAGGCTCCATACCTCAGGTCGCAGGATCAAGCATGCATGCCGCGCTTGTGGCATGCGGAACGTGTCTAATGAGGTGCTTCTGCATAGTCTGCATAGTCTGCAATACATGTTTCCCACAGTGGCTGACCCCAATTCCCTACACTTGAGAGCCTGCTGAGCAAACAGTCCGCTGACACGGGACACAAGAAGAAGCAATGCAACAACGAGCTCCTTTTTCACTCTGGTCTCGAATATGCACCAACTAGACCGAATATGCACTGCTGTTGACTAAACTTAGCTATGTTTGCATGAAAATGAGCCAAAACAAAAGAAGTGGTAGGGTTTTAACGTAGTTACACTGAGTAGACGTGCGAAAGCATGTGTTTAGCCAGGTTGGCTCATGGTTTTGCTTTGCTGGGTCGTCGGCATGCCTGGTGACAATATTAGTACGACAGTAGCATTAGTTGATGAAGATGACGATAAGCAATTCACAGCGCAAGAGTGTGTTGCAGTTTAACACAAAACATGATCGGCTGTGGCGATAGCATTAGTGCTCCCATGCAGTGGCTAGGGAAGCTGGTCTGTTTGCGGCACTACCAAGGGTTCGAAACCCAGCAACGGCAACATTTATTTTATTTCTGCATGGGCTGTTGCTGTGCTAGGTTTGGCCGACGCCACCCGGCATGGGCCTAATTTCAGACAAAGTCGGTGAGCCGGTTAGACCTAGTGAAGTAGTGCTTTCGCACTAAAATATCTCAGTAAAAAATGGCTGCCCCTGAAACAATGCTGTGCAAGCCACCAGGTGAGAACAACAATTCTCCCAAAAAGCAGCACGGTCACGTGTTCACTTCTTACCAAAACATGGCTTTGGTTGGCTGGTTTCAGCAAGTAAAGGGGGCAGCTGTGCTTTGGCAAAATAAAAAAAGGCACAGTATAGGAGTGAGATATACCATAGATTGCAGCACATAAGACGACTTTTAATACGTCGACCCCTTTAATTTGAAGCCCACAATGGCGAAAAATCAGTTGATTCATACCTTAAAGGCTCCCTGAAGGGGCTCTAATAAGGTTTCGGTATGGCTGGGATGTTAAAGGACGCCGCTTTACAAATATCCTCCAGCAAGAATTTTTTTGATGCGCTTAGGAGAAGCTGAGTTATCTGTAGTCAAAATTTTAATTTCAGTGCCTTTGCGTCTTTCGTTCTTCTCGTCAATTTTTACACGCTATAGGTTTGGTTTGCTTTATGGGAGTTCAACGCCCCAAAGGAACTCGGGCTATGAGTGACACCGTAGTGAAGGACTCCGGAAATTTCGACCACCTGGGGTTCTTTAACGTGCAGACATCGCATAGTGCACGGGCCTCTAGAATTTCTTTTGCACGCTGAAGGGTTGGCACATCTCCGCCAGCGTGATGTATACAAAAAAAGTGTGTGTGTGTGTGTGTGTGTGTGTGGGGGGGGGGGGGGGGGGGGACTTATGCGCAACAATATATGCTAACAAACAGGAGACACAGTGCTGTGTTCGCATTTCTTGTTTCTTGCATTTCATCCTTGCAGTGCCCTGCGAAGTTCCTAATTTACGCAGATGACACCAGTGCGTTTTTCCCAGGTATTTCAGCCACTGATCTTACAAATCAAGCGAATAAAAATTTCAATGAAATTAACTCTTGGGCTATAAACAACTATTTGCAAATTAAGACAGTAGAACCCCTCTATAGCAGATTAGTTCGAACCAGCAAAAATCTTTACTACATCAAGGTCTTTACATATCGGCTGTTGGTGATGGAATGGTGGCTGTGACTATGCTCTCTGGCTGCTTACTAAGCACGAAGTGTAGGTTTATAAAAAATATACTAAAAAATACTTTACATCCTGCTCCTATTGTCCCGTTATGAATAATTATTTTTCAGTTATTACCGTAAAAACTGGAATATAGGTCGAACTTTTTTTCAAAAAACCATGGTGAAAAGTCGAACCTCGTCTAATATACCAGTCATTGGCGGAAAAATTATGGAAGTCTTGCAACAATGGGTAGCTCAACTCAACAGCGTCCCTACATCACTATCACCATCAGCAGCAGTGCCGCCATTGTGCATTTTTGTAATTGCAAAGCTATTTTGGTTAAAGGCTGCTTTTTCACATTTTTTTTCAAAATGAGCGGAAGCCGACGGCAATTCACCGTTGCCTTCAAGAAAAACTCGACTGAGTACGTGGAAGCTCGCGGCAACCTGGTGGCACACCGCAAATTTGGAGTATCCGAAAAGAGCATTCAGTACTGGCAGAGGCAGAAGCTGCGTATTACAACTTGCAGCAACCAGAAGAAAACATAATTTTGTAGGCGGACCGCGGCGTATCCACAATTGGAAGGAAAGGTTGTGCTGCATGCAAGATCACTGCCTGTGAGTGCCAAATGCATCTGCATGAAAGTGGTAGAGATCACGCGTGCCTCTAGCCTCACAAGGGTGCAATTCAAGGGCTCGCCATCTTAGGTGAGATGATTCATGAAGAGGAAGGGCTTTGCTCTACGGCGCCATACTTCTGTGTGCCAGAAACAAACCTGCGGGTCGATGGGAGCACGATACTCTTAAAAAATTGGCCAGGTGTACATACGAGCAGCATTTAAATGAAAATAAATACTGTCACCATTGTGCAACCTGTCGAGTCGCATTTGTTTCAAGCTAAGGATGTCTTTCGGTACTTTTTCCATTGAAAATTTTTTTTTTATTTTTAGAAATGGTTAGTTGGGGGTCGACCTATATTCCGGTCCGACCTATAGTCGTCCAGTTTTTACGGTACATGTAATCATGTTTTCGACTTGGTTTGAGTCTTGTGGAAGTATACTGTATTTGCACAAATATAACACGGCAAAGAATATAATGCCATATTAAGATCAAATTTTTGCACGACCACGCCGTTGTCTGCCGTAGCCACAGCGTCACTTCAGAAGCAGTAGTTAAAAACTATACACGAAACGGTCAAGCGCGCAGAACCGCCTACCCACTGCCGCCGCTTCACTGCTACGAACGCACGCCATTTTCTTCCCTTTTCTAATCCTCACTGCACTTTTACTGGCTTTCCTTTCTCAGCGACCCACGCCGCCTTCTTTGTATGCTCATAGCCAGCTTTACATTTTCCGTTCGTGCCACGTGCTTTGCTTCACGACCTCAAAAAGTTGGCTTTTCCTCACAGCTTCCAAGCTTGGTGATGAAGCCGCCTCCAAGCGCCGTTTTATCGTATTCGGTATCTATATTCCTCGCGATCCTTGACTTCGCATGTGCCGTGACATTCCATGGGAGGTACATCGCCACGGCCAGACGCTCTTCACTATAACCGTTTCTTCAAAAAAAATCTTTACTATAACCAAATAAAAACAACAAAAAAACGTAGTCTTCTATAGAAGGTGAAATGGGACCACAGCTTCACTTTACTCTATCCGAGTTTTTACTATATCCGAGTTTACTAGAGCGGGGTTCTACTGAGTTAATAAAACTAAAGCTGTGATGTTTCACCCCCATCATAAACACTTTGAGTTTCCCCCTGCTAAACAAGGCAATACCAGAGTAGAATTTGTGTACTTATAAAATACAGTACTGACGATAAGTCGGGGAACGACCATATCATTTTCTTAAATAATAAGCTTTCTAGAACAGTTGGCATCATGCGTCGCCATTGCTTTAATAACTCTTTGTTCTCATCTATAATTAAGTGCGTATGTTTTGTATGGGCAACAACAACAACTGAAAATATTAATAAACTTCCTGCTTTACAGTAACGGGTCATATGCATTGCATGTAAAGTCTCATAATATTTTTCCCACATAGCAAGTCTTTTCCAGACACAAAATATTATACCAGTAAAAACAATGTATAACTATAGGCTGTGACATAAATATAAACTTGCAATAATGAAAAAAGATGACACCCTGATTAGACTCACTGGGTTAGAACAAAACAAAAAAGTGTATGATGTCCGCACAGCAGCGCCTTCGTAAGTCAAGAAGCGATGCACCAATTCTGGCCAACAAATGATGCAATATATGTTACCCAAGCTATTGAACGAACTGTACTGCCGTGACAGTCTTGTTCTACACGAAATGGATTCAAAGAACTCCACCAAATATTCACATTCTAGTTTCTTGCTGCTATTGCCACTTTGTCAACTTGCGTCTTTTTCACTGTTTGATTCCCTCCTGCCCCGTGGTACTCTTGGATGTTCCTTTCGTACAGTATGCATAACATGTTGCAGGTGCATTCATTATGTTTTTAAAGTCCAACATAGTCACTTAAGTTTATTTCCCTCAACCAGCGTGCCTTTGTTACCATCAATGCTACTCTGTAAAGAGAAAGTCGGGATCCTTCAAACTCCTCGTGCAACTTCTGGTTGCAAAAATAAACTTTGAACTTTGAATGAGGTTTCACTGTACATAATGAGTCATGCGTCAGCCTGACAGCACTAGGAAGCTTAAAGACTGCCATGCTCGCTTCGCAAAATTGAGTGCTTGTGAAATGCAAGTCGTTTGCAGTACTTTGGTGTGAAAACCTTTCAAACATACTTGCTTTCGACACATGTACATGTTCACAGCAAAATTTGAAAGGAAACACTAAACAAACAGAAAGGGAATCACAAGAACAGCAAGAGCTTCCACACCGCCTGCCGTGCTCGCCTCCCAAGAGCTTCACCGATGAGTGGAACCCCTGGTGGCCGCCACTGCAAACTTCAGTGTCGCCCACTACCATTCTGCGGTTGAGCAGGCCTCCCCAATGAGATACTGAGCAGCCATGCCAGAAGTATGTCATCTCTACTGTTGTTGAACTGGGCCAATTAGTCGGTACTACATGGTATGGAGAGCACAACACAAGGGTTTCATCACAGCAAACAAAACCTTGTGAAGAATCGTGCAGCTTGTGTACAGTAAACTCTAGGGGTTTTTCAACATTCACATATAACGACAGAACTTTACTGTATGATCTCTTCTCCCTACTGACCATATCTGCCAAGCTATGCAGCTTTCTGGTATTCTGTACTGTACAAGAAAGTTTTAAAGTTGAAAGCTTTTCAGACCTCAAGTAGATGACTTCTATGGGCAAAAATGCATTTGTGACTTCTTAAAACATTTCCCCCGTGATGACGACTGCTCCCCACTTGTCTAAATAAAAAAGTAACGCTAGTATTTGCTAAACATATCATGAATGCAGTCACCATTCACAGGTATTATTTTAGACATTCCGTGATGAATATAATGCAATCAGCTCAAAATATTCCCAGGCTTGTAGAGCTGCCCTTTAGCTGCTGCTGAACCAATCAGGGCTTTGGCAACAAACAGGCTGCTGCTACCACACTTCATTTGTTACTTTGGTGCTTGGACAATCAGAGATCAACACTGGAAACCAATTGGTGCTAATGGCATATTTTTCTTTGCTCGTGCTTTTGCACTGATGGCCACAGCTAGGGTAGAGCATCAGCTTAGTTTTGACAACTCATACACCACTGCACCAGTTATTCTATCTGGCAAGCTGTGGAGAATGTTCTGTCCGAGGCACTTCAGCCATGAAACAGTCAGAAGGCACAAAATATGCCAGCATTACCAACCATAAACGGACGAACAAGCTGAGATAGCAACACCTATGAGCTAAGTGCTGAATCGCCTCGTGAACACCAGGGAACACTAAACTTATGCGAAGAACCTTCGTGCCCATGGCCAGGCAATGTGTTGTGTTGAGAGTGTCCTGTGCCCCACCATCTTTAACGCTTCATTTTAGCCTGACTACACACAAGATGCACGGACATAGGATGGACTAAGGAAAAGTGTCATGTCCATCAGGCCACCCCAAACCAGAGTTCTCCAATTGTTCTGGTTGCAAAACACTGCTTAAAAACCTGGCCATCGTTTGGCCACTTCGAAGAGGTCAGCCTGTAAGACTGTCTGTCAGATATCGGTGGCAACCTGCAGCTTTGGTTTTCTATGGCGTTCCCACTTTGAGCACCAAGCAGTTTATATGAATGCTGCAAGTGATGCAACAGTTGGTCAACAACCTAGGCCAGGGCAAATCAGACTACGGGATTTAAATACTCCACATTTATGGGCCTCCCCATTGGGACTTCCACAACTGGTATAATAGACACTCTTGGTAGGGAGTATGCAGTGAGCTTACACAAGAAACGACCCTGCGGGTAACAAATGCGCATGCGCATATCTTGCCACATCTCACAGAATACGTACACATGCTACAAACCATAGCATGCGCATCCTACAGGAATGTTACAGGACACATTGACAAGATGGCGGCATGCTACTTGCCCGCTTAGAAACAAATGTATGTTGCCGCTGCATTTTTTGACGGGGCTGCTCACTCTAAATGGTGGTGTTCACTTTTATTTCACGCACTCTCACCTATGCAATAACTAACGCCTGTTTCTCAGATAATTTGGCAATATTCAAGCTCTTAGGCCTAAATATATGCACTGTACATTTTCCTTGTAGCAACGACACCTGGCAAAGCAGTACTCCAGCTTTTTGTAAGCTTTTACATTTTCATCATTTGCGTAGTTTTTCCTGAAACACCAACCCTTGTCGTCTATATTTACGGATAAAAGTTTCTTTAACCCAGTGCTGATATGCTTCGACTTCTAGTCACCAGATGGCACCACTGTGTACACATGCTCTTGGAAAACGCTAGGGCACGGCAAACAAGAAGTGTCACGTTTCCGTCGTTTACAGCGCGCACAACAAAGTGAGCAATGCGTTCACTTAACTAAACTCTTTAATAAAAGAACAGTTCTGGCACCCCACCATACCTTGGTGCGCTGATTTATCTGGTACTTGCGCAGCAGTCCCCCACGCGCTGAGCGGCTGCAGCGGCTGATGATGGAGTCCAGAGCGCGCACCAGGAAGCCCACGGCAGGGCAGCCGGCCTCCGTGCCATCCACCCAGATGATGTGGTCCCCACGGATGATGCGCCCCATGCCACTGCCCCCCCGTTGGCTCACCAGCTGGCCTTCATGGAACAGCCCGCTGCTGTACAGGTTCCGCACCTGCATTCGTACCCCGTGCACAGCTGAGCGCAATGCCCACCACCCCGAAAGCACATTTCAGGCCAACTCTGTTAAGAGCCTGGCATACCACTCTTTGCCAAAAACAAAATCCCCTTTCTCAGCACTCACCACCATGCATATGCAAGTGCAAAACATGGCCTGGTAGGTATTTCACAACAAACTTCCTGCAACCTCCTCATCCCCTGCATATTGGCTGGTGCAGGGGATGAAGAGGTACAGAGTATAACACAAATGCGGCACCTGCATCATCCTAGGCACTTCACCCCGTTCAAGCAATGCTTGCATCTTTAAAAAAGAAATATTTATTTATTTCTTCATTTATTTATTTCCAGTACCCTAATGGCCCACAGGGCATTACTAAGGGGAATGGTACAGAAAAACAAAAAAAAATGCTGATAGCCTAGCTCTGCTAGGCCAGGATATACGTAGCGAAAGCGCGGTGACTTCTGCACCAGAAGAGTGCATTTACTAGATGCGCCTTTATTGCTGGTTGTAACTTGAGCCGTCGTGGCGAAGTGGTAGCGTCTCCGCCTCAAATGCCAAAAGGCCCTAGTTCGATTCCAAGCCTCGGCACAGGTTTTCTTTTTATTATTCAGTGAGCGTGTGGGGGGGGTTCCAGTGGCCCCCATATATGCCGCCACCGAATACGTTGGTTAGCGGTTAAGCGCAGGCTTAACCGCTAACTGATAAGGCGCGTTTATACTCCAGCGCAACGCGCACGCTGCATGGCGACGTTACGTCGGCCAAAGTGAGACCCTCTATACTCCAACTGTGCTTGACCGCTGATGCGTTTGGCGGCTTCGGCGCTCTCTGACCGCACTGGCGGAGACTTGGAGCATGTCTCTATTATGCGCTGAGTGCGCCAGCCGCCACCGGCCCGGCCAGACCGGTGCGGTTTCGCGGCAAGGCGCGTATTGTGGCGTCATGTGCCTCCTCAAAGCACCGCCATGGCGAAATCGCAAGTTCGCGGCCAGTAAAGCTTTCGCTTCAATAGGTTAGTTACAGGAGGAAATAACGCACTAGTGAACTAGCAAACGAGGAAGTGCCAAGTTGCTGTACAGCTTGTTTGTATATCCAACGTAAATTTCTTTCACCTCCAATCTGTACTGCACATGTATTTGTTTAATGAAACTACAGACAAGATGCATGATTTTACCAAACAACTGAATTTGGCAAAGGTGCTATCGAAAGGCCCATCCATGTGAACCTGCAAAGTAGGCCACGGTCTGTTCCCTAACGTGATGGGGCCATGCTCGATGCCGAACATTTTCATCATAGATAAAGTACTGCAGTTTCTCACTGCAACCCACACCCCATGGTAACAAAATAAGGTTCACACAGGAATGTTCACTCAAAGCTAGACGAATTTCAGTGGTGTCTGATGAATATGCACACCATATGATAATACTGTAGAATGCAAAATTGTTGCATGCGGCAAGTACGGTGCCCATGTGTCATTAAGAAAGTCGCACTGCCTAACTAAGTACGCATTTTTACCATAGTCTCGGCCCTTTGCAGCAAGATGCCACTGTGCGATTTTTGTGTTTATTAATGACAGCTTTCCTGTGCAGCACAAATGACAGCCGGTGCTGATACTGTAACATTTTTAGGCAGGAAACGCAGAATGCAGATGCCTTCAGTGCCCTTTTTTTTTGTCTGAATGCTTTTCACATAAAGCAAGAGATTAGAGGCAGCTCCAGCAGGGGAGTACTAATGCAATTTCAGTGTCCTTTGCTGATGTTTAATAACCAGAAGGAACTGCATAAGGCAGGAAACAGAACTTACGTCACCAAACATTTGGCCAGCTTTCTACACCTGTTTAACAACAGGTAAGTGTATGATGAAAAGGTAGGGAGGGGGAGGTAAACGAGTGTACTGGCTCCCCATTTGAAATTGAGGAGAAGGAGTAGTCATGCACTCCATGCTCACCTTGGCACAGAGCAGGTATCTAGCATTGCAGCCAATCAGCTCTCACTGAAGCACTTTGGAAACCCCGTGGTATGAACATGACCCATTACAAGCAACGCAAGGAAGACTTCTTCAAGGTAGTTCCTTCCTTCAAGCGACTGCATGCCAATCAAGCAGCTGCACCTCCCAGCAACAAGCGAAACGTTAGATTTCAGCTAAGGCGCACACGCACGTGCACGTACGCACGCACACGCACACACCGGGAACATGCCCAGTGCCACAAGTCCAACGCTTGCAGTGTACACGTTACGCACGAATCCAAAGGGGCCTGACAGGGCCTGGCCACTCCACCCCTCCCCCAAAATCAAGCTCAACCCCTACCTCATCAGTCCCCCTAGAAATCTCTCGTTAACCATGCACCCCTCCCCCCCTCCCCATTCTGGGGTACAGTAAATTCCCTTAGGCTGTTCCCGAAAAAAATTTCTGGCTAAGTGCCTAGCACACATGCTCACCTCCTCAAGCACCATGGAGCCACGCTCAGCGCCCAGGAAGTCATCAATGACGCAGATGCCGTACAGGTTGAGGTCTTTCATCACGTGGGCACACATACTCTTGATCCACTTGGACGGTGGTGGCTTCAAGGCATCAAGCTTAGCTACAGCAGAGCAGGAGAAGGCACCAGAAAACTCAACGACGTTGACATTACTTGCAAGCTGAAGCGAGAATATACTGCATTTACTTGCATAATGAACCCACTCACAAAATGACCCCCCCCCCCCCCCCCCTTTTAGAAGCTAACAGTCACCGAAACCAAGGAGCATAGGGGATGTTTTTCTTTTTCTAATTTGCGGTGTTCACCAATTGGAGATTAATAGGGTAATTATTTTTAAAGATAACTGATTAGAAAGCAGAAGAAAACGTTTTCTTCTGTTAGAAAGCAGAAGAAAACGTTTTCTTCTGTTGGCTTCCGTCAGCACGTCATAACGAGAACCTCTTTTCCCTTCCTTGTCTGGGCAATAGCTAACGAGGGCCTCGATTCTAGCAGGCTTGATGCCATAGGTAGCGTAGCAACCCTCGCACTACGCCCGGCTTGCAGGCCACGGAACGCGGCGCCGGACAGGAAAGAGGAGGTTCGGCTAGGCCACCGCAGCGCGAGCAGCGCAAATAAAGCAGTTCGAACCTCAATGCTGTCGGAGCTCGTTCTTCCTCGCCTTAACTCCGACAGATTTGGCGACCCGGCTTCAAACACGCAACCCCATCATCCTACATGGATTCCCCTGACTCTTCTACCCTTCATAAGAGGGTTCTCGCACAGCTTCCGCCATTGCCATTCGATCACATTGCTACGTGGTACTCACGGTGGACGTACCACGTCCACCACCATGGACGAAGGTGGCGCTGGCGAACACTCTCAAGGTTCGGTTACACTACACATAAGTACTCCCGGAAGGAGAAGACTGGACAGCCGTCGCCGTAGCTCAGTTCGTAGAGCACCACACGCAAAATTCAAAGGTCATGGGTTCCGATCCCACTGGCGACATGTGGTTGTTTTGCCTTCTGCTTTCTAATCAGTTATCTTTAAAATAATATCCCCATTAATCTCCCAAGTGATGATGCCTCAAATTACAAAAAAATCCCTTATGCTCCTTACTTTAAGTGACTGTCGGCTTCCATCATAAGGGAGGCCTCCTAAGAAATAAAAATAAAAATAATAAAAATTAAAACAAGGAACAGCGTCTGTGTCTGCAAAGAGGAACCAAGCCTCTGAAGAAACCCATTGATGCTATCACAGTCATACCCTTAAGGCGGCGCTTAAGTGCCCCTGAATTTTTATCAACGAATAAGAGTGAAGCGTAGCCATGTCGACTCTATGATCCTTGAGGTGTATAACAAATTTCACTAGCGGATTAGCGTATCTTGAGAACTAAAGCTTGTTGTTGCGTTGCTCCTCCAAATGAAAGGAATGCGTCAGGTGATACATTTGATGCTGCCAGTGCTGATGCCCTTACTGACCAGCGTGTGGAAGAGTGCATGACCTTTATTACAAAGTAAACAACAAAATTTCAGTGAGCTCCTGAGCATGAAGGTGAAAGTCTTCCATTTTTGCTGGCAACCACAGCAACTTGAAATGGGCGTGAAGGGGAGTTGTTCCTACCATGCCTGTGAGCCTGTGTCCTTGTCCCTTCTGTCACGGAGCGCGCAGAAGCGCAACACATGTCATCTTTTTTCCCTAACAACAAACATAAAAAGAAAGACAACTGACTTGCCACCTGCCGCCAAATGGCACCTTTATGCAAATTGCGAGCCCTAACAAGCGAGCGGTTAGGCCGAGAGAATTTTTTGACGATTTTCTCTGATTTACACAACAGTCAGTATTCCCTTACCACTTCCAGCACCTAGCACCAAATGTGAACTGCTGTTCCCTTGCTAGACTGTTGAACATTACTTTTGCTTTCTGCATGTTAATTTTTAGACCCACCATTTTGCTCTGCCTGTCTAAATCATCGATCATGCTTTGCAATTCACCTCCTGAGTGACTCAGCAAGGCAATGTCATCAGCGAATCGCAGATTATTAAGGTACTCTCCATTAACACCTATCCCTAATTGTTCCCACTTCAGGCCTAGGAATACCTCCTGTAAACAGGCGGTGAATAGCATTGGCGATGTCGTGTCTCCTTGTCTGACGCCCTGTTTTATTGAAATTTTATTGCCGACTTTATGAAGGACTATAGTGGCTACGCAGCCATTACAGACATCTTCCAGTATTTTCACATAAGGCTCTCCTACACCCTGGTTCCGCAATGCCTGCATGACTGCCGAGGTTTCCACTGAGTCGAATGCTTTCTCGTAATCAATGAAGGCTATATATAGGGGTCAGTTATATTCTGCGCATTTCTCTATTAACTGAGGGATATTGTGAATATGGTCCATTGTTAAGCAGCCTTTACAAAAGCCTGCATGAGCATTTGGTTGATTAAGGTCTAAGCAAGGCAGCAATGTGGGCTAGTTGGCTGTACATTTGGTTTGAATAATGCGCTACACACTAACAAAACGACAACTGGAACGGAGGACACAGGACAAGCGCACTAAGGTCTAAGGTTGCCCTGACTCAATTAGCAATTACCTTAGTAAGTACCTTGTAGGCAACAAAAAGTAAGTTGATCGGTCTGTACTTTTTAAGGTCCTTGACATCTCCTTTCTTATGGAATAAGATGATCTTAGCGTTCTTCCAAGCTTATGGCATGCTTTAGTTTTTCTAGCACAATCTCCCCTTCGTCCTTGAGCAGATCTGCTGTTACCTGATCCTCACCAGCTGCTTTACCCCTCTGCATTGCTCCTAAGGGATTGGTTGACTCCTCCTACTCTCTGCACTCAGTTCGAAAACAACCAACATGAGAAGTGCCTTTCATCTAGTCGTGTGGGAGCTTGCAGCTTTGGCATCGGGGGAATAATACGTAGCAATACCCAGAGTGATCTTTGAAAATATGTGGTTTGCTCGCGAACCGAACAACACTTGCAACAAAATGTGATGGCATCCCACAGATCACATGAAAAAGTGTAGATCCAAGGATGTTGCAAGATTGCAAAACTGGGGAGTGGGGCAGACACGGGACCTTTGAGAAAGAGGAACCGTGATCACCGATGCACCACAAGGAAAGAAGCAAATTGTGCGCTTCCGCTAGAGTAGGCACTGGGGTGCATCACCCTGCAGCAGCAGTCTCGAGAAAGCAACGAGACCTCGGGCGTTTTTATTTCTGTGGGCTGAATTTGCAGCTATGTTGTCTGCGAATGAAACTACTTATTCATTGAAACCCAAAAAAAACAAGATAAAAACGAAAACGAAGTTTTCCAGAATGCTCTTTAGTGCACCTTTAAGGCCACTGTCCTTGGTTAAAGTAGAATATCTGTTCTACAGCGATATCTTGAATTCCTCTATCTTCCTTCTTACCGCTAACTTGTTAATGGGCTTCCGCTTCACTAGTTTATTCCATTCCCTCTTCAAGTATAGGCTAATGCGCATAAATGATAAGAAAACACAAGCTGTTATTGCTCGTCCTAAAAATAAAGTACTTCCTTCCTCCATCCAGATTAAACTAAGGTCGCGATGTATAGATTAGGTTGAATGATATAAATGTCTAGCAGTAGTTTTTTTCTTCCAGCATGACTTGGGATCACCACGTGGACCGTATAGCAACGAAGCTGGCTCAAATAACTGGGGTCATAAGTTGGCTGAGATATGTTATTCCAAGACAAGTAAAGCTACTCCTCTATAATTCCCTATTCTACTCCTATTTTCCTATTTAATCTACTGCCACTTAGTGTGGGGTACAGCCACGGATAGCTGTCTTCACCGTATCTATATTCTACAGAAAAAGTTCCTTCGTCTTATTTACAATGTCCCCTGGGACTCGCCAAGCGCGGATCTCTTTCTACAATGTGGTGTGCTAAAAATTCACAACTTGTATAAATATTGCCTGAGTATCAGGTTTAAACTCGAAACACGTAGGAATGTAAACTACACACGTAACCTTGCTGAATTACATGCCCGAGAAGCCAGCTACACGACAAAGTATGCGGAGACTTGGGTAGCGCCGACCCCTCGAATAAATTCAGGTAGAGAACGCCTGAAATTCACTCTTCCTTCCCTGTTAAATACATACGCGTATAATAATTTTGACCTTTTTAGTTCATCAAAAATGTCTTTGCGTGCTATGTACATTGATATGTAAGAATATATTTATTCCTTTTCTTTGCTCTCAATCTGTTTTTATCCAGTGTGAATGTCGATTCAATATTGTATAATGCTGTTTCACTTTATTTTGTATTTTCATTGTTGTATACCTGTTAATACGTTGACCAATTGCCTTTGTTTTATAAGCGTTGCTGTCAAGACGCTGCCAGCGAAAGGGGGCTGCGGCTTTTTAAGCTGTACCTTACAGCTTTTCTGCGGCTCCGCTGTCTGTACCTTTTCAAGGCAGAAATCAATTTGATTTGATTTGCCATCCTGTGGTCGAGGGCCTCCACATCATGCACGATGCCAAGGTGCGGGCATAGTGTGAAGTCTGTCATTTTTAGTCTCAGCATGGTGTTATCTCATTTGTGGAAGCAGGTATTCATGGTCCATAAACTATTTCTCTCTGCAAACTCTACTAATAACTCCCTCCTGCTATTCCTAGAGCCTGAGCCACCGACTGACTGGTCTCCAGCCTGCTTGTTGCCTACCTTGGCATTGAAGAACAGACTGCTGTGCTTTTCTAATGCCTGCAATGTAATACCTTCCCGTTACTAATGCTGCGCAGGCATCTGTCATACCTTCTCGCATTCATGACATTCACACTCCTACGCCGAGAGTGGCACCAGCATCGGTGCTTCTTGCAGGTTATGTGTGTGTGTGTTTACATGCCTGAAGCATCGCTGGCTCCAGTAGTTTCACAATTTATGTATGTGTGTGTTTATACAAGCAGTGGTGCGTACGCTGCATCGAAAGACTCCGGCATCTGCCGCAACGCACAAAACTGTCCCAGGAAGCCAGCATCTCACCACATAATTTCACTCTGCCTTCCGAGAGTTCCCTCACAGCTAACGGGCAAAGACTAAAGCCCCTTCATAGCGTTTTCTGTCAACCAGGTTTAGTAACGCCAGCCTCCCCCTCCCCCACAGCACTTCCTCCTCCCATAACTGTCCAGCTTCCGCTCGTGAACGAAAGTGCTGCCATTTTGTATTCTCGGGTAGAGTCTGTCTGCAGCAGCATTACACAGCTGTGGTTTACACCCATTGCCTACCAAGCGCAGGTCGGTTAGACTGCTACAGGCCAAGAAACAGCATAGCAGCACGATGATACAAGATCTGCTTGAACACTGAAGCACACTGAGCCAAGGTGACAGAGCGATAACGAGGAGAGCTGAGGCAAGGGTACAAGCAGATACAAAATGGATGACTACCAGTGGTAGGCAGAAAGTGGGACCGGAAAAGCCATAAGTGGATGTGGAAAAAAAAGGCAACAGCACTACATCAAAAACTGTCAACAACCATAGAGGGACTTTACCAGAGATGACGCATTCCATTGGGCTCCCACAGTTTGTAACCTCAGTTATATATACAATAAACCCAAGATATAATAGCACCCGTACCGTTTGGGGCGTCACCGCTGGCGCCAGGTGGGGCGCCACCTTCGGTGCTGAGACCCAGGGAGGAGAGCGTGTCATTCCACCAGGCCTGGTTGACAGGGTCATTTGGGTCGTAGTGGGGTATGTCAGCAGCTAGGTTGGGGTCGGAGGGCGCCGGGGAAGGTGACCCCACGACCGAGGCAGGTGTCATGGGGGGCGTGGGCACCATAGGCGTGGGCACCATAGACGTAGCCACCATGGGCACTGGTTCAGGCGCCGGAAGCAACGGTGGTGGAGACCCCGGCAAAGGCAGGGTCTGCAATGACCACCTCACTTAGAATAGAACTGTCATGGCAAGGGGTCAAATTATTTCCAAGGACAAAGAACACAGACAAGCTTTCTATTTTGAATCGAGTCCGATCCACGCTAGGCATGCAATGCTACCACATGGTTCCACTCAACACTCTGGCCTACAACATGGCAGCTGATGCTTCATGTACCCACAGTTGCGCATTTTGTGGAAAACAAATCAGTATGTAATGAAGTAAACAAAACTTTAAAAATGAAATAAAGACTATTTTATCATGCGTGCCGCCATCTTGGTTAGCTGGCACCCTTTACAGCCTAATCTGGAAACAACCGCCATGCTGGTATGTGCGATCACATGCCACCAAACAGGATGCAGATGGCTAAAATCGGCAGTTTGGAGCTTACGCATTCATTTTTTTTCACATTCTAAAATTGCGTACTGATAGAAAAAGCTTTTCAAGCAGCAGTGAGATCATTCCGTCAACAAATGGGAGCAACACCAGCGGATTATGGCGCTGCAGGTGCATCCACGGTCGTGATGACTGGCAGAGGTAAAAAGAAATCTGACGAGTTTGGTGTAACTTGCGTGGTGAAAAACTGCTTAGGTGTAGTGCTGGTTGCGAAGGCAGTCGAGAGAGTGATGCAGAGCAACTCTCAAGCAACTTTTTGTGATATTTGACTGAGTTTGAGAGATAGATTAAGGTAACCAGCTAGGAATATCGTCGGAAGCTGGCGAAGCTAGTCACTTCTTGACTGCTTTAAGTGTGATGTTAGCCGCATTTTATTCACCAAGTACGTCTAGTGTGTATACAGTCAGTTTATGTCCGAAAAGCTAACGGCAATAAGTTTGTTTCGTGAAGGCTGACGTGGATATCCGAGAAGCGGATTTTTCGCCCTTGCCGTCACTCTTACAATGGAATATTTTGCGGTCACAAATCAACTGTCACGCCGAATAACGGAAATCTAGACCTAGGCTCTAGGCAGGGGATACAACTGTGCTCTTTAAAATGTATCAGCGACTCACAATATGGGGCAGTGAGCTCTAGCCCCGTGCTTTCATAATCTGAGCACTGTGGCACAATTTTAGAGTGACGAAAAAGTG
Source organism: Amblyomma americanum (assembly GCF_052857255.1). NCBI lineage: Eukaryota > Metazoa > Arthropoda > Arachnida > Ixodida > Ixodidae > Amblyomma > Amblyomma americanum. The sequence goes on along the minus strand of NC_135501.1, from coordinate 34,707,117 downwards.
CACCGAAATATTTCATGCAGAACTTCATTAAGAGCCCGATGCCTTCACATATGAAAAACAAAACGAGGTCAGGGCATCTCCTTCCTTTTTTCTGCAAATTTTGATCTGTGTGAAAGTTACCTTCATGCATAACCCTTTTTTTTCCCACATATCTGTATGCGCACGTATTATCGGCAGCAGAAATTAATGGGGTGGGTGTTCTCAGAAAAAAAAATGTTCTACCACTGCCTTGCGACCAAGTCGCCTTGTATTATTAACAGGGGTGGAGCATGCATGTTCTCATACCTTCATAAGTTCTAAGCGATCGGCTAATGTGACTGCCCCGAAGTAATTTTTTTCCGCCCACCCTCTTCGTGTAAGCTTCTGCTGCCAATTGTACCTTCTGTGGAATTGCGTTCTTGAACATCCGCTCTCACCAACAAAGTGTCGAGGGCACGTATGAGACGTGACTGACAGGATGAAACTCATTTGGTTGATGCTTGTAATCCAAAAACGCACCTCATCTGCAAAGCGGTGCAAATGAAACAGTCTGCGCCCACACACATAAGCAGCTGTCGATGCTCTTCGCACTGTTCTGGAGGTCGTTTTTCACACTTCCGATAGTTGCTTGATGAGGTTCACTGGTCACTGACCAATGTCAACAAAAAAAAAAATGACGTTTCGGGAGCGCTACGGCTCCCTTGTTCACAACGAGCAACCAGCTGGACGTCCCGGGCTTTTTGTAGTGGTTACTATCGTTCTGAGGCATTTCGCGTAGATAGGGTGCAACGTGCAGTCATTCTTATTTATTGTGTTGGGCGTAGTCTGGATGATTAATGACTCGAGATTTCGGCGGGCTGATACATTCTTTTCCGTTGTCACTATATCTGCTTCATCCCAGTTAATTTCGTGACCAGTCTCTTGCACATGCTCCGCGATTGCGTTCGTTGTCACTTTTCCTTTTCGTACATCGTACTGATGTTCTTTCAGGCGTCTCTTGAAGTCTTTCGTTTCCCCTATGTAAACTGATGATGAACAGTCGGCGCAGGCAATCTTGTAAACCACGCCGGGAAAACTGGCACGAGGGAGCTGGTCTTTCCCGTTTACAAGTTCATTTCTTATCTTGCTTGTTGGGACATGTGCAACATAGACGCCGTGCTTGCGGAACATCCGCGCCAGCGCCTCGCTGATCCCCGGTACATACGGGATAGCGGCTCGTTTCGGTGCGTTAGCACTTTCGTCTTCCCGGGCAGCAGGTTTACTTGATACAGCCACTCTTTGGGTGTTCCGAATGAAGGAAAGCGGGTAGCCGTTTCTTTTCAAATCTTTTTCCACGGTCTTCATTTCGTGGTTTAGGGCGGCGTCTTCACTGCATACTTCCCTGGCACGGTTGATTAGAGATGCCACCGCTGACCGCTTATGACTGACAGGGTGTGCTGAATTAAAATTTAGGTACCTTCCGGAATGCGTCGGTTTCCGGTAGACGCGAAAACTAAGACCTGTTGGAGTACGGATTACCACGGTGTCGAGGAACGGAAGGCAGCCGTCAGTCTCTTCCTCAACAGTGAAGTTGATTGAGGGCTCAATGGCATTAAGGTGATCGAAGAAAGTGCGGGTGTGCTTCCGGTCTATGACGCAGAAGCAGTCGTCCACATACCTAAAAAATACTTTTGGTCGCGTTTGGAAGGTGGCCAAAGCTTTGCTCTCGATGGCTTCCATAGCGATGTTAGCCGCTGTGACCGAGATGGCTGCCCCCATTGCTGTGCCAAAGGTCTGTTGGTAGAAGTTGCCGCTGTACGTAAAATATGTGTTGGCGAGACAGAACTGCAAGAGTTGGCAAAGTTCCGCTGCTTCAAACGGTGTCCGATCCTGCCACGAGGTGTCATTCTCGAGACGTTGCTTACATGTCTCAACTGCGAGATCAACAGGCACGCTTGTAAAAAGCGAGCAGACGTCGAAAGAAACGATCTCATCTGTGTCTTCTAGGGCGACCTCTGTGACCTTGTTGATGAAGTCGGATGAATTCTTGATGTCTGTGCCCGTCTTGCCTACCAGCGGTGAGAGAACGCCATGAAGGTACTGTGACAACGAGTATAAAGGAGACTTTCTAAAATCCACTATTGGGCGCAGGGGAATCCCTGGTTTATGCACCTTTGGTAGTCCGTATATGGCGGGCGCTGAGCCATTTGTACATAGCAACTGATAATAAAGCCGTTTCATAGACGGAGGGGTGCCCTTGAAGATCTCTGCTAGCATTTTTTGAAGAGACGTCTGCACTTTGGGAGTAGGGTCTTTCGGGATCCGGCAGTAAGTGGTCTCGTCCTGAAGCATGGCCTCCATTTTTTCCTTGTAAGAAGACCGGTCAAGGATAACAGTGACATTCCCTTTATTTGCCGGTAGGACGGCTATATCCTTGTTAGCCTGGAGGCTTCGGATTGCTGAGCGTTCATCTTGACCAAGAGGGCGGTTTGATGACGTCTTCTTCATGCGTGACAACACACCTATCGCCTTCGTCCTGAACGTCTCGTTCCAGAAGTCGTACGGCCCCTTCTACGGCACATGCAACCTTTCGTGGGTCCGGTGCCTTCCCTTGGTTGAAATTCAAACCTAGGCTGAGCACCTTGGCTTCGGATGGATTCAATTTGTAGGACGACAGGTTCCGTGTTTCGAAGATTGGTGCGGCCCTGGTCGCTATCCCCTTTTCAGCAAGTAAAGTCTGCAGCTTTTGGTCCTGCGATTTCAGATGTCTCTCCTCTCTTCTGTACATTTCTTGGTTCGCAACCAACTGAACACTGGCAAGGACATCCGGAGCGATAAATTCCAATTGTCGCTTTGCAAAGAACAGTTCAGTTTCTAAGCGCTTCTTTGTCAGCTTGCATTCTTCAATCCTTGCTTGAAGGAGATGACGTTCAGCTTTTGCAACCACATGCAGACCAAAACGTGTCTTTACCGGTTTCTTTAGACGCAAGGATCTTGGAATAACGTGGTTAGACTTACAATCGAGGTTGAAACGCAGGTGCGTGGAGTAAGCAGCAAGTCTTGCTGAGGTGCTTACAAAACGGCGTATTCCGGTGACGGCCGGTTGTCCATATTGATGGCGTAAAGTGATGTAGTCGAGGGTTCGACGGCATACCGTCTGGTCAGGAATCATGGCTTGATGAGGTTCACTGGTCACTGACCAAGGTCAACAAAAAAAATTTTAAAAATGACGTTTCAGGAGCGCTACGGCTCCCTTGTTCCCAATGAGCAACCAGCTGGACGTCCCGGGCTTTTTGTAGCAATTACTATCGTTCTGAGGCATTTCGCGTAGATAGGGTGCAACGTGTTGCTACATAGTTGTTGCTACATCAGACAGCAATACAGTGGTAGCAGGATGACCTTAAGACTCAATTCGAGGCAATATCTAGACACAAAACGCTTTTTAACTCTTTCGTTGCGCAAAAGTGCATAGCATATACGTACTTTGCGTAGCATGCTCTGGTGTCCTTGCCGCCGGCACATACCAGAGAGGAGGAGCGGCGCTGCGTGCGCCCAGTTCAAGGCTATTTTCCTCCTCACCGCGAAAACGGTCCATACTAAAATTTATTTTCAAATTATGCGTAAAATAACAGTTCAGCCAGTCAGCATTCAAATGTTTCATGAGCACCAAATTAGCACTGCCAGCTTCTCGATAGGAATAAAAAATATTGATTGCCTTTGGGAACTGTCTTGGTTTCAAGCAGGATTTGACTTGATGCTGATTTGAAAATGGCTGCACAGCAATGAAGGATCTGCACTGACTCAGCTGAGTTCATTTTTAACTAGCTCAATCATGCTTCACAGTGTTCATGTGATAAATATATGGCACTAAGCAATGAAATGAGACAATGAAATTATTTCAAAAGGGAACAAATACTGTTTCAACAAAATCCATACAAACTGGTGCATTCTTATTATATGTCCTGGCCCCATAGGTAAAACATGTTTTACTGTTCTCAGTAATAAAATGATCACTCTGAATGACGATGATAGTAGTTCGGTTCCTTAAGTAACTACCTGGTTGTGAAGTTCACATGGTAGCGCCTATTCATGTTTTCTGGGTAGCAGGGAATAACAGAAGACAAATACTAGCTCTATGGGTCAAATAATGCTCCCCTGTTTTCCATGCCGATTGGGAGGGCCACTGCTCTTCATGCTCACCGTGTGCGGGATTAGCATGGAAAATAACCTTAAAGACTACTGCGAACTGATCGGATGCGTTTTGTGTGATATCTTAAAGTTTACCACTCACACCCAGATTTTTTTCGTGCGCCACGCAAGACTAGCTGTAAAGAAAACGTGACCTCCTTACCGTTTTTTCCCCGCGACTGACTGTAATCGACCTCATTTCTGAAAACAGCAAAATAAGGCACTATATTCAAATCGAGTACCGCACTGCCGCGCCAATAATCTCATAAACGCGTCTAAAATGACTCGACAACTATTTTCGGAAGAAACTAACACAAATGACATCTATAGGGGTTTGAATTTCAACGCTGCCGCTGTTGCGAACAGGTTGCTTCGCGAACAAAGAACAGCCACCGACTCGCAACTCAAAGCGATGCGGGTAACTAATGCGAATCGAAACTCGATGACGTCTCTTTTGATCGGTGCGCCAGTGATTCACGCGTCGGAGCAAAAACGAAGCAAAGACGTAACGAAGCCAACTCTCTGCTGAGCCTTCTGCGCAGCATTCAAGGTGGTGACATATGAACAGGAAACCAGCGGAGGCTCCACGCCGTGAGGACATTCCGAAAGCCCGCGTAAACAACGGTCAGCGAACGTTACACCACCCCGCGGTGCACTGACCTCGGCGCCCGATGTCGGAGCAAAACACCAGCGATCGCACCCACAACCAACGCGACAGTGGCCGCAAGGAACTCGGCAAGCCACTGCAGTCACGAACGGCTTGCGACACAGCGCGTGTAGCCTACCTGCGAAAGCACAGGAACGTTCGCCTGCTTGCATACGTGCTTGTGCGCGGCCCAATGCATCCGCTGGTGCTCCTTGCTGCAGTAGAAGACATGGCGACAGCGAGCGCATCGGCGCAGGCCCGACAATCCGCCGCAGAACTGACAGTAGCAGAGTTCCGGGTTGTTGCGAAGCTCCGACATTTCGGAGGTCGGCACAGCAGCGTCGAACGTGCTAACCTTCGCTGAACGCTGATGAGTTGCCACAATTCAGCACGACCATTGCTACATAACTCGCACGCACGTTGATCGGTGAAACAGAGCACGCGTCCTCTGGCGGGACGAGCGCTTTCGGTTTCGCTTTCGGCAAATGGCAGCAGCTGCATGGACGTGCAGAGCTCGAAAAGCCCATTAGGCATATTATTTACTGGCACGTCAAGGACGACGCGGGGAAACAGTCATCTGCGCAGTCATGTTGCTGTTCTAATGATGCCTAGGCACCAACCGTCCGGCCATCACGTCTGCTATCCTGTTACCTTCCATACAAGTGAACCTTTCCGTAACCACCCGAACATCACTCCCATCGCGTACGCTTTACAGTTTCCGCGCACCGACCAGTAAATTACGCCATATACACTCTCGATCAGACAACCCTCCGCTATATACCTCCGTTCTATACAAAATCGCGATGATCTCGACGATGCCCCCTTAATTCTCACTACGCCCAGCCATGGTCATTCTCAAGCGGATGCCAAGGAGTGTACGTACGTGTCTCTGACACATCTGAACGCAACCCCAAGCGCTACCACAAGCAGCTTCGCGATGACCTCACCAGTCTTCCGGGTGCCACATACCTAGTTCCCCGCCTCCCACTTCCAGTCCCACGTCCTTCTCAAGGTTACAAACCGCGGCCATGTCCCGATCTCGATCCACGTTGCCCGAACTGCTCCTCCCTAATCTAGAGCGCCGTTTTTTTCCTTTTGCCGATCGCTATTCAATATCACCACACTCCCGGTCTCTTGGCACACTGCCTGCAGCTCGCTGGTGGACGTTCATCGTGGCTGTGTGCACGTGTGGACGTGAAGGATCTTCAAACTAATCTTCAGCAGTTTTCCGAGGGTCGACCGACGCGGACTGCATTCTTCCTTCTTCGGTGAGGCCGTTCCACGTGTGGGGTTTTGGCCAGGTTTTTTTTATTTTTGGTGCTGCACCGATAGTTAGGGGCAATGTCCCCTTAGGCCTAACGGCATGTCAGCGTCCCCGGGTGGGGGTCCGGCACCCTGGTTCGCCAGCCTGCCGGCCCAAAGTTTGCCCTTAGATGCTTTTGGTAGAAATGGTGTCACGGACATCCCAGTGGCGCTTGTACCCTTTGGAGACGGGGCAATTAAACTGAAAAATTCAAAATTGATCCAGGAGCAGCTGAAGGCTGTAACCAACCGCCACTTAGAAATCTCCGAAGTGCGCCCTTTCGGCCGTAGAGGCATATTGTGGCGATCCTCGGTTGTGCAGTGCGTGTCAGAGTTGCTGCAATGCACATCCTTCGCGTCATTGCCAGTCAAACCTTTCATACCAGAACAACTTGCATGTTCGAAAGGAATCATCCGCGGCGTGGACCTATCGGCGTCTCCTCAGGAACTACTTGATGACCTTCAGGACGCCGGTGTTGGCGTGATATCAGTTTACCACTGCACAAGGGGTGCTAATGGCTCACATGTGCAGACGGAATCTGTGATCGCTGCATTTGCAGGATCTTTGTGCCCTTCTGAGCTAAAGGTGTGGCCCATAGTGTACCACGTCGACCCGTTACATCCTCGTCCGTTGCAATGCAAGAATTGCTGGCGCTTTGGTCACAGCGGTAAAGCTTGCAAATCTGCGACGCGTCGCCGACTGTGCGGGGAGAACCATTCCGCAGACTACTGTGCATCTGAAAGTCCCATTTGTACTCTATATGGCGGCAGTCATTCGCCTGATGATGCTGGCTGTCCCAAGCGTTCAGAAGAACAGAATGTTCTGGACATCATTCTGCAGAGAAGGTGTTCTAGGGCGTATGCTTATGCACAACTAGACACAAAGAAGCACTCTTATGCGGGCATGGCAAAATCAGCTGGCTCTGAGGCAAAAGCGTTGCTGACAAAGTCCGTGGTGTCAGTGGTCGAGAAGGCGCTTGCAGGTGTTGTGGACCGTATGCTGACGACATTCACTGAAGCTCTGTCCCAGGTTATTGCAAAACAGGTTGCTCATCCAACTGTTGACATTACTGTTCCATCAACCAGTTCTTCTCATAGCCTCTCTGATGTCTCTCCCATGGCTCCTATGCCTGCTGAATCCTCGTCTGTGCCTGTACGTGGTACCGGGGATACCAGCATTTTGCACTACGGACGTAGAGATGGGGAATCCTTCCCAGAAGCGTCGTGCTGCGTCTTCTCCTTCGAAGTCTGCCCTCCCAAGCAAGAAAGGTTCCCCCAGAATTCCACATAAAGCTGATTTGTTACAGGAGGCTGTCACGGCCTCTCTGCTTTTACAGTAACAATGGCGGGGTTAAAAGTACTACAGTGGAATTGCCGTTCAGTGGTATCTTCTTTTCACGATTTACACCACCTTGCCTCACAATTAGATCCCGACATAATTATACTTCAGGAAACTTGGCTTACTTCCATTAGGTCATTCTCTCTCAAAAATTTCCGGGTATTTCGAGCCGATCGCAATTACGGTCGGGGTGGTGGCTTGTTCACACTAATTTCTTCTAAATTTGTTCATCGGGCGCAGGTAGCACACCAAATTCAAACACCTGACTGCGAACTGTTGGCTGTTGATATCGCAATTCTACAGTGTGCTCCCCTTACCGTTGCTAATGTTTATTTTTCTTCAGGTGTACACAGCACTGATCATTTAAATGATCTTTTGCGGTCCAACAATAGAGTGGTGATTGCTGGAGATTTCAATTCACACCACGTAATTTGGGGTTTTCGTACTGTAACAGTCCAGGAGTAACTTTTTTGCTTTCCGACTCTCGGTCTGTCATTGACCTAACACTGGCTGTGAACGGGGCGCAGGTTTCTTCGTGGTCTACAGTGGACTGTGGTACTTCCAGTGATAACTTTCCGATATCTTTCACAATAGCAGCTTCTCCCCCAAGGACGACTGCGTCTCCACGAAAATTCGTAAACCACACACTTTTCAAAAAACTTGTGCAATCCTCTTTCTCCTCCATTGCATCTTCGGATAACTTGGATCGCGCTAACCGAGTTCTCGGTTCTGTGCTAGGGGCCTCTGAGCGCTTCGTGTTCACGGTGCAGTCTACGGTCAAGAACAAACAGCCCTCCCTGTGGTGGAATGACTGTGAGAGAGCATATCGCCTTAGAAAAGCTGCTCGGAAAACCCTCTCTCATAACCACTGCCCGCGGAATTGGATAAATTACAAATTTCTAGCGGCTTCTTTTAAGAGGACCATTGGTAAAGTGAAGGAGGAGTACAATGAGAATTTGAACAGTTATCTTTCCAGCCTTAATAACAGCAAAGCTTTATACAGATTCATGGAACGTACCCATAAAACACCGACCTCTCATGTTACACAGTCCGTGGTCTTAACACCAGGGGATGCAAAAAATCAACTTGACCAGATAGCACAAGGCCTTGCTTTGCGCTTTCAGGCGCGGTTGGGGGTTCCATTCGTACTACCCCCTCCGCGCGCAGACTTCACTGCGGTTACACCCTATGAATTATTTGCCATTGTGAATGGCCTCAAACCTGCTGCTCCCGGATGCGATGGGATCTCTATCGGCATGTTGAAGTCGCTTGTAGAAGAATTTACCTCGGATGTATTGCATATGGTTAATGTCTCCCTGGAGAAAGCTTGGCTCCCTCCTGAATAGAAAATTGCGAAAATAATCTTACTTCTCAAGGATCCAAAAAAACGGTTTAGAAATTGACATTCGGCCCATTTCCCTCTTGTCTAATTTAGTTAAAGTTATTGAACGAATTGTGCACAGCAGTCTTACAGATCATGTTCTAGCGGTACAAGCCTTCAGTGCTTCTAAGATAGGGCTTCGTGGCGGGTGCTCGATTTGGACCGCACACTTGGATTTGGAAAGTAGAATTAGGATGGCAATGGAGAAGAAACAGGTCGCGGCGTTAGTCACCTTGGATATCGCTAAAGCGTATGACAGTGTAGAGCATTCGATTTTATTGCACAAGCTGGACGAAATTCGGCCGCCTGTTTATATTCCTGCATGGGTTCAGGAATTCCTAAAAGAAAGGCGGTTCTTCTGTTCGGACGGTTCGTTTACTTCCGAGTCTTTTTCACAGACTAGAGGTGTGCCGCAGGGTTCCGTACTGTCTCCGTTACTTTTTAACATACTTGTGCGAGATATACCTATTCAGGGTGACGTCAAGGTGTATATCTATGCGGACGACATCGCCTTTTTCGCTTCTTCTAGAGACATACATTCACTTTACCAGCTTTTGCAGACTTACCTCAATGCACTGGGAGTATGGCTGGGCAAGTTACACCTAACTCTAAACGTGAACAAATCTTCAGTTCTCATTTTTCCTCCAGCGTCCCCTCTTTATTTCAGTCTACAGTATTGTGGCGCCCAAATCCCGCAAGTGGAGTCCCTAAAGTTTCTAGGTGTCATTTACGACCCTCACCTCGACTGGCGACCTCATATCAAAAGTATAGTCTTAAATGGTGAGCGAGCTCTCGGTCGCCTCATGCGAATCAGCAATAGGAAATTTGGTATGCGCAGAGACACTCTTATTTCTTTATAAAACTTACGTAAGACCAATTTTGGAGTTCGGTTGCGTTCTATTCGCCGGTTGCCCTAGATATAAAATTCAACCGCTGATTCTTTTGGAGAGGCGTGCTCTACGGCTATGCCTGGGTTTACCAAAATCAGTGGCGAATTGTGTCCTCTTTCTGGAAGCTCACCATACGGGACTTGAACTCTCGCTTCCAACTTCTCACAGCGCGCACTTTCTTACGGGGACTTGAGCCAATGCCTGGAGTGGCTCCTCCAATTTTTTTGACAACCCCGGCATTCTTTCTAAACATTGGCCCATTTACAAACTGCCTCAATTTGTGTTTACCGAGCACCTTCTGTCTAGAATTGCAGTCTCGCTTAGGTCTGTGCAATGCGTCAGCGATTTGCAGGCTGCACCAGCTGTTTGCTTCGACCATGTACTGCCACATTACTCAAAGCAATTACCTGCCAACGTGCTAAATGGTCTCCTGGAGGAATATCTATTGCAGTATCCGAGCCATGCTGCAATTTCCACCGATGCCTCTCAATGAGCCGAAAAGGCAGCAGTAGGTGTTTATTCACAAACACTAGATTGGCATTACTCTCTCCGGATCCCTGATTATACACCAATCTTCACTGCTGAATTTCTCGCTATTGGTTTGGCCCTTCAAAACATTCCCAGCAATATTTATCAAGTCATGATTCTCTCGGACTGCCGCTCACTCTTGGCTGCACTAGAAAGCTCGCAAACTACTCTCCTGTACCGATCCCTACTGTACTTTGTGCCTTGTCATGTCCTAGAGGTACGTTTTCAGTGGATCCCAGGACACTCATTTCTTCAAATTCTATGGCCAATTTCTTAGCGAAATCTGCCATCAATGGCCCTGTTGCCCTGGGCGTTCCAAACCTCACACTTCTGACCACGTCCCGTTATGAACGTTTCCAAATTCACCATTACCTGAGCCATGAGCCCATCCTTGGTACAGCGGATTTCGAACATTCGAAATTCGCATGGAATATACGTTACTGCGCATCAAGACAATGTGAGGTTTCTATGACGCTGCTGCGTTAATCTATATTTATGCCGTATGGGGTTCACGCCGTCAAATCTGTGCGCGTCATGCAGGGACGTTGAATCAATAGATTGTAGGCTTAACGCCTCAGAAGCGAAGGAAACGAGACCACTGCTACGAGCCGACACCAGAACAGAACTGCCAGCCGTGGCTGCACGAGCCACGACCAGGCGCCGTCTTTATTCTCTTCGCAGGGTGGCGCGCGCTAGCCGGGTTGTCGGCGCCGCCCAAGAGAGGGTGCTACAGGGCCCCCCGCCTAGACTGGAAGTCGAAACGGACGGAGGGCCGGCGATGGCACTCGAGCACTGGGTCAGGCGGCGCTGGGAGTCGTTCCAGGGCGGTCTCCATGTAAGCCGGTTTAAGGCGGTCTAGACTGACGGTCTCTTCGCGGCCGTTTTGGAGGATGGTGGCGGTTTTCGGGGTGCGGCGGAGAACGCGGAAAGGTCCGTCGTAAGCCGGTGTGAGTGGAGCTCGGACAGCGTCGCGGCGCACAAAAACGTGGGTCGAAGTGGCCAGGTCCGGGTGTACGAAAATGGTATGGTGGCGGGACGGACGTGGGGAAGTAGGCCGGAGGTCTTTAACGCAGTCCAGCAGGCGTTGGAGGAATTCTTGGGGCTGGGCTGGAAGCTGCTGGGATGTAAAAAAGTCGCCTGGAAGACGCAAAGCACTTCCATACACGAGCTCTGCAGCTGAGCACTGTAAGTCTTCTCGGATGACGGCCCTTAGACCAAGCAGCACAAGGGGCAAGGAGTCGACCCAGGAGACGCAATTGAGGCGGGCAGCGAGGGCGGCCTTCTTTGGCGGTGAAGGCGTTCCACCATGCCGTTAGCACACGGGTGATATGCGGTGGTACGGCATTGCCTGACACCGAGAATATTATTAAGGGAAGCAAACAGGGAGGACTCAAACTGGCGTCCACGGTCGGTTGTCACAGTGCCAGGACAACCAAATCGAGATAACCACGCAGAAATGAAGGCGTGCTAAACAGTCTCTGCGGTGATGTCAGGAATGGGGACTGCCTCCGGCCAGCGAGTGAAGCGGTCGACTATGGTCAAGATATAGCGGTAGCCTTGAGAGATGGGTAGAGGGCCCACGATGTCGAGATGAACATGGTCGAAACGACGGCCAGGGGGTAGAAAGGCTTGGGAAGGTGTCTTGGTATGTCGACAGATCTTGGTCGACTGACAGGGTAGGCACCGGCGCGTCCAAGCATGCACATCAGTGTTCATTCCGGGCCAAACATAGCGCTGGGTGAGAAGGCGCTGAGTAGCCCGAATGCCTGGATGGCATATGTCATGGAGAGAATGGAAGATAGGGCGACGTAGTGAAGCCGGAACAAAAGGGCGAGGAAAGTCCGTTGAAACATCGCACCACAAGGGCTCAGGCGAGCAAGGATGGGGCACAAGCCGTAATCGGAGAGAACGCGGGTTCGCTCGAAAAGCGGCGAGCTCATCGTCATTCTGCTGGGCAGAAGAGAATGCGGCCCAGTCGACGGTGGAAGATGGAAGGTCTACCGCGACTATATGAGAGAGGGCGTCAGCGGCGGTGTTGGCTGCACCTTTCACATGCCGGATGTCGGTAGTAAACTCCGAGATATAAGCGAGCTGACGGAGTTCACGTGACACGTACTTCGATGAATTGGTACGGAACACATATGCCAGCGGTTTATGATCGGTTAGCACGTGAAACTTGCATCCTTCTACAAAATGCCGAAAGTGCTGGATAGCGGAGTAGATGGCTAGGAGCTCTCGACCGAAGACGCTGTAGCGGGTCTCAGCAGGAAGTAGCTTCCGAGAGTAAAAAGACAATGGTCTCCACTCGGAGCTAATGTACTGCTGTAAGACGGCTCCGATGGCCACGCTGGAGGCATCCACCATCACTCTCGTAGGGGCGTCGTTGCGCGGATGGACTAGAAGCAAGGCGTTAGCGACTGCTTGCTTCGCGGCAGTAAAGGCGGCCTGGGCTTCTGATGACCAAGAGATTGCGGAGGACGGGCCAGCGGTTGACCGGAGGAGGTCGGTGAGCGGGCGAAGTAGCTCTGCACAGTGCGGGATAAAGCGGCGGGAGAAAATTCTCGATGGTCTGGACGTGGGACGCGAGAGGGCGGATACCCACTGAGGATATGTGATGACCCAAAAACTCGAGCTCAGAAGCACCGAAAACACACTTGGAGTTCCCGGGTTCGAACCCGACCGCGGCGGCTGCGTTTTTATGGAGGAAAAACGCTAAGGCGCCCGTGTGCTGTGCGATGTCAGTGCACGTTAAAGATCCCCAGGTAGTCGAAATTATTCCGGAGCCTTCCACTACGGCACCTCTCTCCTTTCTTCTTTCACTCCCTCCTTTATCCCTTCCCTCACGGCGCGGTTCAGGTGTCCAACGATATATAAGACATACTGCGCCATTTCCTTTCCTCAAAAACCAATTATTATTATCATTCACAACCAGTCCGTAGTGCTGTAGACGCTTGAACAAAGCACGTAGGTCTTGCTCATGATCATGAGGTGTAGGGCTGGCGATGAGGACATCGTCAAGGTACGCGAATACACTCGGTAGGCCCCGCGTGACCTCAGCCATGAACCGCTGGAAGGTTTGAGCCGAATTGCGTAGTCCAAAAGGCATCCGGACGTACTCAAACAAACCAAAGGGCGTCATGATGGCGGTCTTAGGTATGTCGGCGGGTTCAAGCGGAATTTGGTGATACGCCTTAACCAGGTCAACTTTGCTAAAAATGGCGCAGCCGGCGAGGCGTGATGTAAAGTCCTGGATGTGGGGCAGCGGATAGCTCTCGTGGACAGTGTTGGCATTCAACACCCGATAGTCGCCGCAGGGATGCCAGTCACCGGGATCACGCTTGGACACTAGATGCAGCGGAGACGCCTACGCGCTGGACGACGGGCGTATAATGCCGAGCTCCAGCATGTGGTCAAACTCACGTTTGGCGATAGCTAGACTGTCTCCAAACAAGCGGCGCGGTCGAGCAGCTGCGGGTGGAGCCCGGGTGACGATGTGGTGTGTCACAATATGTTTAGGCGCCTGAGTGAGGTTGCATGGCTTAGTGAGCTCCGGGAAATCCGCCAACATCTTTTCGAACTGAGTGGAAGGTATCAGCGTGCGAATGCCCATGGGAGGAAGGTCGCACGAGACTCCCGAGATGGAGATGAGTCAGACCGTCGGTAAGGCAACGATGCCGCAGGCTGACGTCTAAGTCGAAGTAGGAGAGGAAGTCTGAGCCGATGATCGGGCGAACCACATCTGCGATGACGAAGACCCATCGAAAAGTGCGGTGTAGGCCGAAGTCGAGGGTTAGAGATCGTAGCCCATACATGGGTATAGACAAGGCGTTGGCAGCACGGAGCGACAGTCCTGATTGCTTGGAACGATCTGCCTTAGTCGGTGGAACAACGCTGATTTCCGCGCCCGTGTCAATAAGAAACCGGGTGCCGGAGAACTTGTCAGTGACCATGAACAGGCGGCTCGAATGTCTGGGGGAACCACACGCCGCTGTTAATGATCCCGGCGGGCGTTTCCCGGCCACGAACAGGGCGGTGTACACTTCGTGGCCCGGTGGCGAAAACGCCTGTGGTACCAGCAGAGAGATGTAGGGTTGGGACTCCGAGCTTGACGTGAGCGCGATGATCAAGACGAGACGGACGGGTCTCCAGAGGTCGGCTCCGGAGTGCGGCGACTGAGGCGGCAAGCTCCTCGAGACGGGCCTCAAGGCGCGAAATCGCTGGGTCTCTTGGCGGCAAAATAGTAGTGACGGACGGGGAGGTGGCCTCATGAACGTTATCTGCGAGCTCAGCCAGGCGGTCGAGGGTGACGTCACCGGCCGCCGCAAGGACGAGGCAGATGGGCTGGGGAAGGCGTTGGAGGAAAAGCTCTCGAAGCAACGCTGAGTGGTTGGGGATGTCGTGCTCCCCGAGAAGCTGTTGCATGCGGCGCAGAAGCTGGGAGGGGCGCCGGTCGCCAAGGTCTTCCCCGGTAAGGAGCTGCTGGAGGCGGGTGCGGTCCGATGGCATAGATCTCTCCAGCACCTTGGTTTTCAGGTGCTGATATAGTGTAGCAACCATGGGGGCGGAGAGAACGTCTGAGAGCTCACCGGCAACGTCAGGAGGCAGGCTTGAGGCAACATGGTAATAGCGCGTCGTCTCCGACGTGATCGGGCTAGGCAAAATTGCGCCTCAACCTGGTGGAACCAAACTTGCGGGTTCTGGGGCCAGAAAGGTGGAAGGAGAACCTGCAGCGACGAGACGTCCTGCGGACGCGAATCCTGCTGCGTGGATGTTGCGGGATCGGTCATTGCTCGTCCTTGGTCACCAATGTAGGCTTAACGCCTCAGGAGCGAAGGAAACGAGACCACTGCTACGAGCCGACACCAGAACAGAAGTTGTTATTAGCCTATCAAAAGATGGCACATACCCACACTGGGGGATCGGCCAAGAATCGGGTGGCTATTAACCTGAACGCAGTTAACAAAAAGGAAAAGCACGTGGGAGCGTAACACCGGTGAATTTTTCGTCATGAACAGAAAAGGGATGAGTGTTTTGATTTTAAAATTTTAAGAATAATAATAAAGAGAGGGATTAAATATTAATGATTTAGTCAAAATGTAATAACTGATAGAAAAGAAAAGGTTGGAACACTTAACAAGGCAGTCGGTGAGATTCTATCAGAAAATTTTGAACAGCGGTGCAAACAGATCTGTGGCTGAACCCAAATGTGGTGGCGCCAAATGATAGCAAGAGCGGGCTGCTCAAACTAAGGCCAAGATGCTGTAAGGGCTCCTCCAGCAACCTTTTTCTCAGTGAGTTGAATCGGCGACAATACAGCCAAAAATGTTCAATAGATTCTGGCTCACGGCAAAATGCACAAAGGGGAGAGAGCGCCAAACCCGACTTGTGTAAATAGAAATTTAGAGGGGGGATGCGGCAGCGCAGCCTCGTCAGTGATACTTCAAGCTGCCGAGAGCAACAAATTTTCCTGTTCCAATAATATTTAAGGTGCTCATAATCCGCCGATGTTAGACCAGAACTGCCAGCCGTGGCTGCACGAGCCACGACCAGGTGCCGACTTTATTCTCTTCGCAGGGTGGCGCGCTAGCCGGGTTGTCGGCGCCGCCCAAGAGAGGGTGCTACAAGATCATTTCATTTTCTACTGCCGGAGGTTTGCACGGCAGAGAATTCACTCAATTAGGACTGCCGTTTACTCTTCCCGTCCTCCTCTCATTCGGTGCAACCGTCAAAGGGCATGCCATTTTGCAGGCGTGCCAGATACTCCACAAGTATATCATTGCAACCGGGAGATTTTTGTGTAAACCTCTCGTTACCTTTTCTTCTCTCAAAATTATTTGCTTTCTTATCAAACCTCAAAATTCAATAATTCTACTCGCACCGCTTATTTCCTTGATTTTCAATTCTATTTCTTCATGCTCAATCTAATTAAGGATTTCCTTTTCATTCATAATCTTAATTGATAAGCCATTTGAGATTCACTTGGATTAGAACTTCCCTGTTTGGTTCCGCACCAAACCCTGGCCAATCCCCCACCATGGGTAAGTGCCATCATCTTTCAGGCAACAACAACAACAGCTGCGGCCTTCAGCACCTAGAATCAACTGGCCGTGGTCCGACAAGCCACCGACCTACAACTTTACCACCCTGCCAGCTTTAATAGTTTTGAGGGTAGCTAGGGATATGAAAAGGATCGCGGGAGAAAGCTCCGTATTGGCGGGGAGAGATGGTTGGGCTGCGGATTAATCATGACCACCTTGACATTTCCAAGAAAGTGGCTGGCCATTTGTGCATAAATTTCGCCTTCCACGCCGTGGCTGTAATTTGATCCCACTTCAGCAGTCAAGAACCACATATATGTATATGCACAGTAGAATTTACTGCTTATTTTGCGTTTCTTGCAATTTTAGCTGGGTCCCATAAAAGCAAGCTCAATTTCTGCTGCTCGATCTTCATGTCAATAACACAATTCCATCACTCCCAAGCCTTTCAAAAGGCCACTGATGTCAATTTAAAGTCCACCTGCACAGACAGATGACCGCATTCCGAGGACAGACGCTGCTTTCACTGAAAACAGCTGTTGAAAGCTTGAAACATCCGAGAAATGAAATATGACGCCGGTGGGGAAGGCGAAAATTTTTTGTAAAGGTGATTGGGCTGACTGCAGATGAGAGTACAATGCCTTTCACTTCAAAACTGAACACAGCTGTCTCTTCCTGTAGAGATGTTGCAAGCTTGAATACAGTAGCGGGAATATCCAGAAGCCGTTTTAGCAGCAATAATTTCAACTCTTGCTGGCAGATAACCAATGTACACAGATCGAGCCGCAGGTTAGACAATTACAAAAAAAACTTGTCCTCACTGCCCCTTCAGAGGGCACTGCATAACTAGTAAAAATGGTTTGGATCTTTGTATATCTTTGTATCAATGTTGATGTTCGTTTGCCAACAGAAGGCTTTATTGCAGATAGTTCTATTTAACAGCATCTTTTTTTTTACCTTCCGCGGTAGCCGAGTGGTTAGGGCGCCCGGCTACTGATCCGGAGTACCTGGGCTCGAACCCGACCGCGGCGGCCGCGTTTCGATGGCACCTTTCATCATTCACTTACTCCTTCATCCCTTCCCTTACAGCGCAAGGTGTATGCAGACATGAGAGACAGATACTGTGCCATTTCCTTTCCCATAAGCCAATTTCAACAGCATCTTTTTAACGCGATAGAATTAAGGCTCTCATTCTGCAGAAAATCTGGAGTCTGCAGTGGCTACAGTGAAAAAGCAGGTGGCAGGTAGTCACCAGACCTTGTAGGTGCAACCTGCCCACCGTGGCAAGGGACAGTTGGTCTCTAGAGGTTGCTTGGAGAGAGAAACATGGGTCTCTCAAGCACAACCAGTGGCAATTTGAAGCAGCCACCTGCCAAGGCAGTGGTGAACCTCTTAACCGCTGCACCAGGAGTGGTAAGAGGACAATCCACGATCTAAAGTCTATTGTAGAGAATGACATTTCACATATAGGCAATAACCCATCAACACTATCGTGGCATACCCTTAAAGAGGGGGCTTAAGTGCCCTTCGTTTTTTTTTTCTCCCCACTATTCAAACTCTCCACAGATAAGACCTTATGCTCACCAGTGCAGCCAGGCTTCACACATCAGTAATGAAAAATAATTTGCTCTCCCTCTCTAGCTTGTACATTTAGAACATTGCAATCAAGAAGTGTACTGCACTGTCAGCTAGCTGCAACCGCACCTAAATCACTTGAGCTGTTTTGGTTGCCTGGTGAAACAGGTCGCTAGAACCTTCAGCTGATGCATGAGGCAAGATTGTAGGACAAACTTTATTGACAGCTCTGCCATTCATCCAATGTCATCTCCCAGAGGAGGTGTACCCAGATGGGCCACGATTTTAAAGCATCCACTGTCAATGGCAAGTGAAAGGGAAACCGCGTTGCTTACACTCAGTAGAATCGTTAAATCTCACCCCTTCAGGCACTGCACACTCTGCGTTGTCCACCTTAAAGCAAAGATTCTAAAAGCTAAAAAAAAAAAAGCTGGCATGTCATTTCAAGCACTACAGCAGTCTGCTGTTGTCATCGAGCAGAAGGTCATTCTAGTGGCATGCACTAGGAAGCGCGAAGACCTCTGCCCACTTTAGTGTCATGGTCCTGCACTGTTTTCACACACTTGTTCCAAGCACTGTCCACCACTGACACAGTGCGCTTCTTGTGGGGGTCCGTCTACGTCCGTCCGGCCATCTTGCGCAACTTGGTGGTGTGGGTTGCCATCAGGGTGCTGACGCTCTCCAGTCGGCTGCTCTTGTATTTCTCATAGGGGGCCTGGAAATGGAGAAAAGAAAAAAAGGCTAAAGCTGACAGACTAATTCACGACAACAAAAAAACTACGGGATGTGCAGGTCCCCTTCAAAAGGAAGGAAAAGCCAATTTCACTAGAAATTCGTTTCGACACGAAATGAGTATCTTTGCACGTTGGGTGTAGTACAGTAGTTGAAATCAACTCTGCTGAAAGCCTCAGTATGGTTTATGGGGGTCTAGCATCCCAAATCGACTCAGGTTATCAAGCACGCCGTAGTGGAGGGCTCCGGAATAATTTCGACCACCTGAGGTTCTTTAACGTGCACAGACATCGCACAATAAACGGGGCCTCTGGAATTTTGCCTCCATTGAAATGCAATTGCCGCAGCCGGGATCGAGCCTGCGTCTTTCGGGTCAACAGCCAACAGTTATCACCGCAGCAGCAATAGAGCGAGAGAAAACTTCTGGTATCCACTAGAGAGTCTATATCAGTTACGGTGCAAGGGGAGGAGAGAGTTGGTCGGGCACTTCCCTCTGTTCCTTTGAAAGCGGTTCAAATGTACTAATGCCTGCCTGCTTTCAACTGTGCCTGGTAGAGGCTCTGTGAAGTGTTGTAGCGGTTTGCTTTTTTAAATTTTATTTTGCTCCTATGCGAAGCATTAACGCACAGGCGCCGAGCCACCCAAAAGGTGTTGTGGTGCAATTATTTAAGTTCCGACTCAACGAAAGCTTGACCTTCTTCCAAAACTGATGTCTGGTGTGGAATTTCATTGTCTTTTCATGTACAGCACTGGCGACAACACAAAATAAAACAGCACTTTGCCCACTGCAGACGACCGAGAAGAAATTGATCGACTGCATAGCACCCACGTGCCATGTGCCCCAAGTAGTTATTGCACATTTGAAAAAATAAATAAAGGAAGTAAATAAAGACCACACTGAAAGAAAATTGACAGACGATTACAGTAGTTGAGCGCAGCACTTTACATGCTACTGCCACAGCTGGAAGGTGGCATGTAATGCTGCTAGCCGCCCTTTGGGATCTTCCCCTGGCAGCCACCTTCCGGTTGTCCATTCCTCCGCTCTCGCCGTGGCAGGTGGCGTTGCGCTCTGCCGCTACCTGTCAACTGCGATGCATAACGCTGGAACGGGTGCTCATGAGCTATGCTCTAGAAATATCAATGACAAATGAATGGATGGAGACGTCAGTGACGGAATATATATCATGGAAAAAGTGCCGTTTTGGTTCAGATTTGTTCTGATTTGGTCAATATCAACAATATAAATTGGTTTTGCACATAAATTACTGAACCTAGAGTACAAAATTTTGCAGACTGGCGGATTAACCAAAAAATTTGGAAACTTTTTTAAAAGAAAGAATTGATCGATTTCAGGGTGTCTACTAAGTTCACATTTCCATGTCTACTAAGTTCACATTTCCAAATTCCCAGAGTTCCCAGCTTTTCCATGAGTGCATTTGTAAAATCCCGAAGAGTAATTTAGCACTTGTTTTATACGTGCCAAGCCAGCAAAAGCAGCGGAGAAATTTCTTTTCCCTATCATATAAGGTGACCGAGGTATCACTAACACAATTATCGCCTTTTTCTTTGATGTGGGTTGCTTCTAAAAGTTCGCGGGCTATTTTGTTTTTACTCTTGCCCAGAATCATTTGGTGGCATGTTGTCTTACTAATGTCGAGAGCATCTGATAGCATGCGGACTGTAATGGTGCGGTCTTGCTGTATGATTTCCCCGATCAGAGCTACGTTGTTTTCATTCCGTGAGGTTGAAGGGCGCCCCTGCCTTGTGTCGTCTTCCACCGACGTTCTCCCCGGAACAAACCTCTTGTGCCACTCGAAAACTCGCGCCCGCGATAATGTTTCGTTGCCGTAAGCGTCACGAAGGAGCTCGTACGTCTGTGTGGCTGTCTTGCAAAGCTTCACACAGAATTTTATGTCTGAGCTGCGTCTCACAACTAAGACATGAAATGCAATGAGCGGGCAAGTTTGCCCCCTTCTCTTTTTTTGCATAGACAGATGCTGACACTCTCCAGTAAGCATGTTAAGAAACAACGATTTAATCCTATCTGAATAGTAAGGAGTAGTGTTTATTTCCTTTAAAGACAGAAAGAAGAGTTTAGTAAAATGCATAACAAATCGAATATCTTCGAAAAAAAAGTTAAAAACAACTGCAAATCGAATCAAACATTCAAATGCGAAATGAAAAGATTCATGTGAAAAATTTCAGAAAGCGAGGTACGTATTTCTATGCACTGATAGTAACCGCACTGGTATGGGATCTCGTATGGGAGCGTCAGAAGCGAGATTCTCTCTCAGCAATCATAGATAGCCTATTCAGACGAACTGCAGATTATAGAAATTAAGTTAGTTTGTAGAACTGAAAGAATAACAAACCACAACAGAACATTGAAAAGTCAACCTCAACCATTCTGAGACACTTTCAGTTTGTGCACAACACTTCAGTGTTGATTCACTGCTTTAGAGAGCTTTTCATTTGGATGAGGGGCATTTGGATCTCGGCGTCAGCCGGCACTTTTTTGAGCTCGGGCTCCTTCACAGAAGCGGTGGCGCGCTTCCTTTCCCATTCCTTCCTCAGTGCATTGGCCTTTCTGTTCTCATCCTCTCCAGCTCCTCTTCCTACAGTGTGCTCGCTACATGGACCATTTGAAGCATCCTCTTGGTCAGCTGTACACTGGCAAATCGTCCAGGCGAGACAACACCGAGTCAGACGATTCGTTGGGCGACCAAAGATTGCTCCTCCCGATTTTCAGCAAGACTTTCCTAGTTAACAAAATCTCCTCTCGACAGACGCATTCCCATGCGGAAGAGAGAATCACCTTTACAAATGTGAGCAGTTCCTTGTATGAACCACAGATGCCTGCCCAAAGGGCATCCAGCCAATGCGTGCTCCTGTCGAAATATGTCAACACCGCTTGCGTCGAGGCTAGGGAGCACAAACGCTTGTAGAACCGGATAGCCCGATCAGCTCCTGTTCCAGTTAACCATTGGTGCTTCGTTAAAGCTTCGAGTGCATCATTTAGACTCTGTTCCCCTGAGATCGAGAATCTGAGTGCACACGGGGTCCAGACATGACGATCCTCTTGCCAGCTTGAACTTCAACACCGACCTCTCATAGATCTTTTTGGCGCAGTTCTTCACGAAGGTGGCACAGTCCCTTCTGAACCAAAGGACAGCCAAGTCTGAAAGCTTTGGGGCCTTTCGGAGCGCATTCGTTGCAACAAATCAAAGGTCAACATTGAGCGTCGCAACAAAGTTCGCAGTCAGGTCCATGTCCACCTTCATCAACGGACTGTCCGCCGCCATTACTACTTTCTTTACTATTCTACTCATTAGTGATCGAAGAAGGTTATCTAATGCTGCGCAAGAAATGGAAGCATAGGTGAATCTATCTGTCACTGAGCCAGGAACGGCTGCAGCTCCTCTGAGATGCAAAGCATAAAGATTAGCTTTGCAGACACCAGAGGATCGCAATTGGCTGTTTCGACCACGCAGTAACTGGCACTGGTCGGTCAGTTGTCCTCGTTTCGACAACTCAACATACACTTTTAGGTATGGCAGTATCTCAATAGCTCGTAAAATTATACCAGCATTTTCAAGGCAGCACCGCACAGCGCATAACTTCAAAGGGTAAATGTTGCTTCCGGTTATGCGTGCGTATTCAGCGCATTGGGCCGGTACATACCTGAACAAGTTGCACAAAGCCTGAAGAAATTCCACGAGTTTTCACCCTGTTACCACGCGTCTGGTTTTGAAAGCACCGTTCACAACATGAAGGCCGCGGCTTTTAACTTCGAGAATACGATGGCCGTCGCTGGATTCACAATGTTCTTGTTTGGTCTCGCGAAGAAATTTCATGTTTATGTTTAGCCCATTCATTGATCTGAAGATTTTGTGATAGAGGTCATCTGACAGTTTTAAAAGCAGACGTCTACCGATTCTTCAGCTCGCATGCGCCCCAGAAAGCATGCCGTCAGGTAGCGCGTTTTCACGCCCTGCTCTTCATCCGACCAAAAGCAAACCAACGCGTCCATTTGCTCTTTCCGTGCAGCTTTGTTTAACGATTTGTCAAATGCCACGACAAGGTGCAAGGCTTGGCTCACTTCAGACACCAGGTTCTCCTTGATGAAACGTGCGAGGCCATAGCCAATAGTATATCCTGCCTTGTCTTTGCAAAGCTGCACTTCCTTGGCTGTAGCTGCGAGGAACATCAAAGGGAACACAGAAGCAGATGCCGAGGCAGCACAGAGTGATGTGTGTGTCATAACAGCATTGAGGCACCACATCACTTCAGCCTTTATGACCCCTAAGCCAAGTTTAAAGATATCCTTTGCTGCAAGCTTGGGTTGGACATCCGTCTCTGTAGTTCCACTTTAAGGCTGCGCTGAAACTGAAGGCACTGGCCTAGCATTGGTCACAACGGTGGCCGGTGGAGTAAAAAATGAAGCTATAGATGGTGTCCCGGCTACGGTCATGGCCAGTCGGTGCTTACTTTCAGCGTGACTTGTCACTGCTCTTGTTCCCATGTTGGGGAGCAAAAACTGCTTTCCACATAGCACAGAGTACACAGCGTTCGGGTTACTTTCGACTGGCCTAATCCAGGCTGCAAACTCAATATTTCGGATTCGTCCAGTCCTGGACGAAAGTGCACTTGAAGGCTGCCGTGCTTGATATGTCACACAAAGCTTGCTTGCGGTACTACAGCAGCCATTAAAACTTAGTCGGTTGAGAGCGGCGCAGCTAACTACCGACAGAATTCGTTGCTTTACCAGCGTTGGCAGCTCGCGATAAGGCGCGAAACTACAGCCTTTGTCCAGATGACCACAAGTCAGGGCGACGGCGGCGCAGTGCATCACGCATGTGTTGGAGCACGATATAAAACTCCCGATTCACTGTCTGCCCTTGTGGGACGAACTCGTGGTGTATGACACCTCTGGTATCGAAAAAAACTATCAGCATCGTCTTTGTTTTGGTCTTCTGTCTCTGCACCTTTCTTGACGCAGGAGAGCTTGTGGATCACCATTCGGCGCTCTGCCTCTGAGGATCGTATTGAAAACACCTTGTTTCGTCTTCAGCAACGATGCTGTCGACAAATGCAGCTGCCTTCTCTGTCTAGGAGAGCAAATCAGCGCTCACTGATGTCCGCGTGTCCTTCTGGTCCTGTGTGCGAGAGTACGGCCTATGTCTGGCATTCAGCCTTCGTTTCCCCAAATTCTCACGCAAAATTTGGTGGCATGTTGTCTTACTAATGTCGAGAGCATGTGATAGCATGCGGACTGTAATGGTGCGGTCTTGCTGTACGATTTCCCTGATCCGAGCCGCGTTTTCATTCCGTTGAGGTTTAAGGGCGCCCCTGCCTTGTGTAGTCTTCCACAGACATTCTCCCCGAAACGAACCTCTTGTGTCACTTGAGAACTCGCACCAGCGATAATGTCTCGTTGCCGTAAGTGTCACGAAGGAGCTCGTACGTCTGTGTGGCCGTCTTGCTAAGCTTCACACAGAATTTTATGTCTACACGCTGTTTCAGGTGGACATCCATCTCTCCACATTCACTCACAGTAGAATGCGCAGACGACTAGTGACAACGTATTTTTCTACATGTAGTGCCATCTAGCAGCTGCCACAGCAATTAACATAAACAGCTCAGGTTAGACCAAACAGATGGCCCTACACATACGCACCAACATTTGATTTATTTTCTACTCTAGAAATAATTTCCCTAAACAGTCTCGAAACTTTATGGACAAAGGTAGTATATCCCCTTCCCTAAAAGTTGCGCCGCCTACAATGCGTGCGTGCGCCCACTGCGGCAGAAATGGCCGCTTCTATCAACGTAGTGCGCAGAGAGGAAGAGTTCATTTGGGACTTTCATTGCTCCCACTGGAAATCTAAAGCACACCAAGGTCTCGCGACGTTTTCTGCCACCTTGTTGGAGCTGTTTACTGGAAAACAAGAGGAGGCCGCTGGCTGTTGAACAGCGCACGTGCGAACCGTAGGAAGCGCGTGCTCTGCTGTCGGCCACAGCGCCGGGGAAGTGACTGCTTTTGCTTCAAAATTCGAAGCGCCGTTGGCACTGCAACGGTTTTTGCCGCCGTGGTGGAATGGTCCACTTGACAGCATAATGTGGAAGGACGGCAGTCGCTGAGGAAAGGCCGCGTAATGCCTTATCATATGATCCATGCAATGCCAGTCCGTTTTGTTTACACCAGTCAGCATTATCGCGACTTTAGTTCCATTTATGGGGGGAAGCTGGTCTTAAAAAAATTGTTAGTGAAGACACATTAACGAAATCTTCAAGAAACGCATTTTTGCGTGCTGATTCCAAATATGCAATTCAAGTTTATGTAAAACAAGTCCTTGTGCACTTATATATTATATGTTATATAACTTTTTGCCGAGAGCTGTCAATAAATTTTGCTGCAGGAAACTTGCTAGAACACACGCCATCGTATTGTCTTGACATCGAGCTATGCAATAAGGGCAAAATTATTATCCTGCCTATCATAGAAGTTGAGTTACAGGGTTTTGAATTTGCCACTTCACAAACGGAAAGAAAAACTTGTACTATTTGCGATTATTTCAAAATCCTATAACTTGCCTTCTGCAACAGGCAGGATCATAATTTTATTCTTATTGCAATACCGAAACCAATGGAGTCAAGAGAAACCAATGGAATGCATGTTTGGATTCAGAGCGCAAAAATACATGTTCACCGAAGATTTCATAACTGCAGCTAATTTTAATTCCCCCAAGTATTACCGGTTTTCACAATTTTCCCGGCTGGTAGACACCCTGGATTTTCTGACCTCTCTCTCTCTCCCCCATAAGAGTTGCTTTGAGCTGCACATGCCCAGCAATGACATACTCTGGGAAATGCTTAGATGTGCATCTTCCCACTCTGGCCACACTGGTGGCGGGGCAGCATAGACTTACACATGCTCATGTAGGGAAAAGGTATGCTTTGATCTGATCTAGCTTCGCAGAGTGAAATGCACAACAAAATCTTAAGTTTGAACTTGCTGCTTATTTCAGCAGCTGTCTTGGGCAGCCGAAATTGAGCATAAAAACGCGTTGTTGAATTCAAACTCTAATGGAAGCCAGCTTTTGGTGCCCTCTGGGTTCCAATCACTGGCGGAGAAGGTGCTCTTGCCTTGTGGGCGCTCTTGGGTGCATCCAGCAGGAGGGCAGCCATGCGCTGCATGGTGGGCTGAAGGTCCTGCTCCGAGTACCGCCCGTAGTGAGTCATCAGGGTGCCCCACCTGTGAGCGTGGGGGGGGGATACCGTAAGACTCGCTCCAGCACAAGTATTCGCCTGAGCAGAAGGTGCCTCAACAAAATGGCCACAGGGCGCGCTTCCTAGCGATCTTCATAGTGTGACCACCTCCGCTGCCCCACTTGCAAACAAGGGTCCTGACAGGAAACACTCATTAGCTCAATAATTGGGGGAAGCTGGTCTCAGAAAAAAAAAAATTATTAATCAGGTTACATTTATGAAAACATCAGGGAATATGTTTGAGTTCCAATTCCAAATATGTAAATTAATTTCATGCTAAACAAGACCTTGCACAGTTATACAATGTTATGCAACTTTTTGCTCGCTACATAGAACTTGCTAGGATGCATGTCACTGGCTTCTCTTGACATCAAGCTATGCAGTAAGGGTGAAATTATCCTGTCTATCACATAAGTTGAGTTGCAGGGTTTTGAAGTTTCCACTTCATAAACGAGAAGAAAAACTTGTATTCCTGTTTCTGAAGAGACAACTTAGATACCATTACTCAACACCTATGACAGGCAGGATAATTTTCCCCTTATTGCGTAGCTCGGTGCCAAGAAAAACCAATGGCATGCCATCTAGCAAACTCCCTGCAGCAAAATTTCTTGAAAACTCAACAAAAACTTGCACAATGTATTGCACAACTATTTGTTGTACTTTAAAATTAAACAATGCATTCCAAATCAGCACGCAAAGATAGACGTTCCCTGAAAATTTCGTTTTGTGACTACATTAATAACTTTTTCGAAGACCCTCTTCCTCCCTTAAGACATGAAAGAGAGCAGCAAAATACTGCATTTGAACATTGCTGGCTGAATTTCGGCACTTTGGTAGACATACTTAATGCACTGTAAAGGAGTTTGCTAGTGAAGGCAATCAATACTTCTTTCATACTTCACTCCTGCGAAACAGATATTGCTGCTTGGGTTGTCTTTCTTTCTTACTCCATGTTGATTACACTGTGGCATAAAAAAAACTGATGGTCGATTTGCATTGTTAGGAGAAATGCGAATTAGGTGCGCTAGCATTTCGGGCTTCCCTTTGGTTTCAGTGTTCTTATCCAGTGTTCAGGATGGCAGTTCAGACAGTAATAATAGGGTAATGTCCACATATGCGGAATTGGTCATTCACTACACTCGTAGATCCCTGGAATTCTTCCAAGCAATCCTGGTGCAGTGGTGCTGCGGTCAAGCGATGCGCAACTGCCCTTCTATCGCAGGTGCTGCCATCGGTGGGACTTTGGTTGCGACCCAGGTTGCCTTTCCTGAACAGCCTCTTAAAATTAAATGAGCTGCCACCTGCCACGGTGGGCAGGTCAGCAGCCTGCCACAAAACCGGCTTCGACAGACAGACAATGGCTAAATGCTAAAAATGGCCACTATATATAAGTGCTAGCGCACTAAAAAACCGCTGGTGGTTGCCAGAGAGACAGAGCCAAAAACAGTTTCTCCCCGAGGAAGCACCCACTTCTTGTTCTTGCCCAGCAGGTTCAGGGCCAGGCAGAGGGCAGCGGCAGCCTGCTCCGAGGGCCGCACCCACGACATAGAGTAGTCCAGCAGACTCAGCTCCAGGGCATACTTGGCCACGCTGTGCTCCTGCACGTCCGCCTGCATAGCACACACTCCGTCACCCCACATCCAAGGAGGACAAGATGGTGCAACACATGACCAAGAACTAGGGTCGCTGAAAAATTTCTGAGCACCGTGATTGTTCCGAGCGTGCCAAGTTGGGATGGAAAGCTTCACAGGCGCCGCAGACAAATGCAAATGACAAGCATCACCCTTGTGGAACACACCAAA
Organism: Amblyomma americanum; assembly: GCF_052857255.1. NCBI lineage: Eukaryota > Metazoa > Arthropoda > Arachnida > Ixodida > Ixodidae > Amblyomma > Amblyomma americanum. Next base: position 34,679,469 of record NC_135501.1, on the reverse strand, counting down.
ACATCCATTAATCACTAACCTTGCAGGGCTGTTAAAGAGGCTCTGAAAGAGTCTGTAATAAAATTGCAGTGTGCCTGTGGTACTAAAGGATGCCGCTTCACGAATATCCTCCAGCAAGAATTTTGTAGCGAGAGCTACACTGGGCTACCAGTCGAGCATTTTGCGGTGCCTGGGAGAGGCCAGTTGTGCGCATGCGCCGTTACCACTGCAACCCAAGAGGAGCAAAGTGCGGCATGCGCTTCGCATTCGCCGCGGGCGCACGCCCGCTCCATTGCCTGAGCCAAGCGTGACATCACGCGGATGAGCAGTTGTGCGCATGCGCCGGTACCATAGTAACCAGAGAGACGCCACAGCTGCGCCGCATTCTAAGTCACCACCTTGCTGCACGCCGCTCTTATCACCCGAACTGAGCGTCGCATGCGCAGCATTGTGTATGAAAGGCGGAGATGTAATGGGCGCCTGTATCAGAACGTTTGACATGCATGCAGGGAAGGAGAGTCCAGCCACTGCTAAACGGCGGTACAGACAAGAGAAGATTAACTCTTCCGATCCCGAGGTTGCCGACTGGCAGTTGGCTACTCACCGAAGAGAGAATGAGCGTGAGAAGGCGAATAGAGCAGCGGAGACGCCCAAACAGAGAGGAACGGCTTGCCAAACAGAGATTCTAGACTGCGGAGCGTAATAAAACTGCGCATAGCCGCCGAGATGGAGCCTATGGAAGGCGTCAGTCAACGGGAACCAACTGAAGAGGATGTGAAGGCACTTCGTGTGACTGATCACACAGTTCGAGTTTCCGAAAAAAAAAAATAAAGCTCAGCCGAGGAAATGTACCTCTCGCTACTTATATCCTAGCATAGCCAAGCTAACCCACTGCCAATTTTTTTGAAGCACTTTCTAGAAGCTTAGTTTTCTGCAGTCAAAATTTTAATTTCTGCATCTTTGCACCTTGCCTTTCCTGTCACCAGGCCGGCACTCCTCTGGTGGCTGTCCTTGTGCTTTTTCAGGATGCATCTCATCCCAAAAGTTTGCACATAACCCTGAGATTAAAATGTGAAGAACCACATCTAGGTAGCACATGCAATGAAGCTAAGGAATAAAGGGTCCTTTGCAGATACGCCGCCCACAGTCATACAAGGAACTCTTCAGACTTGCCATAACAATCGAAAACCTGAGCCACCAATCTTTTCCCTGTGAACTGTTCTTTTCCCTGTGAATGTGCTTGATTCATGCAAGGCAGTCCGGTTTCACAGAAGCGCTGCAGTCACTAACTACTGCCCAAGCTTAGATTCCATTATCGAGGGGTATTCAACACATGACCAATTTTCGTCTCTGCACACCCACTTCTTGACTGGCTCAAAAGTCTCGTTTACATGAAACTGAAAGCAGGGTCCAGTCAGGGGAACGAGCTGAGCAAGGTCAGCTCAACTCAACGACTGCGTGTTTACATGAACTCTTTCAGCGAGTGGAGACCGGTTGAACTGCGGAGACACCAAGCGTTGAGCAGCGCAGCGAGAGAGGGCAGTGGCAGCCTCCAATAATGCGGCACAGCACCGCTGTCTTGGAGGCGTGAAGGCGCAAGCGCAGAACAGGTTCGCATTCATCACCTCCTCTCCCACTAACCAGACTCTCGATCCCATTTACGCGCTATCTGCTGTTGGGGTCGAGCGAGTCAACCCACCACCTGCAGCAGAGTTGACTGGACTCTGCTCCCTCGACTCTGCGGCGTTTACATGAACTCAGTAACCGGTTTTCAACTCAACTCAGCCCTGTCGTGTAAACGCTGCGAAGGAGTGCTAACCAGAGCAGCTGCTGATATGCTTGGGTATCGGGACCGAGGTCTTCACCGCATGACGATGAACTCTGCAGACGACGGAGGGAAGCCTTCAGGAGGGTTGGTAAACTTGAAGGTTTATTTACATATTTACAAGAGAAGCAGGGAGACCAAAAGTCACGAGATGAAGTGCTACATATTTACAACAGAAGCAGGGAGACCCAAAAGTCAGAGATGAAGTGCCGTGAAACCAGCTAAATCGCGGCTTAAATACAGTGGATATTCCCTAGGCACCTAGCTAGGGAAACCGGTGGCTGATCAAGCGTCCAATGGGCAGACACTCTTCATAGTCTCTTCCCTAAGGAATCCTGGCGCCTCGAGGTCCTGGAATGCGGTGTCCGACCGGTTGAGCAGGTGCATAAGGTCGTTGGCTTAGCAGGCGGTGACCCCCTCCGAGGGAAAGAGGCGCCCTGGAATGTGTTTCCCGACGGGTTGATCATGTGCATAAGGTCGTTGGCTTAGCAGGCGGTGATGCCCTCCGTGGGAAAGAGGCGTCCTGACGGCCCCGGGCATTCCAGAGGGTAAGATGAATCAGCCGTGTCCACGCCCGCTTTGTCTGGCCGCACGTGCAAGCGAGCGAGGCGGGTCCGGCGCCTTTGTTCCGAGTCTTTCTGCCGGTCCACGTGAGGGCGCAGTTCGGGAGCAATGCCGCATTCCATACTCCGGACGAAGGGATGAGAGGCCTTTCGTCACAGCTCACCGTCGCCAGGAGCCGTTCCTAATCCTCTTCTCAGGACGACAGCACCTTTGGGTCAAACATAGTTCGATGGCGCCTGCCGGGCTCGTCTGTTCCCGCTGTCGGGGCCTCCGATCACAACACTGACAACCCGCAGGGGCATTTGTTTACGACGCAGTTTCACGAGTCTATTTGCAACTGCCAGCAAAATCTGAATGCACCATGTGATGAAAACATGCTCGTGGAGCAGCAGTTCTACGAGCGTCCCAAGCATGGTGGCCGGCAGCTTCACACTGTAGCGCTGTGGTGTGGCTGTGCACACCACCTATACTGCATGGCAAACTCCAGTACGCAAGAGTGGTCTAAAGTGCAATCTAATCCAATGAAATTGTGGAAAGTGCTGACAGACAGCAAGCATGGAAGGGAAGATGGACACGTGACGCCGAAACACACATGATTGGTATGCGTGTGCATTCTTTGCAGCTTATCCCTGCATTCTTCGTTAATAAAATTCCAAAATCTGGCCCATGGAAACCTGAGAAAGGGCCAGCAGCCCGCAATGTGTGGGACCGCAGGTGAAGCCACAATGCAATTGTGTGCCAGCAACCCCTCGCCACTGCCATGCAAAGCTTTTGTTGAATGTTTACAGATCACTTCAGGTGGGTTTGGTGTTGCGTTTCATAGAGGGGCTCTCGGAGCACCTGTGGAAGTTCCAACTGCCCATGGACCTGTACTTTTCACAAATGCTGCAGTGTGTGCAATCTTTGTCAACGCGCCATGCAAGGCCATTCTGTGGGATACAAGAGTACCCCGCACCCTCCCCCAACGCCAGCGGCAAGAGCACCAGAGTCAAGACCACACGCACATGCCGCCGGGAGTTGGGAGAGTAGGCGCTCGCCGCACTCCCAACAATGATGAGACTTCACGACTGGCATCTTAGGGAAGGGTACATTCCTATGCTCTTCATTAACCTATTGCTCCTAGTTAGGCAATATCCGAGCCAAAGATTAAAACAAGAGCTCACGATGGGAAACACCCTTGCCTCAAGCCAGCCTGCCCAGACAGAGTCAGTCTTTGTGAAACCTCTGAATAGCTAGTGTAACTGGCTCATTGGGTGAGTGGAAACCTCAATTGCTTTGTAAGTGGTGGCGTCCACCTACAAAGTGACCCAGTTATGTCCAGGCAAAGGTGTAGACTTTACGGATTGAGAAAAGGAAAGGCGCATAACTGGCTCCCTGGGTCAGTGGACACATCAGTCGTATGTGGTGGTGGTGTCCACCTGCTTTTGCGCACTGCCAGCCACCTCTCTTATCCAGGGCAGGCCAGTATGTTCAGTGCGGAGCAGCGTCCCTCCTCCACCTACCTGGGCGGCCTTGGAGTTGCGCCGTAAGAAGTGCAGGGGCAGGGGCCGGCCCAGGGACCAGTCCAGCGCACGCAGGATCTGCTGCTCCATGCGCATCACCTCACGCCCCTGGTACGCCCCATCGGTCACGTACACCACATCGCCCAGCGTAGGGGCCATCATCTCCTCGTACTTGCCAGCCGTGAAGAGGGCAGAGACGCCCACTAGCTGCAGCTTGGACCTGCTCACACTTTGCTCCTGCACATACAGGACAGGGTTCACTGGAGAGATACTATGCGAGACACCTTTCCCCTGCAGTTAGCATAGTCAGGCTGATGATCAAGAAAACAAGTCCTAGTGCATTTATGCAACATGTTCTGCAACTTTTTGCCATGAGCTTTAAAAGAATTTCGCTGTGGGGAACTTGCTACAATGCATGCCATTGGTTTCTCTTGACATGAAGCTATACAATAACCATAAAGTTATCATCCTGCCTGTCAGAGAAGTTGGGTTATAGGATGTTTGAGTGATCACTTCAGAAAAAGCAATAAAAATTTTCTTCGAGGTTGTGGAGTGGCAACTTCAAAATCCTGTAACTCAACTTTTATGATAGGGAGGATAAATAGTTTTACCTTATTGTAAAGCTTCATGTTAAGAGAAACCAATGGCATGCATTCTAGCAAGTTCCCCACAGCGAAATTTCTTTAAAGCTCTCGGCAAAAAGTTGCAGAACTATGTAAGTGCGCAAGTACTTGTTTTACACAGAATTAAGTTACAGTGCAATCCACTTATAAGTATCGTGAGAAAACCAGAAAATCTGACCATTATAACTGATCATTGTTACATCTGGACCAGCAAAAAAAAAAACAAATCTACGTATTCCCCCGTGCATGTAACCACCAGCACCGGTGCTCCGTCAAAGACTCGAAACGGGGGACCGCTTAAAAAAAAAAAGTAAATTCCCAATCATCTCTTGTGCGAGACAGCGTTGCACAGCAGCGGCCAGCGATTGTGAGGATGATAGCGCTTGGTTCCCAAGGCCGTAGGCAATGCTCCCTTACGGATTTAGCCCCGCTGGTCCGTTCGCAGAGTTTTTAAGTCATTCTTTTCGAAGTATTTTTCTTATCAAACTTTCTGAGAAATTTTGTTGGTAAACACCATCCGCGTGGCCAGAATCCTATCATATCCATTATTTCGCCGATAATTGTATCATTATATACAGTTTATTTTTACATAGGGGCAATGGGAGAATTGATAAATCTAAAGAACTGGAACGTTATAAGTGATATATTGCTATATCTGGTACAGTTATAAGTGGATTACCGTAAAAACCCGCGTATAATACGAACTCGAATATAATAAGAGGTGAAGTTTTAGAGACGCGAAATGGAAAAAAAAAAAGTTTTGCCCCCGTATAATACGAGCAACGAAAGCTGAGAGAAGACATTTATTCAAATCGCATCCCGCACTTCACTTCAATCACTCTTCAGCAGCACTTTCTTGTCCTGGACATTTCTTTGTCCGAAAAATCACCCCAAATGTACTCATCTTCCATGCCATCGAGGGCGCTTGAGATGACGCACTTCTTAAAAGAACGACGCACAAGATCTTTTAGAATGGTCGGCCATGCGTCCACGAAACCCGCTTCAGCTGCCCGTTTGACGTCACCGCAGGGCTCACCTCCCCGCCATCCACAAATGCTTCCCTTGACGGCACCAAACTGCCTCCCGGCCTCACTGTAGCAGATGTTCTCCACAGCTAAAATCACTTTTTGCTTAAAAGCATTCGGGTACTGTTTTCGAGACCCTGACATCTTGCTCCCAAAAAAACATCCACTTCATGAAGCGTGGCTTACATGCGAGCACGTGTGTTGTCAACAGGCACACTGCACACCACGACCCCCCCCCCCCCCCCCCCCCCCCCCCCCCCCCCCTTCGGCACACCCAACAAATCAACAACAAAGAAACGACATCGTGAAGTCGTTTGTCGAGAGTAACGAAGCCAAGCCGTAACCACGCGCCAATAGCAAAGCCAAGCTGTAGCTACGCCGCAACAACGAAACCAAAACTGAGCAACTCCGAAAACTTTTGTTCGGATCCGCAAATAGTAAGAGGCGGAAATTTAGGATGCTAATTATGGGGAAAAAAGCCTATGCGGGTTTTTACGGTACACTGTAGATGTGAATTATACCAGCAGATATACCTGCACCACAATCAACCGCAACCTTCGATCATTTGACTCACACTAGGCCTAATCGGCCGACTAGTTGAAATTGTGTCGATGAAAGGTAGTTCCTAAAGACACACAAACCTGAGGATGTCTGCCAGCCTTCACATGACGCGTGTGGCGCTCGTGTTTTGTAAGAGAAATGCGCAGCGGCTTGAAAACGAGTGCTACAACTTCGCCGGTCCAAAGACTGCTCGCACATGCATACAAAGTGCAACATGGAAGTCCGCATTGCGATGGTAGTTTTTGTCCATTTACTGGAAACTATGAGGCACAGAAAATTAATGTAATGTTGGTTATAAGCTCGCTTCAATGACAACCTTTTGAAGTGGCGTTGACAGCCAAGGTTATGTCTGCCTTTACTGCGTCCAGCGTACAGTTTGAAAGCGGTGAATTTGGAGCCATTTGGCGCAATTTCCCTCGATTTTTATCAGAGTGGTGCAGCTTATCTGGCTCGACACAATTTGGAGAGATTTGGCACAACTATGGAGTCACTGCAATAAAGTGGCCATTAGTTCTGAAATCCTGGAAGTTCCAGGTCCTAGCGGAGCCTGGGGATGACACAGGGTTAGCAATTTTGACGAGCACATCACCTGCAGGAAGCGGTCGACGAGAGAGACCGTGAGGAAGAGGGTCTCGGGGAGCAACTGGAAGCGCGAGTGCACCTGCATGAGCCAGTTGACGAGGATGGAGCGCATCTCGGGCGTCACAGAGGGCTGCAGGCGCAGGAAGTTGGGCTGCACAGGCCATCGAACCTGCAACAGGGGAAACCAGGGACTCCAAGACAAGGCAGACCACAAACATTCTTGATAAGACACCATCTGCATTGACTTGCAGCTTGTGCATTTTACTCTGCCCACATTAGACACACACTACCAACAAATATCAAAAGCGACAGCACCAAATAAACATGACCACATCCTCTTTAAGGAGGGGAGGGGCAGATGGTCTTAGTATATTTATAAAGTAGAAGCTCGTTAATTCGAACCGACGCCCAGGTCCCGGCAAAACCCTGTGTATTTCAATGGGGGAAAACTCCCGATAATTCGAACAAGTCTGCATCCACTACGGTTAATTCGAACTAAGAGCAACTGGCTGACTCCACTCCTTGTAGATAGACTGACCCATAGCGAGTAAAATACGCTCCAAATTTACCAGGGGAAAAAAAAAAAAAAGCAGAGTGCACGAGGCTCATGGAGCCTGCGTTCCGCTGCATGCCGTAGCAGGTTTTCGCAGCTGGAGCACCCACCCGCGCTGCTGATGCTTCGGCGCGAGCCGTTCCAGGTTTTCGGTGTGCCACGGTCGCTGGGTCGCGATCGCTTGGTGTAAACAACGTAGTATGGCGGTTCGGGCGATGACTGCTTTTGTTGGTGCCGCGAGCGTGAGCTACGTGAACAGCAGCGTGGAGACTGAGCCCTTGAGTGATGCCGATATAATTGAGACTGTATGCTCCCAGCAGATGTCGTAGGGCTCACGTGCGGTGAGAACACTCTCCAGTGATGAGTCTGTCGGCGGTGATGAGACTATGCCACCGCCAAGTGCACATGAAGTAGTGCCTGCACTCGATGCTGCAGCACGCCACTTCTCTGTCACTGAGAACTCTGACCTTGCGCAGGAGCTTTGTGCAAGCTGCAGATGATGCTGATGGAGTCTCGGCAGAAGAAACGCAAGAAAATGCACTTCGCCTTTAATTCTGACAACCCTTCCTAGTAAATAAACATTTTGGAGCATAAACAGCGTCACATGTTCCAGCACTAAAGCTCGCTGCTCACGTGAATGCATTCCAGTACTTGTTTCTGGAGCATAACGGGCTGATCAATTTATTTCATTTGCCATTAGGACCGCATATATTCAATTCTCAGAATATCCCCGCCACAAATATATAGTAGCTCCTAGCTCGCTAACGAGTCGAGAAATGACTGCTTCGGGTACTGACGCGCGGCGGGGCACTATAACCGCTCATTCTAGCACCCATTCGATAATTCGAACAATTTTCTGGTCCCCTTTGAGTTCGAATTAACAAGCGTTTACTGTATAATGAAAGAGTATGCCCCATCCGACATTTATAATGCGAACGAGACAGGACATTTTTATGAACTCCTGTCCACAGACACTGGACACAAAGGACCAACCATGCAGCAGATGGAAGCACAACAAAAAGCGTGGCACCACGGTGCCGATGTCCAAAGGACTGAGAAATGAAGATGACACCTTTTTTTGAAAGAAAATTAGCAGCAGTTTCCCTATGCAACACCGAATGGTCGAGCGACAGCCTTTCTTGCTTCTATGATTTGTACTTTGCGGAAAAATTCCTCTTGCTGAAGATAATATTAGCCTGTATTTGCGCCAAAGTTGTGCTTTTGCTGTACACGCTTGACAGCAAGGCCATGGTGTTCGCAATTTGCGCAACTGATGGTTGTAGTAGGCCACCCGAGCTGTTGGAGTCACTCTTTCAGGCTGAAGAACCTGGTGCACAAGTTCGTCGTCCATTTAATCCACGCACATTTCAAGGCCGTAGTCCACCTCAACAAACTCTCGAAACGTGGTGTTCGTTGGAATGCCCATTCCGTTCCCGCGAAGGTCAGCGATGAGGTCAACGACATCGGCAGTGCCTTCATCGGAGGAGAACCCAGCTTGCCTAAAGCAATTGGCCATAGCTTCAGCTCCGACTGCCTTCCAGGCGTCAGCCAGCATGCTGACCACCGCAAGAAGGTTTGTAGCATATGTTTTTCCATTGTCGAAACAATGGTTTGTGTGCCGTAGAAGATGGGTCTCACAGTGAACCTTCAGGTTTTCAATGACCAGCTGGTCCATTGGCTTGGAGCATGCTAGTTGTGTTCGGTGGCAGGTGTTCGAGCTGAATGGCTTTCAGGTTGTCTATGGTGTCTTGAGCTACACAGTTAACAAACATAAGTGTCACCCTCTGCTCGAAACTTCGGTCCAGTTGGCGCACGTGATCTTCGAACAGTGAATGCATAATCCATGCCTTGGAATTGTGGCAATACCACACGGGAATGTTCTCGGCGCCCTTAAAGAGTCCCTGAAAAGGGCGTTTGAGTGTGCTTATAATTGCCTTGCATTATGTAGAGTACCTGCCGCCAAGTGTTCATGCGCATGCAGTACTTCGAAAGCGAACCGATCATTTACAATACATTTTTAAAAATTTGCGCTTCCGCACCTCGTGGTGACCTGGGGTGACGAGAGTGCCCGAAATCCGCGCTCGTTACGTCAGCAGTGAAGAGCTTTCATTGGTTCATCGTGACGCCGCTCTCCGATGTCACGCACCTCCCATGGCCGGAAGCTCCCCCCCCCTCCCGCGCGTCAGAAGCCGGAGGAACTGAGTGGGTGGGGCGGGCACAGGAGCATGGACATTTCAGCGTGCAAAAAAGCAACGAGAGGAGAGAGATAGGCACGATGACTCGTAAATTCGAATTTTGACTACAGATAACTCAGCTTTCACAAAACGCATTAAAAAAATTCTTGCTGGAGGATATTTATGAAGCGGCGTCCTTTAACATCGCAGGCATATACTGCAACTGTATTTGGAGCCCCTTTCAGAGCCCCTTTAAATCCTTTTCTTACTCGGTGTGGTCAGGTAGCCTTCTGAAAAAAAGAGGCCCGTCTAATCGCAATTGAAAACTTCCTGCAGGCTGTACTAGCCCATCAAAGACCAACTTATTTTGACGGTAGTCTGAGACAATGGCTGGGTTGGCGGCTCCGCTCTCCCCACACATCTTGAAATATGCGCCGTTCCTCTTCCTGAACCCGTGGAGCCATCCGCCCGTATACAAATTGCTCCAGTGACTGCTTTTTCCTTCAGTGTGTCAATCGACACCCAAGTAACAAGGCCTTCTCCATCGCCGTTCCAGTCATTTTTCTGGGTGCTACAGTGGGATGCCTCAAGGGAGGAAAAAATCATATTCTTCTCGTAGTCCGAAACAGTTTGTTTCGACAAAGTGAACTCCTTGGCCCCGTCAGCTTGCGTTCATCCACACTGCACTAGCTTGATGATCGCCGCCTTCTTTGCAAGCGTGATAGTCTAATATTTCCCGCGCTTCTTTGACTGAACCGGCAGCACCGGCGGGGCAATGTCCACAACCCGTGTGTGCACCACATCGCACGTCAAACCGCATGTGAAGACAGTGTGCTTTTGGGTCACACTAGTGGAACCGCTGGATGCAATCACAAAATGGTAAATGGATGTGACTTGCGAGGCTTTGTGGAGATGATGCACTCTCAATGCAGTTGCAGAGGTCAAACGGTGAAAATGTGTCTGACCAAATGTTGCCGACTTTTGGTCACCAACAAGAAGCAAATCAGCAAATCGATGGCGATGATAATTAGACTGCCACCTCCAAGGACGAGGCAGAGGTTGAAGTGACATCGAGTGCCAATAGTGAGGTACCTAATAGTATGCCAAGCCAAACCAACTGCGGACTGAATCCACCTCTATACAAGAAGGCGCCTTTTGTGCCGGCAAAAAGTTGATAGGGCGACCAATTCTGGCCCGCTCGCGACTGAAATTAGGAAAAAATAGCACTTTTGGACTTTTAAAGTGCAAAATATTAATCTGAATCGTCGGCAAAACAGTCGCGTGAAGTTGTGCGCCGCATAGCACTTTAGCGCTTGTGTCTCGTCGTCGTCGTCCTTGTGGTTTGCATGGTTTTGGCGCTACGTTTTCTCTAAATCAAGTATGCACTAACTAGCCGAAAAAGAGGTGTTATTGCATAGCATCTTAATGCGCATATGCCTGCGTATTAATTGCGACTCCACAAGGAATGTCAGCTACGGCACTGAAAGTGCAGAGAGTCTTCGGCAGCAGTTTTTTGTGAAACCGAGTGAGATATACAAGCATATGTGGATGCGAAAAAAAAAACTGCCACTTACTCAGAAAAATCTTGTTTAAGCAGAGCGCCGTTTCAAAAATTGTTTGCTATGGGGAGAATTTACTGCATTGTCTTGGATGGTTTGCCGACAAGGGAATCTGAAATACTTCGTTTAGGCAGAAGTTTTGCTGTTGCGGCATTTGTTGTAGCAGGTTTAACTGTATAATACGTCGCATGAACATTGACATCTCGCGACTATTGTTAAACAGCATGCTTTGGATTCCATTTAAATGTCAAGGCAACTCAAAGGTCAAACCAACGGAATGACTGAAGTCAATATTGCCACACTGCGAGCGCCGCCATGCGGCCGAGCGGCATGTCTGGGCTCGTGTGGGAGCGAAGAAGAGGACGTTCCCGTTCGAACGCGCGCTGCTGGGGTTTTCTGGCCTTCGGATTAACAAAAGCCCTTTCTTTCGTGCCGCCCTACGTTTGTCGGCGACATTTTGGTGGAGCCGCTGGGTATCGTTCCATGAACGCTCACCCCGAGGGCAACTCTGACGCTGATCAGCGACGCTTGGACTCAACACCCGTTCATAAAGCGAGCCGCCGCCTGCGAGGCCTACAACCCGAGTTCGGCCAACTGACAGCGCCGGTAAGGGCCATGACATCCACCGCGGCTAGCCAGACAAGTCAGCACTCCGGGAGTGCCCCGCCATTTGTCCTTCACGCACCTCGATCGCCGCCACCGTTCCACGGGGACAGGTTCGAGGACGTCGAAGACTGGTTGGCCAGCTTTGACCGAGTGGCGAGTTTCAATGAGTGGGACGGCGAGCGCAAGCTGCGCAACGTCTACTTTGCGCTGCAGGACTCGGCCAAAACGTGGTTTGAGAACCACGAAGCTTCCTTTACCACCTGGGAGGCTTTTCGTCGAGAGCTGCTAGCGACATTTACCAGCAGCGAAAGGAAAGAGAAAGCGGAAATCGCCCTGCGCTCGAGATCACAGCAGCCGAACGAGGGCGTCGCGATGTTCATCGAGGACATGACGCAACTGTTCAACCGGGCCGACCCTGCTATGCCCGAAGCCCAGAAGGTACGACACTTAATGCGTGGCGTAAAAGAGCAGCTGTTTGCCGGACTGGTCCGTGACCCGCCACGAACAGTGTCCGACTTCACCAAGGAGGCAATGGGTATCGAGCGCTCTTTACAGGAACGGGGCGCCCACTTCGGACGTCAGGCTACTGTAGCAGCCTCTTCCCAGTCCCAGTACACGCCTACGTCGCTGCCCGCCGAGGACCTTCGGGAACTTGTAAGAAGCCTGGTGCGCGAGGAACTGGCTAAACTTCGCTTTGAAGCTCCACAGGTCAGCGTCGCTGCCATTACGGACGTGGTCCGCGAAGAAATCCGACGAGTTGTGCAGCCACCCCCAGCTCCACACCCGGCGCCCTCCGTTATGACGTACAGCGAGGCGCTACGAAGTCCCGGGCCAGCGATGCGAGCCTTTTCCCCCATCGCTCCTGTGCAATACCTGCAGGAGCCAATCGCAACAGCACCCTCCGTGCGGCAGGAGTTCAGGCCCCCCGTGAGCAAAGCGCACGTTTGGCGTACGCCAAACAATCGGCCGCTCTGTTACCACTGCGGAGAGCCTGGCCATATCCTTCGCCACTGCCCCTACCGCAGGATGGGTTTAAGGGGGTTTTCACGTGACTCACCTCGACCACGCTACGGTGAAAGACCACGGGATATCGAACAGTACTTGGCTGAAAACGTGCAATCTTCGACCTCGCAGCGACGCCAGTCCCGATCGCCATCCCCAAGGCGGTTCTCTTCGCCCGGCCGCCCGTCATCCTCTGGCCAGTTCAGAGGTACGTCCCCACGCCGGGAAAACTGAAGACGGCGTCCTCTGGGGGTAGGACCGCCGCTGCCGCAGACAGTGAACAGCCTCCATCCGACGATTTTATGCGACGACCCCACCCGCCGACCTTAAAGACGATCCCACCGCCGACCTCACCGACAACCTCAGCGACGACCCCATCGACGACGGCACCAAAAACCTCGCCGACAAATTGTCAAACAATTGTTTCCGCCGCCGAAATTCTTGTTGCCGCCGATGGCTATGACGTATCTGCACTCGTCGATACCGGAGCCGACTTTTCTGTCATGAGTAGTAACCTAGCCGCGACCCTCAGAAAGGTTCTAACACCTTGGCATGGGCCGCAGATACGCACAGCTGGTTGCCATGTGGTAACGCCGGTTGGCGTCTGCACCAGCCGTATAAAGATCCGCGGTGCAACTTTCACAGGCTCCTTCGCCGTGCTACGAGAGTGCTCTAAAGAACTGATTCTCGGCATGGACTTCCTTAAAGAGTATGGGGCGGTCATCAACCTGCATGAGCAATTGGTATCGTTTTCGACACAGCGAGCCATTGATACCGACCCCGAGCCGCACAGAGCACCATTACGCATCTCTGATGACCACACAACGATACCGCCGAGAGCAAGCAAGTTTGTCACAGTCCAGTGTGATACCAGCTCCGGTACTCGGGGCATTGCCGAAGCGAATATGTCGCTGCTACTGTCTCGGCAAGTTTGCGTTGCTCGCGCCCTTGTCGACCTTGTTCACGCGCGTACCACGCTCTTAGTGACAAACTTTAGTTGTGAACCCCAACATTTGACGAAAAACACGGTGATTGCCCATTTTGAAGAACTTGGCGAACATGCCGGCCAATGTGCCTTATCAACAACGGCTCCCGAAATAGCCGAACAGGACACTGCAACAGCCATTAGGACCGACGTGAACCCTGACCTTCTGACCAATCAGAAACGCCGCGTGGAAAGCCTTATTGACTCTTTCCGCGACTGTTTTGCATCAACATCCAAGGTTCGCCAGACGCCAATAACTAAGCACCGTATTATCGTCGACAGTGACCAGAGACCGCTATGTCAGCGTCCTTATCGTGTTTCGTCGAAGGAGCGCGATGCTATCCGCCGCCAAGTTGCCGAAATGCTCCATGACGACGTCATACAACCATCGACGAGCCCCTGGGCGTCACCTGTTGTCCTCGTCGCAAAGAAGGACGGCAGCCTACGGTTCTGTGTAGATTATAGACGCCTCAATAACGTTACCAAAAAAGATGTCTATCCACTGCCGCGCATTGATGACTCATTAGACCGCCTCCGCCATGCTACCTACTTTTCGTCACTCGACCTTCGTAGCGGTTATTGGCAAATCGAGGTCGACGAACGTGACCGAGAAAAGACCGCCTTCGTTACTCCTGACGGGCTGTACGAATTTAAGGTGCTTCCTTTCGGCTTGTGTTCAGCCCCTGCGACGTTCCAACGTATGATGGACACCGTATTAACTGACCTGAAGTGGCAGTCCTGCCTTGTCTATCTCGACGACGTCGTGATTTTCTCCGACACGTTCGAGGAGCACCTGAAACGTTTGCGTGCCGTCTTCGAAGCAATTCGTTCTGCGGGTCTGTCTCTCAAGCCTGAAAAGTGCCACTTCGCATTTCGGGAGCTCAAGTTTCTTGGCCACATTGTGAGCGCTCAGGGCGTTAGCCCCGACCCAGAAAAGACCGCCGCTGTTGCTGCATTTCCCCAGCCAACAGATAAACGAAGCTTGCGGCGTTTCCTGGGGCTTTGCGCCTATTATCGGAGGTTCGTTCAAAACTTCTCCAAGCTCGCAGAGCCGCTGACTCGCCTGACAAAAGACTCTGAACCCTTTTTCTGGGGCCAAGATCAGGAAAAAGCTTTCATAGAGCTTAAGGCCCGCCTCCAATCTACGCCTATCCTTGCCCACTTCGACGAGCAGGCCGACACGGAACTGCACACAGATGCCAGCAATGTGGGCCTCGGTGCGGTGATTGTGCAGTGGCAAGACGGTGTGGAACGCGTGATCGCATACGCAAGTCGCACTTTGTCCCGTTCCGAAGTGAATTATTCCACAACGGAAAAGGAGTGTCTCGCTGTTGTGTGGGCAATCACAAAATTTCGCCCATACCTGTACGGCCGCCCGTTTCGAGTCGTCAGCGATCATCACTCCTTGTGCTGGCTTGCGAACCTCAAAGATCCATCGGGGCGACTTGCACGGTGGAGCCTTCGGTTGCAAGAGTTCGACGTCACCATCGTGTATAAGTCGGGTCGGCAACATAGCGATGCAGACTGTCTCTCCCGAGCTCCTCTTCCGTGCCCACCAGATGAGTCCGACGACGATTCTGCTTTCCTCGGCGCTGTCACCACATCCGACCTTGCCCACCACCAGAGGGCCGACTGCGAACTGCTGCCTCTAATCGAGTACCTCGAAGGAACCGCTCCGTCTCCGCCCAGACTCTTCTCTCGCGGACTTTCGTCGTATTGCTTAATAGATGGAGTCCTCTACAAGAAAAACTACGGCCCGACCGAAACTGCGTATCTCCTCGTTGTCCCAACCGCACTTCGTCAGGAAGTTCTCGCTGCATGCCACGACGACATTTCTTCTGGCCACCTCGGTTTTTCCAGAACATTGGGACGCCTCCGCCACAAGTACTACTGGCCACGGCTTGCTGCGGTCGTCCAACGCTACGTTCGAACCTGCCGTGAGTGTCAACGACGGAAGGTACCACCGACAAAACCGGCCGGCCTTCTGAAGCCAATTGATCCACCGCAAATCCCATTCCAACAAGTCGGCATGGACTTACTGGGCCCATTCCCGGTGTCCTCCATGGGAAACCGGTATATTGTTGTTGCCACGGACTACCTAAGCCGCTATTGTGAAACCAAGGCTCTTCCCCGTGGCACCGCGGCTGAAATTGCACAGTTCTTTGTTCACCACATCGTGCTTCGCCACGGCGCCCCCGTGGTTGTATTAACTGACCGGGGAACCGCGTTTACGTCGGCTCTTACACACGAGGTCCTCCGTCTTAGTGGCACCAGTCATAGAAAAACTACTGCTTACCATCCTCAAACGAATGGACTTACTGAGAGGCTGAACAAGACCATCACAGATATGATGTCTATGTATGTCGACGCTGACCATCGCAACTGGGACGAAATACTCCCCTACGTCACGTTTGCGTACAACACCGCCCTCCAAGAAACGACGCGCTTCACCCCCTTCCGTTTGGTGTATGGCCGAGATGCCCTGACCATGCTTGACGCCATGCTGCTCCCGGATTGTACCCCCTCGTCTGCCCCAGGCGCTGACCAATTCGTTCGCGATGCAGAAGCCGCTCGCCACCTTGCTCGACAACGCATTCGCCACCAGCAGACAACTGACGCCCGGCGTTACAACCTCCGCCACAGGGAGGTGATTTACCAACCCGGCGAGCACGTCTGGGTATGGAGCCCTATACGTGTGCGCGGTCGCTCTGAAAAGCTTCTGCGGCGCTACTTCGGTCCCTACGAGGTGCTACGTCAACTCAGCGATGTGAACTATGAAGTGTACCCGCAAGGAGTTGTCCGGTCTTCTCGCCCGCCCAAGTCTGAAGTCGTCCACGTGTCCCGCATGAAACCGTATTACGCCCGTTAGCCCCTCCCGGAGTTCACATTCAGTGCTGCCGCCACACGCCATCGCACTTTCGGTGTCTCCACACTCTTTATCCCCCTTGCCGGAGGCATCGAGGCGATGCCTCTTGAAAGGAGGGGGGCAATGCCACACTGCGAGCGCCGCCATGCGGCCGAGCGGCATGTCTGGGCTCGTGTGGGAGCGAAGAAGAGGACGTTCCCGTTCGAACGCGCGCTGCTGGGGTTTTCTGGCCTTCGGATTAACAAAAGCCCTTTCTTTCGTGCCGCCCTACGTTTGTCGGCGACAATATCATAGTCAAATTATGTTGGACATGATTTTTGTCCAAATCGAAGGAGGTCAAATTTCAGGGGTAGGTCAAATTTTGGGAAAGATTCAGGCCAAATTTAGAGACACTACTGCATTGGCCATAGTAAAGTATGCTTCAGCATCTGACAAACCTGTTGCTATGAAATTGCCAAGTCAGAAACCCACTTCAATGTCCTGAAACTAGTTTTGCATTGAGCAGAGGTATCTCTAATATATGATGTTTGTGAAGTGTGTAGTCAAATCCGACTGTTTCGGGGCAGGTTTCGCCACAACGAAATTTTTTGTGAATCCCATCAGTTTCGTTGTAGTGAGGTTTGACTGCAAGTAACCAACATCATGGCCTTCATCTACAGACAAATCCGCCTATGTAGGCAGACCTTGCGCAAACAAACTAGCCAACAAGATTGAACAGCAGCACACTGCTCCCCACAGAAAGAGAGGCCCCAAGGCAGGAGCAAAGTGCACACCTCGAGCGAGGCCATGTAGTCAAAGATGTCCTGCGCATACTCCGAGCACAGCTGGGGCTCGTGGCTGTCTGCGGCATCAATGTCCGGCACACCAGGCGGCAGCAGAGAAGCCGAGTAAGAGGTCGTAATGGCAGGCTGCACCTTTGCTTTCTCATCGCTGATGCTCGCCTTCTGAAAGCTCTGGGAGAGGGTGGCCACATCATCTGTCTTGGAAGACACCTGCACACATTTCAGGTGGCCTTCAAACGCTGCTGAAACACTGCATACAAGACTAACTAAACACTGGGACAAAGAATACACACTTCAACAACGACACTAACCAGCAAGACCAGGAAGAATCGTGCAGTGAGCATACGACGGCACCAAGTAGCACAACCATTAAAACAGTCCACGTTTGTAAAGCCCCGCATGGACCACTCATTCTCGGGCTGTTCGAACCTTTCGACCACTTAATCACATGTTCGCATGCTGATCTTCGCAAGCCTTCGTCCCTTTTACAAAACAGCACAAAGGAGCTTTACTAACCGTCTCCTTTAATCGTTTCACACTTAAAGTAACGTTGCGGACGTGACATGCAAAATCACATCACTCAGCCACTTATCACTCTCTTCGAAGCCTCTGCGAAGGCTTAGACAAAAACATGGAACGTGCAAGATGACAAACTTGGCATTGCATATCATGGATGAGGCAGGCAGGCATTGAGTTACTGAATGCTCTTGTTACAACTTATTCACAGTGAACTACTTTTGGGGCATGGATGTAGTCAGTGACTAGGTGTGACAGCCGTGTGTCTCCCTCTCCGTGGCATGTCACTCCTGCTTCTGAAGGTCTTGACGGGCTGGAGAGAAATCTGATAAGTAAAACTAAGAGCAGGCTGTTGCCAGTCACGGTAGTTGCACTTTGTACCATATCTAAGTAATTTGCACACTATTTTTCCTTTAAATTAAGGCTTCAAAGAGGGGATGCACAAATCACTCAAAAATTTTGTGAAAGCCTTAAAGGGACACTGAGGAGAAATTGAAGTTGGCTTGTATCGATAGAATACCAGCTCCTGATCACAAAAACGCCACTCTTACTGAAAACAAAGCTCTTGTAAGGTAGAAAACAGCAAGAACCAAAATACAGGTATCGCCACCACAGGCCAATCTCGCAAGTACAAGCGTGGTGACGCCATAAGGAAAGAGACACCACCTTGGAGGAATTTTCCATCCTACTTGGTTTCGCGAATCTCTGAGGCCGACAAAGGTAGGCTGCGCAGATCAATATTGAAGTAAGTTTTGTTTTAAAACCAATAGTGCACTTTTATCACACAAGGAAGGCAGGCAAAAAACAACCTGAATGTTGGAAGCAAAGAAAACCGATGCTTGGCGGCGCCACAGGTGGCCAGGAGAGTTTCGATTTGTTATGGCGCTTCGCGTCTATGAGCTTTGCGTGCCCCGTGGTTTTGTTTTTGACTCGCCTCGATTTACAAGTGCCGAACAGCAGAGGAACTCCAAGTGCCGCTTCAGGTGGTATAGTTAACCTTTGAAGGAGCCTGATAAGGCTTGTCAGATGATCGCCACGGTCGATGAAAAGCTCTGATGGCACGATGGTCGGTGATCGTACAAGGCATCACTTGTGTATTCGCACGCTCGCCCGGCGAAACATTCCCGGCTCTGCCAGTCAGCTTTAAACTACTTAACGGAAATCGTTTATTAGGGACGGGAGACAAGGTACAAAGCAGTTAAGAAAAATTGCTGATGGCCTAGCTCTGTTAGGCCAGGATATACCTAGCGAAAGCGCGGAGATTTCTGCATAAGAAGAGTGCATTCACTAGATGCGCCTTCAGTGATGGCTGTAACTTGAGCAGTCGTGACGGAGTGGTAGCGTCTCCGCCTCAAACGCCGAAGGCCCTGGTTTGATTCCAAACCTCGGCATAGGATTTCTTTTCTTTTATTCATTGAGTGGGCGGGGGGGGTTCCAGTGGCTCCCATAGATGCCGCCGCCGAATACGTTGGTTAGCGGTTAAGCGCAGGCGCTGTTAAGGCGCATTTATGCTGCGGCGAGGCACGCGCGCGCGCGCTGCACGGTGAAGTCACGTCGGTTAAAGCGAGACCCTCTATACTCAAACTGCGCTTGACCGCCAAAGCGTTCGGCGGCTTCGGCGCACTCTGACCGCACTGGCGGGGAGACTTCGAGCATATCTCTATTTCGCGCCGAGTGCGCCAGCCGCAGCCGGCCCGGCCAGACTGATTTGGCTCTGCGGCGAGGTGCGCGTTGTGACGTAATTCAATAGTTTCGGCAGTTTGGCGGAGCTGTTCTTTTCGAGCTCGGCTAATTTAATCCATTCACAGTACATATCTGAAGGTACATGCAAGTGGGCGAGAGAGCCCGATCCAGTGGACCCGTTGGATCTAGCAGAAACCGTTGAAAAGTCGTGCGCCGGCTTTAGTTTCAAGCCGCCGACTTTAAACCCGACCGCCCTTGAGCACCCATCCGTTTTTTTGTGGCAAAAAATAACTTGGCCCTTGCAACCGTGGGAGACCTCGACGCCGCCTGCTGCGCCGTGCAACTGCACCGCTCAAGGAATCATAATCCGCTGGCCTGGCCCCTTGCGACTCCCCGCACTGGGGTTATGATATTTAGTTTGCAACGGCTGCTCTCTGAGGAAGGGGGAAACGACCCGCCGGCGCCTAACCTAACCGTGCTCCCTCAAAAGCATCGCGCGCTCTGTGGGGCGGAGGTCGCTGAAATGCAGTCCGGAATTTTTGCGAGAACTACGTCATCTGGTTCGGGAACGGGTTCCATCGCAACGCTGGCAAGACGCTGGTGCAAATGTGAACAGAGCGACGGTAGTGACCCCCGATAGATGCCTTCAACGTGCGGCGGCGGTAGCTTTCATTTCAGCAGCCGCTATACCACACCGCTAGCGGCCAGAAATCACGGAGTCTCCGTTTACGTCACGTTTCACGTCACTGTTCTGTGGCGTCATAGGAGTTCTCCGTGTCGTCATAAGAGTTCTCGAGTTTGAATCGGAGCAGCGGGAAAAACTTTTTAAACTTGGAATCCAAATTTCTTTGAAATAAATGCATCTTTCGCTCCCGGACAAGCGGCAACAAAGCCATGAAATGCCGAACTATTAGATTTTGCTCACAAAAAAAATTTGATAGGGTTCTCCTCAGTGTCCCTTTAAAAAACTCTGCAAACAAGGCCCTAATGTGCAATATGTACTGTATATTGCCGCCTATATGTCGACCTCCCAACTTTCACCCCTTGCTGCCCAAAGAAAGCAGACTCCAAATAGAGTCCCTCCTGTCCTGCCCTTACGTTGTGTAGTTCCCCGCAAGAGGATGGAATGACAGTGCGTATGCAGCTGAAAGCAATAAATGTGCATTGATACCATTGCAAAGCCAGCAGTCCAAATTAAGGCAAAAGCAGTAAAACACTGCCTCTGCATGCAGCCCGGCCAACAAGTGGCAAACCGAACAGCAAACTGTTCGATAGTCTCTCGAACCTATTATTACCTTGTGTTTGGCACTCTTTGGCCTTAGATGCCCTTACACCAAAAAAAACCTAGCATTATCATCATCGATAGTTTCAAATTCTGATGCCCGCAACTGTTCATCGGGGAAACTGACCGCTAGTGTGAACGAGCTGGGTAAAGTAAGTGATTCATTCCCTTGCCACTTGCATCTTTCCAAGTGGTGGCTCTGCCGCACCAATCTTCCCAAGCCTGCCCATTGCATGCACCCATGTGCATGCTGGTGGTCTGGCACAGCACAGCACTCAAAATATGACAGCAAAGGTCTTTTTTCTTCTCAACCCACGTAATTAGGAGTGCACAAACTGCACGAATAAATGGGTACTTTCTGGGCACAGACATAGGCAACAAGAAGTGGATAGCCTTGGCAGCATTGCAGGCTATGCATAAAACAATGTAGGTGCATGCATCAGGCTCTTATTCAGGTGAGGATACACCTCTTGGGACAACAGTGAAAGGAGGCAGTGCTCATACATTGTCCACTGTTGACTATGCAAACACTTCTCCACAAGCACGGCAAAGTTGGGCAAGGAGAATGCACACCAGAAATGACACGGGACAAGCGCGTGGTTTTCCTGAACAAGAGTTTGTCAGCTGGATCACCCCACAGTTAAGACAGATCTGTTCACTACAAGATTCAGCACACTTGAAAATCGTTCACAGTATAGCCACTCTCCTGAAGTTGTGTCAATGCAGGAAAGCTTTAATGACCAGTTGTGCAATTTTATCTCTGCTGGCTTCCTCCGCGTCACTGTAGCTGCGGTGGTTGAAACGCTGCTGCAAACGATAAAAGGCAAAGTGCGACAAAGGGTTGAAACCAGCCCAAAGTGATACCAGCGATGATGCCGCATGTCCATAAGGTGTTTCACAACATGAATGTGGCCGACAAGTACAATGTGCCCATTGTGTTTACAGCACTGTTCAAACTGGCAAAACTATACCCCGGCATCACACACAAAACAAAGAGCCAAGAAAAGTGGTGGATAAAAAAAAAGCACACCAGACCTTTTGTGGAATGCACTGCCAAAGTGGTCTACCAGACACAACAACTTGTGGGAAAGTATGGAGGCCAGACTGGACACTGCGTGAATGATCATGCATGGAAGTATGAACTATCCTAATTGAAGGGGGAGGGCTCTAATTTACCTAAGCATTGTAGCGTCTCCAAAATGTGTCCTTGCCGTGCGCATTTCCAGCGTGCCCTCCACACCACAGGATGACCATAGTAAATTCCTGTGTGCTGCGGGCCTATTTCGCTCGTGTTTTCATTATGTGGGCTTACAACGGGCCAGCCAGCATGATATGCAACATGAATGCATTCACGAAGGATAACACGCATTGCCTTAGAATTTTGTTCTTAAGTAAATACGGAGTTTAGGCGCAGATTGCTCGCATTTTGTCATAATGTAGCAGCTCTTAACAGGATTTGCCTTTTGGTGCAGCAATCATATCACTGTAAAATGCAACAAAATCATCTGTGGCAGAAAAAACCGTGGGGTTGCATGACCCATCCTAATTTGCAATTCTCCTGGGTCACTCGAGAGCAAATCTGTAAACCAGTCAGTTACCAACCTGCTTCAACAGGTGCCAAAGATTTTTAAGAAATTTATTCTGCCTTCAACCCAAATCCCTTATTACGATCACACTTTATCAAAGAATCAGGTCCTCTGGACGTGCAAGAACCAGCAGATTTACGTACTAATTGCATTTTAAAATTGTTCTCTTTAGTATGCACCCCCTGTTTACTAATGAGAGCCTTTTTAACCAGACTAGATAGCATACCACACAACAGGATTGTACAATAAATCTATCCCGACTACTTTCTCATTTATCTCAACACTATTCTCAAACATTCCCAAACGAAACTTAAAAAGCTGAAGTGTTGAGAGAGGTAGAAAAGAAGTGTGCTACCTGCAATTACCTATGGTAGAGGACCCTGGCGCAGGCCCTTCATTTTTAGTCTCATAGTATCGTATCCTGTAAGTGAACTAGGTCCAAATTATACAATTTGTTAAATTGAAATAATAAAAACCTGCAATTGAGAATATCTGCTTCATGGAGCTCATTTTCATGATGAAAACAGGTAGTAGTTTGTAGTTAGAAAAATTCATCCTGGTTCAGGGATCGTACCCAGGACCACCGCCTGTCTGGGCTCTACCAACTTAGTGATCTAGGGCACCAATCGGATGGTAGGGCAAGGTGTTGATCAATATTATGCCAAAATAAAAAATGTGTGGTCGTCACGCCACAACCAAGAAGATTAGTCCCACCTTTGGAGCGAGAGCCCTGTTTGGCTGCCGGAGTGGTGGCCTCTGGAATAGCTGGCCCACCGTGGACTTCTGGCTAGCGGCCGGCTTCTTGGCAGCCACCTGGTTCTCCGACTTCTGGATCGCAGCTGGATTCTTGGTGGCCACTAGGTTCTCCGATCCATTCTGCACAACAGCAATGACCAATTAAAGAAGGCATCAACTGGGGCTGCTGGTTATGTGCAATGTTGTAGGCAGCCCCAAAAAAGGTAACTAAATATGCTACGCGTTAAGCTAAAAAAAGGAACG
Organism: Amblyomma americanum; assembly: GCF_052857255.1. Classification (NCBI taxonomy): domain Eukaryota; kingdom Metazoa; phylum Arthropoda; class Arachnida; order Ixodida; family Ixodidae; genus Amblyomma; species Amblyomma americanum. The sequence goes on along the minus strand of NC_135501.1, from coordinate 34,656,215 downwards.
AGTTACTGCCCTACATTACCTAAAAAAAGGTAACTCGTTACCATTACCAAAAAAAGTACTGCATGTTACTTTGCCATTACTCCAAGGCGATAAATTTTAATTGGCGAGTTTTTGCTGCAAGCACTCACGATAATATTATAAACCTCACATTTGACATAAAACTTCTAGGCCAAATAACGATTTTAGCCGAAATCTTGATTTAACCAGAATACTTTGCAAAATGTGCAGGAGCTTAGCAATGATATAGGCACAGTGCGCATCTAACTCAGGAGCGACACACGCACCACTAGCGGCGGCGCATGCGGCAGTGAGCAAAGCAGAATTCTGCGGTACGCCAGTTGAGGTTATAGCACTAATGGACGTTTTAAAGAGTGCAAGAAATTGTTCTCCTGTTGGCTGCAACAGCACTTACCACAGTTCACATGGGACCCAGTTTTACATGCATCTTCCCGACCAAAAGCTCGCACGGAAACATCGTTTTCATTCTAGAACGCAAGTCTCGCTTTTACTTCCATTACGGTTCCGTATTGCACATCTGGCCCTGTGAAATATCTCGCAAAGATAACAGCTTTCTCTGTCTTCTAAATTTTGGGGTCAGCAGAAAAGTGTGCCTGGAAAAAAAAAAAAAAAGTCTACTGCGCTCGGTCATAAATCATACGCAAGCACTTCTACCAAGCACAATATGTGTGCCTTGCCATGCGGCTGCTGAAAAACACTTTTTCTTTTTGCTTTTTTTTCTAAGCAGTGCGTACTTTCATGAATGTACTTTACATTTTTGGCTTTCGGATAATAGCGAAAAGGGCAATGCAGGATGTTTGTAGTTGTCACGCGGCATGCTACCGGCCATTATGTCACGTCAAACAACTGTAATCTGTGTAATTATTAGTTTAAGACTGCCCACCTTAGTTGTAGCTATGCGCTGAATCTTCTTTCCAATGAACTTTGTTCTTGGCGCTTATGGAGCGCTCTGCCAGGTTCTCTGGAGCTACTATGACATGTTTTTGATAATTTCTGCTGCTGCATCTGACAGACAGATGTATTCAGCAGACATACGTTTTACAACCTTACACAAAGTACACAAAGCTCTCATAAAAATTACGTTTCTTCCGTCTCAAAGTTGAGTCGTTCAGCAGTGTCTCACAGCCGTGGCCATAGGGCCATGGTTGCTTGTCCAATTCAAACAGTTCTGTTGTGCCCTTTTGATAGTTTTTGCTAGTAGGGAAGTCTTCGCTTTCTCCATCGCGATTTGCCATTTATCTAAACACGCAATGTAGGATGCCATGAGATAAATTAACCTCACACACATGAAATGTAAAAGGCTTTCTCTGTTCGCGAGAAAAGGATTTCATGAGGACTTTTAATACGTTCTAGCTAGCTTGATTTGGCCACCTTTAAAAATTTTGGGTACACTTTTCTGCAGCTCTATTCCCCACACTAGAGGGTTACTAGCTTTTGACAGTGTGTTGCTCAGCTCCAAAAAGCTGCCTCAGCAGAGTCATGTTTGCATTTTCCTACAACGCCTGCCCTGCAGATGCAGTTTGCTTCAACCAGGTGCCTGGTCGGTCACAGCTATGCAAGAAAGAGGAACCGTGAAAACTTGAACAAGCGGACAAACTAGTATTCCTTCAAGCTGATCCATTTCGAGGACGCACAGAAGCATGTCTGCACGATGCACCGGGCCGACACTTTACGCCCATCTACTGCCAAAATTTCTTTCACGTCTTGAACGTGGCAGGATTAAAAAAGCTTGCCTTTTGCCAAGCTTCCTCCCCGAAAAAACTTGTCAGCACAAAGGCAAACGGAACCAGACTTCTATAAGCAGCGGCGCGCAAGTGCCTGTTGCCATACAATCACAGAAACCCGTCTGCTACGGCACGGAGCCATCTCACTCGGGACGCCAAACTGGCTGTTGGTGGCGCCGAACGCAGCGCCGCTGGTGGAGGTGCCTGGACGGTGCACGGTACGCATAGTGGCCTAAACCCTGTGGCAAATGGTGACTCCATTTTCTGAATGTGACATTAAACACAAAATGACACGTTCATCATCAATTCTAACTTCACACACAAAAACATCGCCGAACTCTCAACAAGTTTACAGTAATTCTGAAAAATGATGTTCCAAAATGCTCGGCATACTTCCACTCTTTAGAGAGTTGTGTGTGCGAGTGGTCTTGGAAGGGGAGCTAGATGAAGGCAAGTGTGTGAATGCGTGCTCGTTCATGTGTTTCGTGCTTAATGGTTATTTGCCTTTTGTAATTAAGCGCGTCGTCAAGGGCAGGCGTTTTCTGGCATGCAGTAAGGGTCGTCGAGAGCACCTACACACTGTTTATTTGGAACATCATTTTAGGTGTGCTGCGCTTTATTTTTAAAAAAAAGGGTGTGGAAGGGGGGGACAACTGGAATAAAAAGTAGCTAGTAATGAGTATGTTAATTACCGCAAAAAGTAACGCGCTACCGGCAACCGCCATTACTTGTAAAGTGTTACTGCCAACACTAGTTGCGTGGCAAGAACACAGTCACAAATACAGCGCCACCACTGGCAGCTGTTTCTCCTTGCAATGCCCTACTGCACGGCCACGCATACAACTAGAACATCCAGGGCCGCATTACCAGGTTGGGGCTCTACTGTGCAGAGGTGGGCATCCTCACGAGGGCAAGCCCTCATGAGGGCGTCCTCACCCTCACCTCATGGGGATTTCACTCTGTGAGGGGAGGATTGGCACAAGAAAATTCGTGAGGACGAGGGTGAGGGAGGAAAGACATGATGAGGTGAGGGAGGGCAAGATGCACGGTCTGAGGGTGAGGTTGATGGCTCGAACCGGACTCCAGACTACCGTATTTCGATTGTGCAGCCTGTTATGAATTCACGTTTTAAAGCGTTAGTTCTTAGGGTGAAGGTTCCCGGGGAAGACGTAGTTTCTGCAGTCTGGAGGTACACGATCGAGGCGAACAAGAAAGGCGGGGAGCCGAACATCTCGAGAACGTCGCAGGGATGTACTGACAATGCTATGTCGTAAAAAGCACCCTTCTAAAAAAGGCCATTTTTATAAATTATGTAAAGATTTAGATGAAACACTCTGTATAGTGCGCTAACAAGTAGGGACTGGTCGGGCCGTGCAGGTAGCTGCCGGTCCAACGAGAACAGTGGTACCGCAGTCAGCATTTTCATTATCAGCCCAGAGTCTGTCGGATCATCAGAGTGCAGAGAAAAGCATGTAGTAATTATACCGTTATTGAGCCCAAATGCTGCATTATAGCGACCCGTTTGATTTTCAAGTGGCATGAATAATGTTTTGTAGCGAAAGCTACGTTAGCCACGAACTCGCAGTTTTGCCATGCTTGCATTCCCACCGTGGTCGCACCGCACCACGTGACAACTAGCCAGACAACCAGACTAACCTGGAATTGCAATCATGATTAACCAAGGATAACCAAGCTATGCCTTAGCTTTTGCTGCGTACACTCTGACATAGCAGAGCTAAGCCACTGCCAATTTTTATTTAAAGCGACAGCATATGAGCTGCACTGCAGCGGAAAGCCGACATCGCACTGGGGGAAGACACTAAAGAAATAAAAAAACTTCATAGCTGGGTGAGCGGGATCCGAACCCGTAGAAGTGCTGAAAATCAGTTCCGCTAGCCGCTGCTTTGGACTACTATGCCATCGCCACAGCTTCTATTAATCATCTGTTTATTACATTGAAAATATATTCTATTTACATTAACTAAATTATTTACAAATCTTTTAGGAAATGCCACGAAACACATCGCAAAAACACAAAGCAGCAGAGTACTAGATGGTAGGTAAGGCTGAGCACGTCACCAAGAGGCAATGCCACTCAGATTTAAAGTGAGTCTGTTCATATAGTACTTTCACTGAGATGAACGATCAGCTGGGAGAAATCTTCACATCCTGCCTGTATGAACTGCCAAGCTCTTGAGCTGTGCTTGCAATGTTGTCGTCTGTCACGTACCCGTGTTCACGTGTGCTAAACTGCCAGTCTTTCACGCTGTAGGTTGAAAGCGTGGTCTTTATCATCTTCCGTGCGAGCGCGTGGAAGCGTCATCAGACGATCGTGCAGCAAATCGCACGAAATGGCGGGAGATTAGAAGCAGTGAAATTCAGAATACCCTGTGCTATCGCAATGTCATCGGGTAATGGTAATCCGCCTTTTTCACGACGCAACTGCGCATGCGCCCATCCCCTGGCGGCGGTGTCGCGAAACATATTGGAAGGGTCGCTCGCTCCACTCGAGACCGGTCGTGGAAGTGTAAATAAACCGGCTTCCTACGCGGGGTGCGTTGCTGCAGCCGTCGGGCGTTCAGCGCGACGCATTTGGTGATACCTACGAAATGTGTTGCATACGGCAGCAATGCCCAATATGTAAAGGGAAGTAAACTCGGATTTTTTTCGCTTTCCGAGCGCTTCCCGGGACAGCCTTCGACGCGAAGCGTGGCTAAAAGCAGTTCGCCGGCTCGGCGATCGTGCCGCCCTTGGGCACCGTCAAGCACGTCAAGACTGTGCGGGAATCACTTTGTGACAGGTACGGACGAGGTACTGTGTTTAAATGCGTGTGCAGTCTATCACGAAGTGTTTTATTCATGGGCAGGAAGGCCTCGAATGTCACCGAGGCATCCAGACTTCGTTCCGACGGTTTTTGCTTTCTCAAGCAAGAAGGCCCAATGGGCAAGTGCTGTGAGCCGTTTTCAACGTGCGATGGAGCGGGCAACGAAAAAGAAGCTACGAGAGCATTCATGCATGGTGCTAAAATTTTGTCATAATCTCCTATAGAAATTTCCTTGTTTATGCCATACACCCTGGCCAATCCCCCCGTGTGGGTATGTGCCATGTATTAAGAAGCAGAAGAAGGTGCGTTATGCGTGTGTTCGAATCATATACATGATGAAGAGCTCTGCGTGGTATCGCCGGAATGGATTAATGTGCGCCTCTCGCGCTTGTCTTAATGGACGCGCATGCTTGTTTAACCTATGCAGCGGTGTGTTGTGGGAAAATACAGTGAAATTCTAGCAGAGCTGCTTTGTTGCGAGTACGCTTGTGCTTTTATAGCTCGTGTAGCTATTCTGTAGCGCTTGAGCACAACGATTTCTTGTGAAAACTGTTGGCCCCAGTCGTTTTCTGTACTACAGCGTGCACGATGTAGTATCCACCTTTCATGAATGGCAAGCATATACAGCGGAAAACGCCAACCTCACTGATCGGGGATATTTCATTGAACATTATGTTCCGAATGTAGCCTTCATCTCTGAAGCGGCGGCCCTTGCTAGCTGGTGTTCGCATCGCATGCCGGATGATCGGAGATACTGAAGAATTTGCTTTTCAGTGGGCACTACAGCCTGCCTCGGACTTCGCACCAAGCCATCAGTCAACCCTAGAAATCCTCCAGGTACCAGGTGCTGCCCAGGACACGCCATCGTTGACAGATTCCAACAAAACGTGCTCCGCAGCGGCACTCAGTCCGGCCGGGTTGGGCGCGCAGTACCCTACCAGTGAGCTTCCAACGTTGTACGCGAGGTGGCAGCACAGGAAAATGAAAAAGGCAGACTAAGAGGCCTACAAACTTTCCTTGTTCAGAGTCTATTCTGCGCTCAGCACTTATTGTAATTGTTGTGGTAAATGTTACTGCATTGTTTTCTAAATATTCTTGGCATGCATTAGTTTCTGTACAAATACCACAACGTGCTGACTCATTTTAGCAATGCATATAGATAACAATAAAATGCTACAAGTGCAGCGCTTATGTATGCACGCAGTGCGCGCCAGAAGGAAAGGCAGAGTGATATTTTGTAGCTCAACTCGTAACTGTCTCTGTTTTGTCTCACGTATTAGCTCTAACAATAAACACACATGTGCATGGACACGCACAATATAAGGATCTAGCCTCTCGCCCGATAGTGACTTGAGGGCTTGTCTTATATGCTTATTACTCAGTAGTATTGGCAGAAGCTGCCGACTGCAAAAAAAAAACTCGAGTTTTAAAACGACTGTCCATGAGTGTGAGGCGATGATGTGAGGACGAGGGCGAGGGAGGGCCAGCAAATTTTCCAAAGTGAGGATGAGGGTGAAGGAGGGCCGGATAACTTTTCAAAAATGAGGGCTTGGGTGAGAGGGCCATGGTTCCAAAAATGAGGGTGAGGGAGGAAAAGTAAAAATGAGGGAATTTGCCCACCTCTGCTACTGTGCCATGGGGGAGGAGAGTTACACAAATCAGATTTTGAACATATCTATAACCCCTTAACCACCAAATCAATGCCCACAAAATGTACCCAAATCCCCAAATTTTTTTAGTAATATTTTCCGTGCAATTCTGACTGAATTATTCATTTGTGGTCAAAATTTAAAAAAAATTGCTGGTGGTTTAGCTCTGGTTAACCTTGGCCGAAAGCCAAAAGCTGCACCTGCCTGGTTATGTTTTGGTCGCGCGACTGGCGGTCTCCACGGCAGGCGTCGCATCGAACACACCCAACATTAGGCTGAATGCATCAAAGTATGCCGGTGTTTTACGCAGAACCCACTTTGATGTCCTGAACATGCAATGCTAGCAGATGCTTTCTGCTTGACCGAAGGTCAAGTTTAAAAGCCAAGGTCAATGTCGAAGTCGAGATAGTTGGTGTAACTAGCTGGTGTTGCTGCTGTAGTTGACATGTGTCGAACCTGACTACCACCAGCTATGCTTATGGTTTGCCCTCTAGGTACATTCAAGGTCAAACTTGCGGCCCCAGTGACCTCTAGCTACATTCAAGGTTAAACTAGTGGCCCCACTGACCTCTAGCTACATTCAAGGTTAAACTAGTGGCCCCACTGACCTCTAGCTACATTCAAGGTTAAACTTGCAGCCCCACTGATGGCTCGAAAAGCTGGCTTAGCGAAGCTGTTCGCTTCAAAACTGCTCTTGACAGTGGCTTTCCCTCGGTGCATGCCATAGTAATGGTTTACAACATACTAAAATTCACTGCATTTGATCTGATACAATGCAACACTGTAACGTGCATAGACGCTGCTTCGTCGTAACACAAAGGTTTTATCATTAGTAGCTGTAACGTGCACTAACCAGCACGTCAGTCGTCGCACAAACGAAGTTAGTCACTGTCGAAAGCTTATTCTAGATTGTCAGCAACGCTGATGACAGAACTGCTCAGAGAAGAAGCTTTATCCTCGGACATCACCGTCACCAGCATTCATGTGCAATGCCATTATGCAATGACTTATGTTTAAAACGCAAGCTAAAGATTCGAAACGCATTTTTTCACAGAAATCTGCCACCTTCTAGTGCTGAAAATTCCAGGTGATGCAATTGCAAGCTGTAATTTGACAGTGGGAGCAATGTATCATCGGGCCGGTCAAGCGTCTCGTCATTGGTGATCTTGGTACAATCTCCCACGACTAGTACACCTTGGGGTTGGCAATGAAAGGGTTACACTCGGACAAGGTTAATGTCGGAAGAACGATGCCTAACCTACTGTGTAATCTTTTAGAACCCTTTGTAAATACTTTGGAGCGCCTGTCTGCCATAATTCATCAAGAATTTTGGGATTTTCCAGTGTTCGGTAAATTTTTCTCGGAAAACCATCTTTAAAAATGGCAAATTTTGCAAGTGATAATATTAGATTATCTAAACCACTGTCATGCTTTTGTCATGTCAGCAATCTCTGTCATGACTCGCAAGTTTCACGCACAATGTCGCTGCCACACGGCCGCCTCCAGAACTGCCGGAGAGCTGGTACCGGCGGAAGGCGTACAGCTTGGACTGATGTCTCCCGCCTAACTTCTGTACTGTTATTTGTGTCGCGTAACGCTTTTAGTGTGTTACTGTGTTTTGAACGCTGTTTTCACACAGCAATGGCAATATGCTAAAGGTGCACTAAAGAGGAATCTGAAATTTTTTTTATCGCGGGAACTCTGCCCACATGTTCCGAGCATTCTTAGAAACTTCGAATTATTGTCCTGTGCGGCCAATTTCCCTAATTTAAATCTGGTTAAACGTCTCGGCTCCCACCTTTTTTTGAACTCAACGCTAAAGGTAGGAGGAGTTAACCAACGCGTGGAGTGCCTTTCAGCCAGTCCGGTGGCGGCTTCACTTATTTTTTAGGTTTCTTTGAATAAATAATTTCACTTGTAGACAACATAGCTGCAAATTAGGCCCGCAGAAATAAAAATACGTGTGGACTCTGATTTATGTATCACTCCGCCGCTGGCAGAGCGGCAAGCCGCCACGGGACTGGCCCAAAGGCACTCCACTCGTCCGGTCAAAGGAGAAAGAAAGCTGCATACTTCTCTCGAATTGTAAGCTCAGGAAGGACTGGATAATCAATTTAATTAAAATGTCAATGTGGGCAAGCCGGTTAATCATGAAATTTAAAGCAGCGCGTTTAAACAGGGAAGACGAAGAAACACTCAAACGTCAGCACAAGCGTTGTAGCTGTCCAGTTGGATATGTTCTTTCAATCGTCCTTGTTCTTGCACGTGGCTTTAAATTTGCTGCATAATCAAGCTTTGCACTGGAAAACCTCCAAGTCTGTGGCTGCTTTTAGTGCGCATTTCTGCCCCAATTATTTTCTCGTGTACCACTGGTGAGCAATGATCTCGGCTGATGTATATTGTGAACTGCTCGTGAAGGATTTTTCAGCAGCGACCACTTGACTGTACAGGTATATTTTTGAGAAATAAAGCATGTTTCCTGCACAATTCAGTTTATGCAATGCTTGCAATCAGTAGTTGAAGCGCACTAAATATGGATTTTGTTTAACTTCAAGGCAAAGTGGAGCTACAACAGGGAAATTTGTGGCACCGAGGAAGCAGTAGCATGGTTCCTCTTTAAATCTGGTGCTATCTACTTCGCATGTCAAGCGATCGCTGTTGAATAATATATGTATCAAGGCTTGCTCATGCATGACTGACGTCAGTAAAAATAGTTGCCTGCCTGAAATGCTCCAAAATAAATGAGCAGGAGTCAAATGCACACTGCAGACAGTCATTGCTACTTTGTATTGCTTTCTTGTGCCTAGAGCACGATTTTTTATGTTATGCTTGTCTAAGCAACTAAATGAGACTGCATATGCGCTGAAATTGGATAAAAAACTGGGCCACTGATTGCGAATATCTTGGAACACTGGAGTCTGCGAGTAGCATGGATAGAATAAAAGCCAGAAATTTTCTGGGTATCAGTGTTTTCTCTTGGCGCACACGTCCTCGCCGCCTTTCTTCCCTTGATTAGAGTCATCGCGGTACGTGTCGCACCTGCCCCCTTCATGTTGTCAGCAGCAGAATATTTTGCCCACAAGACCAGCCACAATTACGTCGGGCAGTTTCTATCGCCCGTGTGGTGCCTACGCACAGAAAGCTTCTACGCTGACTGATATCATGTACATCTTCGAGCCACAGCACAAGACAGGACCTGCATTGAGAGCTCCTTCACCTATAAGCACCACATTGGCACGAACATTTTAATGCAGCCTCAGGTAGCGCAGCACAGCACAAGGCTAGCGTGGCCCCCAGATCATCTCTTGGGCAGCCATGTTGGATTATCAGTTTTTTTAAAACAGAACAGCGTGCACTTTGACAGGGACTACGAGGAAGCCACGACACAGACGGGCGCTGATTTGCAACTGATGTTTATTGCTTGGAACGAGGCATATATACAGTTCCAACAAAAAGAAGAAAACACAGCCATTCATAGATTCAAGTCATTCAAACATGCTGCACAAAACAGGGACGATAACTGAGATCATTTCCACCCCGCTAAAAATACCAGTTCTTTGGGACCAATCGATGAAGAGGGGCTGCTGACGTAGGAGTCTTTTGACCAGGCGATGTGCGCTGCTTCAATTATTTAATGTGTTAGTTGGTTACTGTGCTTGCATAAAACTTGTGTGCGAGTGAAGTCAGGGCGGCAAGCTTTGCTGTCACAGTCTCTACAGTGGATGCCGAGATGCCCTTTTACATTGTTATGCACATTGTTGTGCTCCTTCAGGCGTTCATTGAGGCATCTCCCCTTCTGACCTACATAAAGCATGCCACATGACAACACCACCTTCTTCACAGGAGACGAATTGATTTTCATGATTGATGTTCTCTAGGAACGAAATCGGTATTAACCATTTTGCACATCTTTCCAAGCTTATCCGGAGCCGAAAAAATGACTGACACGTGCTCTATTTGCTATCTTTTTTAGTCTGTGGGAGAAATGATGAATGTAAGGCACAACAGTGGTTTTTTATTTTTCCTTTCGCGTCAACGAGTCCACCCGTTCCCCTTTTCTGTTTTTGCTCAAACTACTAAGAATAGATTCTGACGCTGACACTAGCAACTGCTTGGGATAACACACCTTTATGAGCCGATCAGTTTTGTGAAAGAAGCTATCTTGCATGGAGTGCATGCAAGATTTGTTAAGCGCATTGTGAAAGCATGATTTCGCCACGGCACTTTTAACCAGCTTAGAATGAGATGACGTAAAGGGGAGCAATGGCTTGCTGCTTTGTGGCTCGTAAGACCTACACGTGTGAAGGTGCATTAATCTGAGTTTGATATCTAAAAATCGGATGATACGATTCTTTGGCATTTCAGTAGTTACCGATTTCGTTCCTAGAGTGTGCGACATCAACCATGAAAATCAATTCGTCTCCTGTGAAGAAGGTGTAGTTTATGCCATTCCCTTGTCATGTGGCAAGCTTTATGTAGGTCAGATGGGGAGATGCCTCAATGAACACCTGAAGGAGCACAACAACGTGCTATAACACTGTAAAAAGGCATCTCGGCATCCACTGTAGGGACTGACAGCAAAACTCCCCCTCTTTATCGATTGGTCCCAAAGAACTGGCATTTTTAGCAGGGGGGGGGGGGGGGGGGGGGGGGAATGATGATCTCGGTTATCGTCCCTGTTCTGTGCAGTATGTTTGAATGACTTGAATCTATGAATGGTTGTGTTTTCTTCTTTTTGTTGGAACTTTATATATGCCTCATTCCAAGCAATGAACATCAGTTGCAAGTCAGCGCTCGTCTGTGTCGTGTCTTCCTCGTAGTCCCTGTCAAAGTGCGCGCTGTTCTGTTTTAAAATGACTTACCGACTCGCCCAAGCATCCGTTTTAACAGATTATCAGTGGCATCCCCTATAGGACAGAAACTTGTGAATACCAGACAGAGCACCGCTGCCACAAGTCATGCCACGAACGATTGCACGCGCCACGCGAAGCATGAACAGCCTGTTTTCATGAGCAACAACGCTCGTGAAGACCGAGAGAGGTAAGCCATGAGAAGACCGCTTGCACCTCTGAATGCACCCCCCTTAACTCCCTCACACCGCGGGTTGTACTGTCTAAGCCGCAGCGGACAGTGAACCTGCCCGCTCAATGCGACCGCGCGCTTTGTAGGCCCATGATGACAAAGATGAGCTCAAGTGGCAGCCATGAAGAGCCCGTCCGATTGACTCCATTTAAATCTAAGATTGCGCCTTTCACAGTGGCGAAGGATCGGTTGGTTGAGACAGAGATGCCAATTCGCATCTATATCAAGCCGAAAAAACGAATTTTCGGTCAAAACACAATCTCTACAGTATTGCTGGCATATATTTCTGTCCAAAATAGAACTTCTAGACTCCACAGAGTCCAAAATATTAGATGTGAAAAAGTACACGTCACTATGAGAGGTGTGACTGTTCCTCAGAGCGGTCTGAAATACCGTGCAAGTCTGAATTATTGGAGACCGAAAAGCCGGGCGGCTGCTGTGCTAACTCCGCTACTGACTACCCTCAACTATGACTATTGGCTGACCCTGCGATGTCATGAGGCTTTTGTGTCCATGCCAGGTTTGCAGCTGTACTGGGCTTCTGATGCTCTTATATTAATAAGGATACACCAGGTGATGAATCAAAGTTGAGAATTTCCATGACGACCTTGTTGCTGTGTCCATCCCATTGAAACATGTGCTTCTGCTGTTGCTACTGCTGCACATACTAGTTCCCATTGCCTATAGCTTGTAACCCCAGCAAGTCATTTTCCTTTCTAGCAACATGAGTGCAGCTTACACTGAGAGTGTACCGGCAGTGTAATGCAAAGGGATGAATGGAACCAATGGTGCAACATTAGAAGCCACCTTCCAGATTCGGCAGCTAAGTCCTCACCCTCCAGTTTGTTCAGTCTGCATGTTGCCGGAGTCAAGAGATCTCATGGCTACGATGTAATGGGCCCACAAAGCGGCTAAAACCGGAAACTAGGTTTCAGCCCTAGCACCAGGCATGCAACTTTTCGTGCCAGTCAGCAGTTTGTAGCATCAACTTACCTAAATGACATTAGGAACAGTCATCGATTGCCAAATATTTTGTCAACTTAAACCACCATTTCGTGTCTCAGATTTTGCTGTAGAAACCAGCTCAATCAGTAAATTTAATCTTGTTACACTTTACAAACACGTAGATGTGGTCCAAAAGTAAACAAAGATAGGCCCACTCCCAAAAAAATTATCATTCATGTCAACAGATTTGTTTTAAAAAAATGCTCGCTTTACTGACAGCAAATTTCCAGCCCCAGTTAGGGGGCACAACAATAGTATCGTGTGGCTCCCTTGATGGTGAGAAGTGAGATCATCTGTCACAGGCTGACTCAATCGAGACTCATTTAGGTGTGCCTTGTGCTACTTATTTTGGGATGGTGTCAACTTTGTCTTTGTGGAAAGCAGTACCGAGTTTGTGTGCAGAGAGCTACTACTGTTTACGAAATGCAAAAGGCCACGAAGCGCCTGTGAAAATTTTACTGTTTCCCAGGTAAGTGGTATGGAATGCACAGGCACATAGTGTGGGTCACAACGGTCCATAAATGTATACAGGTGTAACCTCTTCGGCAACATCAGTGATTTTCCCATTCATATCAGGTAGCAGAGCCATTCCTAATAGCCACACCTCCAAGATCAACACGAAGACAGGCTTATATTCCCTGAATGGAAGAGGATTGCACACAAAAGTTCGACGCTTTGAGTAGCTAGGTCTAAATGAACACTATAGGGCCACACTTCACTACACTACTGGACAGTAGGAAGCATAACTATACAGTTAATATGAAATGATGCTAGCTCCACAAGAGACCTATGTACCAGGTATCCATGACAACTGGAGTGGAATTGCTTGACATGGTTACATACCCAGAACAATGATTTAACAAAGACCCAGAAATCTTAACACGACGAACCTAAAAATAGACAGTCATTCAGGGCCCCCCAAAAATCTCAAAACAGGTGCTTAAGTACCTAAAAGAGAACAGAACTCTACAACGAGAATTCACTTCGACGTTTTCCATCACGTGCCCAGAACTGCTGTTGCCAGTTTGTGATGTGTGCACAGGCATCTGCCATGGTACCAGAGTTACGCTGTGCAGAGCACAAGGGCCACACAAAACGCACAAGGTTATGCCAAAACAGAGGTGCAGCCACCCAGCAATATTTGTGGACAAAAACCAGCACACAAGAAGATGCCTAGGCAAGGCAAGCGACAACAGGGTCAAGCGACAACAGGGTCAAGCGAAGGGACGTAGCGACAGTGTCCTGCATCCACTTCTGGCTGCTTGATGCAATGAATACACGTCTGGCTCTCTAGCAGCACATGCTAGCAATAGCCCATACTACACAGCTCAGAGAAGCAAGCCAAGATGATGGAAAAGGTACGAGGGCAAAATTTAAACCTGACTGTGTGCAGAGAAAGGAAGGCTCACCACGCAAGAGCTTTACATAGCAAGGGGAGGCCACACTAAAAGATTAGGAAGAATGCGAAAATTCGCGCAGCTTTCCCCAGCTATGCAAACACCAACAGGTCCACGCTAAAACTATAGTTAAGCTAAGAGCTTTACAGACCCCAACTGCAGCTGGATGCACAGACAGGCGGCAGACTTGCACTGACAGAAAGTAATGTTGCAGCTGCTTCTGGCAGCTTTCAATTAAAAAAAATTTTTAATTGAGGGGGATTGAACACAGTGCAGTGTCACACGGGCTATGAGGGATGCCATAGTGGAAGGCTCCAGATTAATTTAGACCACCTGGAGTTGAGTTCATTTTTAATTTTAATTGCCTTGACAAGAACATAGCAGGACCATAGCTTAAAAGTCACCGAAAACAAATTCAGCACTTCCGTTGGTGTACTTTTTATACTCCCCCTATTTTTTTCACCACTTTCCTCATGCCACAGCTATGCAGCCAAATTCAGTTTTTGGTGTAAGAATTTCATTTTGCACACATTCTTCTCTGAGCGCCTCCCACCTAGCTGCATGCACTAGCGAACCAAAGCCCTGTGGTACGATCTGCAACTGCACACATGACATGTCATATGCTTGTGCAAACAAGTTCACGAAGAACTACTTATTTGTTTTCACGGACACAAGTACCAGTGAAGCCTTGTTTCACCAGTTCCTCCAGGTGTGCCACCTGTCGCGCCCGTGATTGGGATGGGCTGAATAAATTTCCAGTGACCTTCGGCTGGGCACGAATTTTCAGAAGGTGGAAACAAAACGGCGCAACAGTGGCGTAAAAGTGCGAGTGATCAGTTTCACTGGCCAAGTACAAACAAATTGACACAGCAAGCCCGAGAGCACCGAAGAAATTGATACTCAGCTGACAACCACCATCACCAAGATTTAAAGGGAATCCTAATTATCAACACACGGCAGCCAACAAACTGGCAAAGCCGTTTTGACACGACGGGTACCTGCCACGTCCACCTGGGGTAGTACTAGAGTCACCAACATTGCAGCTGCACAGTTGAGCGCCATTTTATGCAGAAATCCAGCAGGCTCCTGTCTTTACAGTCATCTAAATACGATAACTGCATTAGAAATGAAACGGCTGCTGCAGCTGACCACCGCCAAGCACGGGCCCAGGGCGCGTGCAGTCCGAACGCATTCACGAGGCCTACGCAGGCGCAGCCAACGAACGGCGATTCGGCAACCGTCAACGGCACAGGGTGGAACCGAATGAACAACCAAGCAACACGCGTGCTTCGACAAACGCAAAATCACTTGCACGTGACAACGCAGTATTTAAACTACAACGAGCCAGTCAGCTTGGGCGGCAGAACGTCAACTACTGACGCTCGGCGCTAGTGTTGGCCTTCCAGGCAAAACAAAACGAAAGTACCCGCGTTCCATTAGTAGCGACGAGTGAGCTGAAGGTGTTTGAGCCGACAAAAGGGTAGTCGACGGTAGCGAACACTGACGCGGCCCAGCCGGTGTTCAGTAACGCCTCCGTCAGACGTCACTTGTCTGGAGTCCCACGTCCGATACTGCATTCGCAGTGTTCACACCGCAAGAGAAAAAACAGCGTTATTGCCACGGCCAGCGGAATCTATGACCGGCGCTTCTCAAAGCCGGCGTCGCGTTCACAACGGACGAAAATGACGGCGCAACGGCCCTCGACGAACAAGGGTTACCGTTTCCCTTCGGCGGCAGGCTCTGAATTCGCCTTATGCGCTGCTGTACAGGTCACTCACCCATCGTGCCGAGCGTCCAAAAGTCGCCATGTCCGTGTCTTGTCGTAATGTTTCGGTCTAACGTCCAGCGCCCGCAGCCGTGATCCTCTCACGCTCTCGGACTGCTCGTGCACTCTTCGAAAGTGCCGCTGACGCTCCTGATGCTGCCTTCCCAGAAGGCAATGTTCGTGTCACGTGACATTTATTGCGACAATGTTGATGATGATGACAATGAGGAACAATTAACCAAGCGGCGGTACAAAACGTATGCATGATTCACACACATAGAGCTACTACTATTCACACATGTAGATAAAGGGAAGCTTGCTACATTTATTACAGATTCACCGATATAATTTACGTGCTCAACTCAGCACCTACGCTAGGGCAGCTCGATCGAGGTGCTGCGATCAGACCAGACACCATAGAGCTGCAACCACTGCAACGCAAGTGGATGTAGCATGTAGCAGAGTTCAGTTCTCGCCACCGTGTTTCTTGCATCAGAGCGAGTGCAGTGGCATTGTGGGTAGCGACGTCCTACCATGCAATACCTTCTTTTTGGAAGGATCGGGCGCCCGATGCGCTATCCAAAGTGAAGAACACACGTCGCAGTCACCGTTCGTTTGATGAAACCGAAATCAACGTTCCTATATGGCTTGCTCTAGTAAAATGTTGACTGAAACAGCATCAAGAAAAATTAAAATAAAGCGCACTAACGTTGACCTATAGCTAGGTCTAGGTTAAGAAAGAAAAAGGAAGAAACATATCGCCAATTCATAGGCGTTTGGTGCCCCGACGCACAACGCACTTCAGAGCAATCCACTCGAGCGCACTAGACAAGTCTCTCTATGTGGCTTCTAGCTGCTCTATTACCACGTGCTCGACGACCATAGTGCTCTGCTGCCGGCACACGCTTCCAGCGGTGGCCGGCCTATTTACCGAGTGATCTACATTGTCGCAGACCCGCTATGATGGCCGGCCGCGTGCTGTGCTCGCGTGCGCTTGTAGCGGCGGCCGGACGCTGGCCCGGCGGCGCCCGGCCGGCTCGGCGGATGCTCGGCAGCGCGCCGCTGCTCCGGCGCCCCTTGGCTCGTCTGCCCGCGACGGGCAGGCGAAGCGCCGTGTGCGCTGCGCGGCCGTACTCCACGCAGCCGGAGTCCAAGGAAGATCTGCACACCATCATCAAGGCAAGGGGCCCAGCTGTCCTGGGAACAGTCCGTGTCCAACTCGGGGGAGGGGGGCAAGGATGCTCAGTGGAACGCGTGCAGAGCAAATCGATTGCTCCAGCTGAGACCACTGGGTCAAGTAAATGCAGGTGGATTGAAAAGCTGGTTGTGCTAGGGAGAGAACATCAGCATAGCTTTCCTGGCTCCCTTCAAATGTTTCCAAGTGCTCAGTTGCTTGATGAGGAATTTCTTTAGACTCGGTCTGTGCGCACGACGTCGTGATCTTGATCCGGAAAAGGTATGCGCACGATGCGACCTTAGTGCCATCAGCGGCGGTGGCGGCGCGTGCTCGACGAAGGCTGTTCGGGTTCGGCTGCCGGCTGTGGAGCCCGTGCCCCCTACTCCGGCGCCAAACATGGCTCACGGACGGTCGCGAAGACCGCTTTCTCGTCGCAGTCACGTTTACTCAAATCGGCGGCCGGACGGCTCGGCGTTGTGTGCCTCTACCGCTGCCCATGCTGGCGATATATACTGATCGATCGCGGGTGCGGTCAGCGCCGTGATGGTCGCCCGCTTCCTTGTGCACATCGAATTTTCCTTTGCAAACATAATCGGCCGCAGCAGCAGCGGACTTACGAAAGCCGGATACATGCAAATTGAGTTTGGACCCCCCCGGGCACGTACAGGAGTTTGGGGTACGACTTATTATGCCACACACTGCACTTTTACTTAATGGAAAGAAATAATTATTACTGTTCCTTCTGATAATTTTCCGGAAAATTGTAGCTATACTTTACCACTGTTTCCTCGCATGCCTATGCTTTTTCATTGCGAACTACTAGAACTTATGTGACAGTCTTCAAAACTTAGCAGTACTTCACACGGCTCCACGATTCCAGGCAGGCAGCCACTTCACCGAACAGAGAATGTAGCACTGCTAGAAAAAGTTATAAGCTGCTGTCGTACAGTCTATGACTGCTGTTAAACGTGATAAGGAGCACCAACCTAAGATCGAGTTCCGCGCGCGAGTCAGCCCGACGACGATTAGGGTCGGGGTATATTACTGTTGTAAGGCGTGTCAGTTCTGACTCTGAGCAATACGGCACGAGCACGGCGTTGCGGCGGCCGAGCCAAACATTCTTCAACAGCAAAGGGATGTCAGTTAATTCTGATTCGGGCAATACGGCACGAGCACGGCGTTGTGCTTTTCAGCGCAACTGTCACGATTCTCGCTGCCAGCAATTCGGGTACACCCGTAAAAGCGGAAAAGAATTGCCACCGCACATCGCTTTATTTACAGATTGCAACGCCAGCAGCAGCTCACGACGGCGCGCCAAGCAGTAGTACGTCCGGCCGCCGATTTTAATCGAGTAGTCGCGGCGGCCGGCGACCGAGCCGAACAGCCTTCGTCGAGCACGCGCCGCCACCGCCGCTGAGGGCGCAAAGGTCGCGTCGTGTGCATACCTTTTCCGGTTCAAGATCACGACGTCGTGCGCACAGACCGAGTCCTTTCTTTATGAACGAGCCTAAATGCTGTTTTGATATGCTTTCACTAGCATTTCCTCTCATTTCTTCAACCTATAGGTTTACTTTAATGCGTGTAAATCAATGCAGAGTGCAGAGTACTGTATGGACACTTCATTAGTCACAAGCCTGGAATGTATTTCATAACACTGCTCCATTTGTGCGAAAATTGATGGTACAATGCAAATAACGATCTTTTTCAATCCACAGGAAGGAATTTCGGTTATTCCCAGCTGCTCAAATTTTTTCATCTTTGCAGTTGTCCTAATTTTTAGGGCTTTATCGTGTGGTATATGAGGTAATTGTTGATACAGCTTTCAGAACATCTAGATAATTAACTGTCAAAATATTAAAGCTAAAAGTTGCACATCTGTTCTTAAAGTGTCAGACTAAACAATACTGAACTTCTTTCTACAACGTCGCAATGGGCTGTCCGTTCAAGCAAAGTGATTCTCGTGAGGATGTCTGTTAACCATCCTCTGGTCATCAGTTGGTATACTGACTATGACATCCCTCGTAGCGCACATCCAACACTGGAATGTTAACTGTGGCTACTGTACCATCATAGTCGAAGTAAAACTGCACGAAAGGGATGCATAGAAGTGACGCTGCAGGTGTGACATCCTCACTGGTAGTGCTGTCTCTCTTGAACTGAATTTTGTTCCTGTCTTTTTGGAGAGTTGTATGGTCTTCGACATAAACCAGCTAGCCTGGAAGCAAGTTTTACTAAATCATATTTCCTGAACTGTCTGCCCCTGTTGTTTCCTAATGCATTTGCATTATGAGATGTCTAAGAGTTTGCAGCCAAGTGGCAAACAGATGACAGCACAAGTGGGATAGTGTAATCTGTAACAAACTGCACCTGGACATATGGAAGTCATGTAAACACGAAGAATGTTTTATTGAAGTGATTATAAGCTGCTTTCGCATTGGACATACGCACCTTACACTTAGCTTTGTATTTGTGAAACGAGAGAAGCCCCTTTGTGAACTGTCTGGTCACAGTAAAGCATATTTTATTTTTATGCTCAGTGTTCGAGGAACTAAGAAAAAAAGCATTGCACTTTTGGCTGGCCAGGTTGAATGATGGATTATTGATGTAGAGAGACAAACGCGACACATCATTCAAGCTGACCTACCTAAATGCACTCGCATCCACTAGCCCGGAAACATCCCATTTAGCATTTCATTGGGTATTGCAACAAATACATTCCTTTCCACCCTAACCTGGTCTTGGGAGAGGGAAAGTTGGACTTGTCACGAGTTGTTAGGTTCCTTAAGTAAAGGAACATTATAAACAAACTCTCATTTTAAAAACTAGCAGTACATTAGCACAAAATTCAAATTTTTCTAACCCTGTGTTTGGTATCTGACTGCCTGAGTCACTTATGTGCCATAAAACCAAAGAGCATGACAAAATACCAACTTTATGAGAGTGGTCATTTCTGCAGAGCATGGTGACGTGTTGGCTGACGTAAAGGCATTCACGTTGGTGCCTTCTTTGCCTTTCAGAATGCGGAGCGTGGCAGTGGGCCGAGCGAGACCCGTGAGTTTCAGGCGGAAACGCGCATGCTGCTGGACATAGTGGCCTGCTCCCTGTACTCAGAGAAGGAGGTGTTTGTGCGTGAACTGGTTTCCAATGCGAGTGACGCGCTGGAGAAACTGCGCTACCTGCGGCTCACTGAGGCCGAGGCCATGTCTTCGGGCTCGGCCGAGGCTCCCCTCGAGATCCACATTGGCACGGACAAGCTGGCCAACACCTTTACCATACAGGACACGGGGGTCGGCATGACCCGCAAGGAGGTGCGTATGTGCTCTTTGTACCTTGAGTGGAGTCCTGAAGCTTTTTGCAGTGCCTCATAAGTGCTGCAGGTAGTTTTCTGTGGTGCTTTTACTGCATGAACAACCATAATTTGGGAACTGCCAGTGTGAAGAGGGGACCAGCTTTGGTGGCTCAGTGGCGTTGCCGTTCAGCTGCTAATTCCAATGTCCCAGGCTCAGTCCTGGCTGAGGCGGCCATATTTTGATAGAGGTGAAATACAAAAGCACCTGTGTAGTGGATTCTAAGAGAAGGCAAGCGTACCAGGGGCAGTGGAAAGTTGGGTGGCTGAGGTCAAGAAGTCTGTGGGGATACGGTTGCCGCAGCTGGCACAAAGGACTAATTGGATAGACGTGGCAGAGACCTTTGCCCTGCAGTGGGCGTGGTCAGTCTGATGTGATGATGGTGATGACTGCATGACATCGGCGCACGTTAAATTAATCCAGAGCCCTTCCGCTGCAGCTTTCCTCATGGTCCACCTATTTCATTGGGCTGTTAAACCCAACAGTTTGTGAAATTTTTATTTAGTGAATACGGTGAAGAATACAGTGTATCATGCAGCTGCTCTGCAATGAGCTGATATGTAAATTTCATGCAATAATTCTTACACTATTGCAGTAGGCTCTTTTTATAAAAAAACTAGGCAGGACTTTGCATGACAGTTCAGCACATCAGATATTCAACTCAGCATAAGTGAACCAGATGGCAGGTTTTGTGGGAGCATATGGGCAGTATGAATTACCAAACAGGGAATGAGGCAACCAAAAGTGAAGGCATGTTTGCAAGGAAACATTTGTGGAGAGTGTTAAAGAAATATATTTTCAGATATATCTTGCACAACATATGCAGGCTACCATCTAACTTGTTGGTTTCGGTCTCTTCCAAGAGAGGTGCCTCAATTTTTACACACAAGAGAATATCGTCCTTCTTTGTCGAATACTGCTTACAATGTTTCTGTAAACCTGTTACTGTGGAGCAGCTGAGCAAATGGTGCCCAGGTACTTCTTGTCATGTGCAAGGCTGCTCTAAACTCACTGTTGCCGGGCCAAGCTTGAACAATATCTGCACACACAAGTTGGTACTTTGATTGTGCTCTTGGCGTTGGTAAGGGTAATTCATGTAGCATGGCAAGATTTCACTCTAACCGCTCTCCTAGGGTTTGTGTTAACCAAGTTTGCAAGCTGCAAAACGAAGGCCCTGAAAATATTCAGCTTATCAGAGAACTCGGCTCAGCAGGGTTTGTCTTAAACTGAATCTTCTCTTTCATAACCAAGGTTTGGACAAAGGTGTGTCTTGCTACTGTCTCCATTAAAAGCACACTGAAGAGAAATATTAACAAACTTAAGTAGTCAAGGTGAAGTGATAAATTACTCTTTTGCAAACAGTACCAGCATTTTGCTGTATGAAAAGATGACTGCATTGCTCAGAAAATCGTGAAGTTCCTGATTTCCTCCATCTACATTCCCATGCAGTGGTTGGAAGGGAGCGCTGTGCATCTTTAGGATGTGGACAACCAAAATGAAATTGCTTTACGTACCAGCTAGAATGGCATTTTGTTACGGTCTTCGTCAAAGATGGTGCCACGGTACTTTTGCAAGCACACCGTTAATGTCATAGACGACCCTTCATGCTTTGAAACTGTCCTGTTAAGACATGGTGGTCTCACCATTTGAAAAAGAGCACAGATTTCCCTGAACACTTGTGCTTGGCGTGCTGTTTCAAGGTTGCTGGACATAATGGCTTCACACAGGCCAACTGGGCAGATTGCGAAGCGAGCGATGGTTCACATTCTCGTACCTCAGCGGCACTTTCTGCGCAGCTTTCGTTCTGTTTGTGGGGCACTTGCCAGTGGCTCTGAATATTTATGCGCTGTGTAATAACTGTTCAATGCCTAGCGATGCTGTAACATCATGGTGTTGGTTTGAAGGTCCTGCTCTCATAATGCACATAATTCTTGCTACATGCTTTGCCCTTAAATTTCTGGCATAATAAACCAGACAGCTTCACCTGTGGCCAGCAATGCAGCAACTCACAGTTCACTTCCAAGGAAACATTTTAGAATTGCAGGATTACCTATGTGAGGAAATGCGGATCAAATTCTGTGAGAGGCATTTTGTTCATTTTTTTTTATCGCACACTGGTTGTCGCTTCTTGGTGCCATCTTCCTTGTTTTATTTCTTTTGCACTTTCACTCGCACTTTGGTAGTGTGCGAATATAGCTGCATTCAATTCAGAGCTGATTCATGGTGCCAATCCTGAAAAAATGCTGCTGGTGCCAGCATGGTGCAGAACCAGTGTGCAGGTGCAGCGCCTCAACAGCGCCACATCTCATAGGTGCGACAGTTTTCAACCAAGCGCGTGCAGGTGTCTGCTCGCTGTGGAGGTGTTCAGTTCTCACGTGTTTTTTTATGTGGTCGGTTTCGGGCCTAACGAGACTTGAGTTGTGCAGACTTGACTTCTTCCAGCAGTGAATGCAAAGAATTCGACTCCATGCTGTCTCTTGCTGCTACTCACTTGTTTGGACCGACCGCAGTTGAATTCACAAGCTCTTCAGACTCTCTAGAGAGATGTTTGAAGAACTTTCGGCGCACTTCAAGGCCTCTGCATATTTTCCACTAAAACAAACAAAAAAAACTGTCCTTCGGCAGCACCAGAGGGGTTCCTCCTCACTGCTTAGCACCAGTCCCAGCAACCCCGTAGCCGAAGCAGAATGGCCAGGCAGTGGCGAACCAGCAACATCTGCCTGCATGCTTAGCGCAGCAGGCTAAGGTACTGGCGCCGGTAGTAGCAAAACATGCTCGAACTCGCTCTGTCTGCAGTTTGCCAACAGCCCATACACTGTTTTTGTGCCGTCTGAAAAAAGAAAAAAAATTTCGTGTGAACTTCTATGCACAGAGATGGCCTGTCACAACATGGCAGCTGCAACACAAAACACAAAGTTACCTGGTGTCATGTAGATTTCAGTGCCATTTTCTCTCAAAATGACGTTGGACCCATTGATGACCGCGAAGACCTCCCTAAATTCACCTCCAATATTGATAAGCATGTTAGCGTCATTTGCTGAAACCTGTCTGCATGTGCACAACTTTTGTACACCTCCTTGGTGGCTGGTGCCGTGGATCCTTGCGCCAAAGTGGCACCACGGCTGCGCCAAATCAATCGCAGATGGTGGTGCAAAGGGTGCTGTGAATCAAGGGCTTTGGTGCTACGCACCATGCACCGGTGTAGGAGGTGCAGTGAGCCACAGCTGAATCGAATGCAGCTTATAGCACACTTAAGCTATCCCTTTGTCCATTACATAGCCTCCAAATAGCTGAACTGTGCATATCTCGCTCTTCATCGCAGTATCAGGGTATCCCCAAGCGCATTTTCAACTTTACTGATGAAAAACCTGTGTTGTTTTTAATTCTGCGGAGTAACATGTTCAGAAATTACTCAGATGAAAAACGACCGCTACTTCAATCACTCCATCGAACGAATAAGAACAGTGTTCTGTGTCCTCTTAACCTGCATTACAGACATGTATTCCCCTGTGGCTTCACTGATGCAGTTCTATGTGGCAGTCACTGCCGGTGGGTGGAGTCTTATGGTTGCAATGTCAATCACTCGTTTATGGATGTACAGCTCATCCAGGGAACTCAGACTTTGGAAATGGAATAGCAAGCTCTTGCACTACTTAGTCGAGTACAGAACTAGACAACCATGTCATGACCGTCGTAATGGACCTTTTGAGGGCACTTTAAATGATACTGCCAGATAAACATGGCTGACTGGTTGGTTTATGGGGTTTAAAGTCCTAAGGTGACTCAGGCTATGAGGGACACCGTAGTGGAGGGCTCGAAGTAATTTCGATCACTTCGGGTTCTTTAATGTGCATTGGCATTGCACAGTATGCAGGCCTCTAGATTTTGCCTCCATCAAAATGCAACTGCCGTAGCTGGGATTGAACTTGCATCTTTTGGGTGAGCAGCAGAGACCGCGGTGGCTATAAGCATGTCTGATCAGGTATTTCCTTTTGCAAAGAAAGCACACAAATAGGTGACAGTTAGTTTGGGTGTCAAATACATTGTGCATTTTTAAATTTTAATGATGTTCTCAATTCTGGCTAGCTTTCTTTTTACTTTTATAGGAATCCTACTTCAGGGAAACACTTTTGTTTTTTGTTCAATGACTAGTGTTTTGGGTCTTGAGTTCGCATTTTTGGCATTTCAGTGTTTTTTTTTGTGTTCATGTGTAGAAGCGTGCTTAATGAAAGGATCTGTAGGAGAGTTATATAGTATGTATGCTGTACAGTGAACTGAAAAAAATGTACCAGTTTGAGAAAACTGGTGCATTTCTCAAACTGGCAAATAGTGCAGATAGTGGTGTCTTGGTTCGAAGTGACTAGTAATTTTCTTCAAATAATTTTGAGGCGCATATTGCGAATTGTTAATAATAATAGTAATAAAGCTTTATTTCCATTTCGTGCTCAAGGTAGAATTCTACGCTGCTTAAGCAAATCATGCTTGAGTGCGGCACAGGCGCCCAGTGGCTAACATAGCACTACTGTCACGCAGTGGTGACCCACAGTCCGGAGAGCAAAAAGGCTGCAAAAATGGTGTCTAAACAAAACTCTTTATTTGGGCTGACTTGCACCCACAATGGACTGAATCACTCGGTGGCGGCATAGCAACAAGTGTGCCTGGCAGTCGTCGAACAGAATGCCTGCCGCTGTTAGCCGTACTCAATTTAAAACTGATAGCGAACTTTCGAGATAACGCGCAAAGTAACTAGAACATTCTGGAACAACATAGAATCAGTTCTACCTGGATGCGATAAACAAACGAAGCGATAAAGCGGTGTGGCGGCAGCTTTGAAGAATGAACAAACAAACACTGCAAAGATTCTTTTTGAAACTTGGAAAGAATCCACCTTGGCGCAAGTAAAACCACACACACAAAGGAAAGACAAGGAGACAACGGACAGGCGCCATGTTGGCGCCTGTCTGTTGGCGCCTGTCCGTTGTCTCCTTGTCTTTCCTTTGTGTGTGTGGTTTTACTTGCTCCAAGGTGGATTCTTTCCAAGTTTCAAAAATGCTTAACCAACTTGCCCAGCAACATGCCTTACTGAACTGCAAAGATTCGCGGCATTATGATAATATAAAAACCCTGACATGTAGAAAATCAAGTCAACTGATTTAGAAAAAAAAGGTGAAAACGTACACTCAAAAAAAGAACATGTCTGCCCGGTGAAATACAAGTGAGTAATACACATTTGAACAAAGGAACCGCGAAATGACGAGGTGAATTTCAGTGAAATATTCCAAATCATAATTGCTGTACTTTCCCCATACACTCCTTTTTATTTCCTCGTTGACTTTTTTGAGCAAGTTTATTTTCTGCTTATCTTTGGTTAATTCATTAACTAAAGAAGGTACAGGATTGTCCACTCTTAGTTAGAATGTCGCTCCGTGCTACCGGCGCTCCGGCGCCTCTGGCAGGTGCCGTACAAGCTATTGCGCAGGAGCAGTGAAGCCGTAGGTGAGGCTTCGTGCATCATCTGCTACGCGCCTTGTATTGCGGTGAAGTGGGCTTCAATTTTGCACTGTGTGTGCATAATGCCGATTGGAGAAATGTTTCTGACTAAACAAAAGACTGCTGAGAAGCCTATCAGCGGCTTTTATCCCGTTGCAGCAACAGTAGCAAAGTCTTCTGCTTGCCTGGTGAAGTTGAAACATACAAATAAAAACACTGGGGAGAAAATACGCGCCACGTAATCACCACCATCATCATCGGCCTGACTATGCCCCCTGCAGGGCAAAGGCCTCTCCTATGTCTCTTTAATTGACCCTGTCCTTTGCCAGCTGCATCCACCCTATGCCTGCTAACTTCTTAATCTCATCCGCCTATCTAACCTTCTGCCGCCCTCTGCTACGCTTATTTTCTCTCAGAATGCAGCGATGCAGATGCAGCGATGGTGTAGAAGTAGAGTGTCCGCCCCGCCTGCAAGAGGACCGGAGTTCGAATCCTGGTGCCGCGTGATTCTCCACCGGGTTAAAAAAAAAATCCGCGTGTCGATGGAATTGCATAACCACGCCTGGGGTGCGGCCTTATCTCGGTGACCAGAACCGACAACGCACTCTCTTACCAGAGCAGGATTTGGCCACCCTGGTGTAGTACTTGGCCACAACCTTCTATGAACAAACCAATTAACCCTCGGCCCTCGCGGATTAGCGGATAGACGAGAACTAGGTGTGGGATTCCTCATTAATCAGGATATAGCTGGCAACGTAGAGGAGTTCTATAGAACCAACGAGAGGGTAGCAGCTATTGTGATTAGGCTGAATAGAAGGTACAAGCTGAAGGTGGTGCAGGCCTACGCGCGTACCTCCAGCCATGATGACGAGACCGTTGAAAGTTTCTATGAAGACGTGGAATCGGCAATGAATAAAGTAAAATCACACTACACTGTACATTGATGGGCGACTTCAATGCGAAGGTGGGCAAGAAGCATGCTGGCGAACACGCGGTAGGCGACTAGGGGATATGCTCTAGAAATAGCAGGGGAGAGTTATTAGTCGAATTCGCAGATAGAAATAATTTACGGATCATGACTACTTTCTTCCGCGAACGAGAGAACAGGAAGTGGACCTGGAAGAGCCCCAATGTTGAGACTAAAAATGAAATCGACTTCGTACTATGCGCTCAACCTGGCAGCCTTCAGGATGTGGCAGTCTTCGGAAAGGTGCGCTGTAGTGACCACAGAATGGCAAGGCGTCGAATTAGCTTAGACTTGAAGGAGGAATGGAAGAAGTTAGTGAAGAGTAAATCCATTAATGAGTTAGCGCTAAGAGGGAAAATACAGGAATTCTTGATATCGCTGCAAAACAGATATTCGGCCTTAGCTGAGGAAGACGATCTTGATGTTCATACAATGAACGATAATCTGACAGCTATCATTACGGAGTGCGCAGTAGAAGTAGGCGGTAGGACAGTTGATACCGGCAAGCTATCTCAGGAGACAAAAGATCTGAATAAGAAACGCCAAAGCATGAGGGCATCTGACCCTACCGACAGAATAGAACTGGCAGAGCTATCGAAGTTAATAAATAAGCGCAAGGCAGCCGACATAAGGAAGTTTAATATGGAGAGAATTGAGCATGCTCTAAAGAATGGAGGTAGCCTGAAAGCAGTGAAGAGGAAACTAGGCAGTGGTAAAAAGCAGATGTATGCGTTAAGAGAAGAGGAGGGAAATGTCATTAGCAATATGGATAAGATAGTTAAAGTAGCCAAACAGTTCTGCACAAATCTGTACAGTAGCCAATGTAATCATAGCGTTAATGAGAGAGACTGCAGTGCACAGCAATGCGTCATCCCATCAGTAACGAAAGAGGAACTAAAGAAAGCAGTAGGAGCAATGAAAAGGGGAAAAGCAGCTGGTGAGGATCAGGTAACAGCAGATCTGTTGAAAGATGGAGGGGACATCGTGCTAGAAAAATTAATAGTCAGCCTATATACGCAATGCCTTACGACCTCGACTGTACCAGAAGCTTGGAAAAATGCAAACAGTACCTTAATTCATAAGAAAGGAGACGACAAGGACTGGAAAAGTTACAGACCGATCAGCTTACTATCCGTTGCCTACAAGGTATTATTTACTAAGATTATCGCTAGTAGAGTCAGGCCAACATTAGACTTCAATCAACCAAGTGATCCGGAAGATTATCGCTAGTAGAGTCCGGCCAACCTTAGACTTCAATCAACCAAGTGATCTGGCAGGCTTTCTTAAGGGATATTCCACAATAGATCATATTCACACTATCAGTCAGGTGATCGAGAAGTGCGCATAATATAACCAACCGCTATATATAGCCTTCATTGATTACAAAAAGGCATTCGACACAGTGGAAACCTCAGCAGCCATACAGGCATTGTGCAATCAGTGTGTAGATGAGCCTTTTGTCAAAATACTGGAAGATATATATGGGAATTGCACAGCTACCATTGTCCTCCATAAAGTCAGCAATAAAATTCCAATAAGGAAGGGCGTCAGGCAAGGAGACACGATCTCGCCAATGCTATTCACCGCCTGTTTACAGGAGGTATTCCGAGGCCTGAATTGGGAACAGTTGGGGATAAGAGTTAACGGAGATTACCGATGTAATCAGCGACTCGCTCAGGGCATTGCCTTGCTGAGTCACTCAGGAGGTGAACTGCAAATCATGATCAATGAGTTAGATAGGCAGAGTAGAACGCTGGGTCTAAAAATTAACATGCAGAAAACCAAAGTAATGTTCAACAGTCTACCAAGGGAACAGCAGTTCACAATTGGCAGCGAGGCACTGGAAGTGGTAAAGGAATATCTACTTAGGGCAGGTAGTGACAGCTGATCCGGATCATGAGAGGGAAATAACTAGAAGGATAAGAATGGGGTTGAGATCATATGGCAGGTTCTCTCAGATCATGAATGGCAGTTTATCAATATCCGTCAAGAGAAAAGTTTACAACAGCTGTATCTTACCGGTACTCACCGACGGGGCAGAAATGTGGAGGCTAACGAAAAGGGTTGAGCTCAAGTTAAGGACAACGCAGCGAGCCATGGAAGGAAAAATGATAGGTGTAACGTTAAGAGACCAGAAACCGGCAGAGTGGGTGAGGGAACAAGTGCGGGTTAATGACATCCTAGTTGAAATCATGAGGAAGTGGGCCATATAACAATTGGAGCTTTGTACTACTGCAGCAGCTCTATGATCAGCAAATAGTTTAAATCTTTGTCGTCCTGTTGAGCAACTGGTAATAAACGCTAGCAAACAACTGCTTTTATCTGCTAAAATCGCTGCACAATGAAAATAACGGGAGCTGGCTAGTAGAGGTGAAGCTACATTTTTCAGTCTTCTATTTTAGCTTCGTACAAATTGAGGTGGATGGCCGGGTAGACTCATCATCATTTAAAAACAATCCCTAAGGTTTACCAGGGGCACAGTCTTCATCTTCGCATGGTTTTAAGTAGTTTCTAAGCGGGTATTTATTACAGTTTACAGATCACCCTATCATTGTCGTAGTGTGCTCCCGCTAAATTGCAAGTGTGGCTGGCATATCGAAGCAGAACCTCTTGAATCGGGTATGTGGATATTTTAGTCAGCCGCCCTTCAATCTACCACATATCGTTTCATCAAGGCTTTCGGATGAGCGCTAAATGTCTAATCTTTTTGTCAGGTGTACTGTGACATTTCAACTTCCCGGTTGCGAAATTTCCACGACGAACTTTACCTTTAGACGTAAATGATCAGGTCACCCCGCTGTCTACCGGCGAGCGCAACTGCTTTCTCGTGTCATTTGACGACTAAGACTACAAGAACTTTTGCTCACCACAACTTTGACCTGAAATGTGATTCCCGCCTGTCTAGACCGAGAGCACGGGTGCGTTGGTCACTTCAATGTTTTCTGCTCGTGGGCTACTCCAAACTGAAATGTCGAGAATGCCGGAGGACGAAAGGTGGTTAATTGTGGATTTATGTCTGAGGGGATACTCGCAGCAACGAATTGCAGTGCAAACTGATTGTGCAATTCAAACAGTGAACAGAATAATCAATGCATATTGAAATTAAGGCAGGCTTCAGGATGGCCCACTGCAGCCTCGTCACTGGTTAACAACAGATTAAGAAGAAGAAGAGGTAGTAGCTGCTGTGGCGGACAACCCAATGACCTCTGTATGGCCGCTGCAAGTGGATCTATGTTTGGATCATGTTTCTGCCATTACAATCAAGCGCCGCCTTTGCGAAGCTGGCTTAAAGAGCAGAACTCCTGCATTGAAGCCGCTCGTGCATGCTGAAAACAAGGCGAAATGCCTGCTCTGTAATAGACGACGTGCGAAGCGCCACCTATGGTTTTCACTGCTTCTGCGCAATAGTTTCTACGGCGTTCGCCAGAGGCGCTCCGTGGAGCGCCGGCAGCACGGTGCGACATTCTAAGATTAGACGGCCCTGTACATAGCACATAGCACACACGGCATCTCTTCCTGTAACTAGTGTAAATATGAGGTACAATAAATTGGTAATTTTCTTAGATCGAACTTACTTTTAGGTCTGATTGTCCTGAAGCGAGAGTTATGATAATGTTTAATATATATCACATAATCTCGTAATTGGTCTCTGTCCTTAATACTCATAATTTCTAGATTGTTTTTAGTACAAGAATTCAAAGCGCTAAGGACAGGACAAGTGAAGGAGACACACACACCAGTGCTACTAACAACTGAAAGAATTTTATTGCGCCAAGAGCAATATATACCCAAGGGCAATGCCCACTGCATAGAAACATAAAAAAGATAAAAACAGTAGCAAGGTTCTGCGCATGCTCAGCCATCGAGGAAACTAATCTCTTACTTTTTAGCGTTAAGGAGGGCGTCACTATTCTAAGAAAGTACCAGCATCAGCTTGTGCGCGTAATGTATGAAGCCTATCTTATTCACTGCTGAGGAAAAACCTGTGTCAGCGTGCCCTCCTTAACGCTGAAAAGAGATTAGTTTCCTCGATGGCTGAGCATGCGCAGAACCTTGCTACTGTTTTTATCTTTTTATCTTTTTTATGTTTCTATGCAGTGGGCATTGCCCTTGGGTATATGTGGCTCTTGGCGCAATAAAATTCTTTTAGTTGTTAGTAGCGCTGGTGTGTGTGTCTCCTTCACTTGTCCTGTCCTTAGCGCTTTGAATTCTTGTCATGCACCAACTGGCCCGGCTGGTTCCCCTCTTGGACCGTTTGTAGTAATGTAAGGCTTGAGTACACCGTAACTTATGTTTTCCGCACATTGCATTGTTACTCTAATAATCTGTCGCCTTGTGGTCTCGGAACAAAGCCCAAACAATGCAATGCCATACTTTAATATTGATTCTCCAACTGGTCTATACACTGTTTGTCTCAGGTTAACATTCGGGCATGATTTAATGTGATACAGTTGTGTAGCTACAGACCTTAACTTTATATTTATAGTTTCAACATGCTTGTGCCAAGAAAGTGTGGCATTGGATTCAATTCCTAAATATTTGACAGATGCGCTGTATTGAAGCGGAAAGCATGAGCAGTTTGTGCAGCACTCTGTGTATAGCTATACTGGTCCCGACAGATCCAGCCTCTTGTGCGGATTCTGAAAACACAGTTTTGTTTTAGAACTGTTAACAAAGATAAAATTTTCTTCAAACCTTTTCATAATTTTGTATATATCAAGCTGCATGTTTTTCACTGCACCATCAAAACTTGCATGTGTCAAGACGAGTGCGGTGTCATCGGCAAACCGAAACATTTCTGAAGACAAGTTGACCATACCTACGTCGTTAGTATACAAGTTGAATAACAGTGCTCCCAGGAAGGATCCTTGGGGGACTTCATACCTGGTTGACTGCAATTCGCTATATTTGCTATCTATTTTTACTAGTTGTTGGCAGTTGGTGAGTAATTACTGAGCCACGAATTAAATGGCCCTCAGAATCCCATCTTTTCAAGCTTAAGTAATAACTTGTCTTGGTCTGTGGTTTCAAATGCTTTAGTGAGGTCCAAGATCAGGGTTATTGCAATTTCATTTTGATCAATTTTTGAGTATATGAAGTCACAAAAATTTTCTAACAGTGTAATAGTACTACATTCACAAAAATCCTCTAACAGCGTAATGGTGCATTCTTTCTTGAGTCTATATTGGTTCTTTGAGAATAAGGAATTTTTTCACAAAAAGTGGTCATCGCCGCATGAATAAATTTCTCCATAATGTGTGAAAGCAGAGGGACAATTGCAATAGGCCTATAATTATTGACCGCGTCTTTCTTGCTGCTATTGTAAATTGGTCTAATAATTGATATTTTCAGCTTGTTAGGTGTTATTCCCATGCTAAATGTTCCCTTTATGCTTGCGAGAAGTAGATCTTTTAAATGATTAAGATTCATAACAATATCTCTTATTCTTATTACCATCTGTTCCGGGTGGTTTTCTAAAATTTATTCAGCTAACTATACACCATATTTCGTCAGCGGTCATAGGTGGCAGGTAAGCTATACCCGCCACTTGTCAATCTTGGCATTGCATTTCTCAACTGCTCCACGCACTCTATGAAGTGACTATGAAATACATCAGGAACAGCAGAGCGATCATATTTTAAAATAATTTCATTCAAATGTTCCCAAGAGCATTTAACGCTTCCTCTGCTGTCTGAAAATTTCTGTGAGAAGTATCGTTTTCTTGCCATTCGTAGTTTGGCAGTTACCCGGTTCCTATGTTCTTGTATTTATTCTTTAAATCCATGTTTTTAAGGTTTTTCTTGCACTGTTTCCAAAGATCATCTTTTTAATCACAGAGTTTAATTATTTCCATAGTTATCAATTTATTATTAGCATTACTTTGTTTTAAGGAAACGTTTTTTGAGGCCTTCAAATAAATTGTGCTCATTGTGTCCACAAATCTTTCATAAAGTTCAATGTGCTCAAAATGCATTATTAGACTCCAGTTATGATCATGAATTATTGTATCTACCATTGCACTGTTTTTTTTTTTCCACTATTTCTTCTTGTCTCTGGCTGCTCTCATTTCTTTGCATGTGTGTTAAAAGTAAACTAGCGGTCAGCCATTTTCTGCTGAATAACAGCGGATGAATTTTGTTTTCACATTGGTACTACTATGCGATCTATGCAAGTCTGTGCGAATTTTGAACCTCTCCATTCCTCTCTTGTATACCTTTCAATTACATTGCATAGTCCATACCCAGCCAGTAAGTCATGATGTTTTTGTACGCTTGGTTTGCTAATTCTTGTGGTATCAGTATTGAAGTTGCCTAATAATAATCATTGGCTTTTGGGGAAAGGAAATGGACACGTGAACTGTGCAGCAAGGGAAGGGATAAAGGAGGGAGTGAAAGGAGAAAGGAAGAAATAGGTGCCGTAGTGGAGGGCTGGGGAATAATTTCGACCACCTGGGGATCTTTAATGTGCACTGACATCGCACAACACACGGGTGCCTTAGCGTTTTAACTCCATAAAAGCGCAGCCGCCGTGGTCGGGTTTGAACCCGGGAACTTTGGATCAGTAGCCGAGCGCCCTAACCACTGAGCCACCGCGGCGGGACTGAAGTTGTCTAATATTATGGGATTCTTATTTTGTACTTCCTCCAGCGTTACACTTAACTCTTCCATAAAATCGTCTACATTGTTATGGAGAGGCCTATATATTCCTGTGATAACATAGCTATTTGGGTATTGACCACCACAGCTGGTAACTCAGTGGATATCAGCTCGTGTCCTAAAGGTTCACTGAGGTGCTCACTTATGGCGAAGACCATTATTCCACCACCTTCTTTTATCTAATCTACATAGTGTATGCATTCATACTCATTTAGATTATATAGGTCACGTTCTGAATCTGTAAGTTTTGTTTCACTCAATACTATTACGTCTGGGGCAATTGACAGTGTTCCCACATAAGACTTGAACTGGTTCCAATGTTTCTTGACGCTTCTTATGTTAATGTGTATTGCCGCAAATTCTCTGCTTATGCTTTGATCATTACTCAGTTCGTTGTGAATATATGCTTTTTAGTCACTCAAAGAATTAAATGTTTTTGACATTGTGTCAACCTAACGAGGTCCGCCTCGCTCTCCACTTTAATCACTGTTGCTCCGATCACTTTCCTGACTAAAACATTGCCATTTCTTGTCCAGATGAACTTGAAAGCCTTTTCCTTGACTACGGACTTTATTCTCCAAAAGATATTTTTTAGCATTTTTGTTTGGTTCTCATTGATATAAAGGTCCTGTGATATCAGGTTTACCTCTTCTCTACCCACTGGTCTCTAGTGTGTGAATTTGGCAATGATTGTTGCTGCTTTTTCTTCTCCTGCCTTCAGTCTATGAACTGCTTCAATGTCTTCTTTTGAGGGAACTGCAAGCTCCAACCATTTAGCCAAGCCCTGCACAACTTCAAATAAGTCCTCATTGCTCTTCTCATTAATGCCACGCATTCTGGTGTCGTTTATTTTTGAGTACCGTTCAGCACTGTTGACAGCCATTTGAAGCTCCCCGATTTCTTTCTTTGTATCAGTTAGCCTTGACTCAAGTGAGGCAACTTGTTTTTGCTGCTCTTCAGCTGACTGCCTGTGCTCCTAAACATTTAGCAAGAGCTCCTCATACTTTTCTGAGAGAAGCGTAATTGACTTTTTGATGTCCTGATTGAGACATCTAGCTTGGCTTCTAGTGTTTCCGCTTTCATAATTTCTTGGTTCAGAACCACTTCCATTTTTGTTTTTATAAAAGAAACAGCTTCACCAAGCTTTCTTATCTCAATCAAGCCTTCGCTGCAGATATGCCCCTGGGATGCATGGTGGAAACTACCAGTTTCCCGGCACACTTTCGTTATCTTATTCTCGTTTTTTTTCTTTGGCCGCGCAGCAGGTCACGCACTCCCATTCATCGATTTCTGGTGACGTCATCGTCTTAAAAGCATTCTTTGTTATCCTGGAACACTACCCAAAGTGATACCGATTATCACATGCGGCACATTTTAAGCCCGCTGCTCGTTCGCAGCAGTCTTCATACACGATAAACAGTCCATCGTCATATAGGAATGGCAGCCCAGTGGTACTGAGAAGGCATGCAAGGTAGGAAAGCAAACTTCAGCTAGTTTGCCTCTTACCTACCAGAAAGACAAAAAAACTTGCTGTATCGTGCAGCCGTGCGTTGCTGGACTGCGCCCTGCTGTCGTGGCCCGCTGCTTATGAGCGTTCCAAGTCCATGACGTAATCGGTATGCCTGGCGTTGACTGGCTGTATGCTTCCATTGAAGGAGGACGTGTACTCGCAGCCCCGCAATGACTGGTCACATCTTTCAGCTGCTGTTTTTGACCGCCTCTGCTGGCACTGCGTCTGCTCTGCAGGTTCCTTCCTCCTATCTCGTCCTAGCGGAAAGACGAAAAAAAAACACGTTGTATCATACTGCCGTGTGCCGCTGGACTGCCACGGTACAAAAAAAGTTCTGACATACAAAAAGGTTGAATGGCGTAGGCATTTTCAATACCAGCTATTTTTTGAACGCACAAGGCCTTTGCATGATTAAAAGGGAGGAAGCATTGAAGATTTGTCACACTCGTTAAGCTGTGGTGACTTTCTGCAAAAATGGCCATCAGAAATTGGGGGAGCCGACCTACATGAGATGCTGACATATCTGTGGGGTGTGAGAGAGAGAGATTAAACTTTTATTGCCAACAGGCACAGCCCTATTGCACCAGATGTCTGTTAGTCCATGTTGCAGCAGCACATCCATGGCCCGCATGGGGGTGGTCTTCTGCCATTGTGGGTCTGTCGCGTGCAGCCCCGTGGGTAGGATCCCAGCCCCGTGGGGTAGGATCAGCCGGGCACTCCATGAGGATGTGCGTTAGGGTTGAGACCTATATGTAGGGCTCCCAACTGCTGCTCTTAATTGCGATTGTGTCATTGCGGAGCTGTTGCTATTAAAGGACCACAGAAAGGGGTGTTTGAGCTTGGCTTTAAAATGTTTGCACTATGTAGAGTACAGGCCACCGAGCGTCCATGCCGCGTACGAGACCTCAAAAGCGAGTGGGAAATTTACAATAAATTATTAAAAATTCCCGCTTTCGCACCTCGCGGCGACGCGCGGTGCCGGGCTTTTGCACGAAAACCTGACAGACGACGTCACGTCTTGCAAAAGACGTCAGCAGCCGGGGGTAATCATTGGTTCACAGTGCCAAATTCCTTTGGACGTCACGCGCTACCGCAGCCGCGGCCTCTCCGCGCGCTTCGCAGCCGGCGGAGGTAGGGGAGGGGCTGAGTGAGGGGGACCGACGGAGGAGCGCTGCCATTTTGGTGTGCGAGAGGATAGGGAAAGGCGCGAAGATGCGAAAGTTCAAATTTTGTCTGCGCATAACTCAGCTTCCACAAAACGCATTAAAATAGTTCTTGCTGGGGGATAATTATGAAACGTCTTCTTTTAACATCCCCAACATATCGCACCTTTATTGAGACCCCCTTTCTGGGTCCCTTTAAGCGGGGACGACACCTGTTAGGTGTATGCACCCACGCCACCCCACATCAGGCGACAGAAAGGGGCACCCATCACCATGTGTCTTGTGCTGGCTCCACTTCGTGCTGATGCCATCGAGCTTGTATAGCAAATTTCACACAGAGAGTAGTGCCTGCAGCAACTGCAGTCAGTCCAGACTCATTACGTGGAAGTCAAGGGAGAACGCAGGCATGCAGTGTGGAGTCGAGGCTTTGGTTGCTCACGCGCCGCGGTGGTGTCCCGGAGGAGGTACGTTGAACTGAAACCACACATAGCAAGAGTTCCAGAAACCTTATTCACCTGAGGTGAATACCTCGAAATTTCAAATACCAAACATTCAGATCGAATTGAATATCGAATACTTTACTATTCGACCGAATATTTGAAATTATCGAATATTCGCGCATGTCTAGCATTTACCGTTGCATTCCTGGTGTGTCGAACATGAGACTTCCTTCATCCTTTCATTATGCCATGCTATTCTGTGTGGAGAGAATCTTTTGCCCATTTTAAAAACCAAGTTCTCTAAACACCTTATGTGTACAGAGGTGAGGAAATAAAAATGAAGTGCCTGAACGGGTCACGCACATGTGGAGACTTTTCTCTCACAACTTAGGAGGAGATTGTCGATGGTCTGAGAACGAAGGTTAGTCCCTGTTTTCACCAGTCTGACAATTCTCCGGTTGGATGCTGCAGGTGGTGGAGAGCCTGGGCACCATAGCCCGGTCGGGCTCGAAGGAGTTTCTCCAGAAGCTTGCCGCCAACGATGGAGCTGCCGGCTCCATCATTGGCCAGTTTGGTGTTGGCTTCTACTCGGCCTTCATGGTGGCCGACCGGGTGGAGGTGTTCACACAGTCGCGCCGCACGGGTGCGAAGGCAGTGCGCTGGAGCTCGGACGGTTCGGGCCAGTATGAGCTGTCCGAGGCTGAAGGTGTCCAGGAGGGGACCAAGATTGTGCTGACACTCAAGCCGGACTGTGCTGACTTTGCAGACGCCAAATTTGTGCGCAAGGTGATTGAGAAGTACAGTAACTTCGTGGGCAGCCCCATCTACCTCAACGGGCAGCGGGCCAACACGCTGCAGGTAAGGGCTGGCATACATCTGTGTTTCTGGGTTGTTTGTTGCAGCACCTGAGACACCATGTCGGTAATACTAGCTTGTTGGTTTTGGCTAGTTGGTACATGTTCTGAATTTTAAAGTTTTAGTAAAAAGTACAGGGTCATTATAACACACAACACCAGTGCCACTCATGTGTTCTCCGTCCCTGTCTTTTGCACTGAAATTTTTAAATCCAGGACTGTGTCAGGGTTGCTGAGCTGCGGTAGGATGTTAAAAAGTCTTAGCTTTTGGAGTGCATAAGGGATAAAAAAAAAAATAACCAGACTGGCTAGCATCAACTCCTGAAATTTACTGTATCTAGGACAGTGTTAATTGGAGAGACATGGGAGAGACGTTTGCTCTGTAATGGGCATAATATGCTGCTGCTGCTGCTGCTGCTGCTGGCTGGCTGGCTGGCTGGCTGGCTGGCTGGCTGGCTCCCACACCACCACACATAAAGAAAACAAGGTAAAAAAAACGGTTGGAGGACTCCTGTGCTGCACTTATGAATTGATGCGACAGCATACGCCATTTGGTGCGTCATCTGATGCTGATGCGACTCTTCTTTGACTCATCATCTGCTGCTATTTTCAATTGTTTCAATTGATTATTTGATCAGTTACACACTCTAAATTTTCTTATTTAGCATCATCAAGCATTGGCTTTTCATTCTGAGCATTTTGACACTTTTGAACCTCCTTTTTTCAATTTTTTCATTTTGCCATTCCTTTAATTAATACAATGATTTCATTAACTTGTCATCACCTATCACACACCAGTGAATCACAAAAAACTATCTGCCTCAATTCGAATAAATACGGTATTCTAAGATGTAAAATGCCTGTGCATGGTATGGCAAGACTAGCACGGTTGTAGCAGAGATCTTTCTTGGCAAGCACAGCTGCTTTTTAAAGAAGATTTACATCTCGCTGCAATGTGGGAACTGGCAGCACATGCTGATGCAAGTCTCACCTTCACATTTATTTTCTGCTTGCTGGAGATGTGGGTATGTGCTTTTACAGTGTGCTTGGCATACATAAAAAAACAATATACCTAAGATATATATTGAAAATTATTTTTTTTTTCAGTGTGCCAATCTACATAAGATATTGATACGTGCCACTGTAGAAGAAGTAGAAGCGCCCGCATTTGTAGAGAAAGAAGATGATTCTCTCTTGCTCGCGCGCTCGGACCACTTAGGAATTGCTGCAGTTTTACGTGTCTTCTCCGGAGGTTCTCCTTCGAATTGCTCGTAACATTTGGTGGAGCAGTGCTGGCTACGCTTCCCGACTACCGCACTCTGCACAGCATCACTACGGACCTCACACCTGTCCACCAGTGACCCAGCCGCTGTATCCGCAGAGAGTCGCCTGAATTTGGGCCTCTTCTCCCGCTCACAAGAACAACGCAGCCTCGGCCACCGAGTCCAACTGACATTGCCACTGACACCAGGTCCCCGGCGCCGACCCAGCCTAGCCTGTTGAGTCCAACTGCCATAGCCACTGACACCTGGCCCCTGGTGCCGATCCTTTGCCACCCACTGCGAACCCCGCCATCTTTTCACGGTGACGTGTTCGAAGACACTGAGAATTGGTTGGAGACCTTCGAGCGGGTCACCCGCTACAACAGCTGGAACGACGAGCGCAAGCTCCACAATGTATACAGTAGAACCCCGCTGTTACGTTCCTCACTGCTGCGTTTTCCCGGCTGTTACGTCGTTTTCGTCCGGTCCCGGCATAGCTCCCATAGGATCCAATGTATTGGGTACCCCGCTGTTACGTTGTAGCTGCGAAAACGTTCCCGCATGATACGTCGCAACCTGGCACCCCGAATCCTGCCGGGCAACGCGCGCCAACCGCTATTTTGACGAGTCTTGGCCAGGCTTGGCTACGGAATTGGCTACAAGACCATGGCCTCCGAGATCACCCCCTTGCACGCGCGTGGGTAATCTCGGAGGCCATAAAAAGCCGCACGCGAGTTGAAGAGATTGCCACTAGATGGCCACTGCCTCGTCAGCCGTAGCGAGTAAAACCCGCGGGCCCGCAGCAATCCAGTCTTTCTTGTTTGTGCGGTTCAACCCATCCGAGTCGTCCGTGTCCTTCCGTCAACAGCTACGCTGCCTACGCCTCGTCAGGCCTCGCTAATCCAGTCTTTCTTGTTTGTGCGGTTCAACCCATCCGAGTCGTCCGTGTCCTCCCGTCAACACCTACGCTGCCTACGCCTCGTCGGGCCTCGCTAACACCGCGAGCGATTTGTCGTCCTTTGATGGCGTCGCGCAAGCGCAAGGCGCTTTCCCTCGAGGAAATGCTGGATGTTCTCAACGCAGTCGACAGGCAGCCAGCGCGGAAAAGAGTCGACATCGCCTCAGACTGTGGTGACGACGAGGAGCACGAGCCGCATGATTCCGGGGAGTTGGCGGACACGAGCTTCGGAGAAGTCGTCGCGGCTCTGGACCTCCTCCGCAGTTACGTCGCACCTCAAAGCAACGCTGAGAGCAATGCGGCTTTCCAGGCTATCGAGAAACGCGTGGTGTTTTCCAGCGAGCGGAAAAAACCGCAATTGACCATTCTCGATTTTTTTAAGACCTAAGCTCACTTGATGTCGAAATAAATTGTTTCAAGGCAAAGCTGCACTGTTTTCATTAATTTTCGGACCTTTCCTCACTGTTGCGTTTTCCCGGCTGTTACGTTTTTTTTTCGCGGTCCGGTGAAAAACGTATGAACGGGGTTCCACTGTATTTTGCTCTGGAGGAGTCTGCCCATACGTGGTTTGAAAACCACGAGACTACCCTTCCCACCTGGGAGAGACGTTTTGCCGGAATCTCCTGGCTGCATTCTCCGACGCGGACCGCCGGAAGAGCCGAAGCTGCGCTGCACTCCCGAAATCAGCCCACGAACACGTACATCGAGAACATGGCCCGTCTATTCAAGCGTGTCGACCCCAACATGACAGAGGAGAACAAGCTTCGCCATCTCATGCGAGCGGTTAAGCAGGAGGTCTTCGCAGGCCTCGTATGCAGCCCACCCCGCACTCTAGCGGAATTTCTCTCTGAGGCGACCACCATGGAGACGACACTCCAACAACGGGCCCGCCAGTACAATTGGGACATCAACAGCATTGTGCCCGAAACCTTTTCGTCGTGCCTCGGCGGCAGTGCAGACACCTTGCGTGAACTGATTCGGTCAGTTGTCCGGGAGCAACTCCAACGATTCGGTCTGCCCCAGGTTGCACCTGCGCCACTGGCAGCGCTGACAGAAGTCGTCAGGGACGAAGTGTGGCAGGTTGCGCAGGCACCTCCTGTTCCTGAAGTGCCACCCCAGTTCGATTCGAGACCCACATACGCATCCGTTGTACGTCGCACGGCTGGCTACGGTCCCGCTACTCCGACGCCTGCCATGGGCAGCATCCGCACTTGTCACGCAACCGCACCTGGCTACTGTATCTCCTCAACGTCTCCCGTCAGTAGCACTGCCCCATATTATGCAACTGCACCTGCTACAGCTGAGCCACGTCCTCAGAAGTCGGATTTGTGGCGTACACCGGACCATAGGCCTCTGTGCTACCACGGTGGGGAGCCCGGTCATCTCTACCGAGCCTGTCCGTACCACCAAGTGGGACTTTGCGGTTTCCGTCCCGACGCTCCTTCTCCTTAGAACGGTGAACGACCGCCAGAATAGCTCTGCTGGCCGTCGCTCTCCCAGTACGCATCGGGAAAACTAACACCAGCGACCTCTGCAGGCAAGGCCGCTGATGTCTAGGCGTGTCAAGTTCCTGCATCGCGAAACCATCGAGCCGACGATACCTGGACAGAGAGCGGCAGTGACAGTACCCAATACGCTGCATCCGATTTGCGGGTGACAATAGATGGCACTGAGGTTATCGTGCTGCTCGATACCGGTGGTGATTATTCGGTTATGAGCCGTGCCTTGGCTTGAGACCTTAAAAGGGTTTTGACACTGTGGACAGGGGCCCCCATGCGCACCGCTGGTGGCCACTTAATTTCCCCTGTTGGCTAGTGCACGGCTAGAGTTGGAATTCATGGTTTCACGTACGTTGGTGAATTTCTCGTGCTCTCCGAGTGTTCCAGAGACTTGATTCTGGGGACCGTCTGCCTGCAGGCGTGCGGCGCAGCGATTGACTTTAAGGACGCACGTGTCACGTTCTTGACCAAACAGCCGTGGCCCGCTCTGGCTCCCGAGATCCTTGCAGCAACGCTCTGCGCATTGTTGAGAATGACATCACGGTGCCGCCGCAGTGCGGTGTCTTGGTTCTTGTGCGGAACGACCTGTTTCACAACTACGAGGGCCTGGCGGACGGCCATACTCCACAGCTGCTTGAGCGGGGCCTTGTCATTGCCCGAGGTCTCGTCTGACTGCGTGACAGCCGTACCCACGTCCTCCTGACCAACTTTTCTAACGAATATCAGCACCTCGTCAGAGGCACGGCTATTGCCTTCCTCCACGACGTTGCTGGGGTCCCAGGTTTGTGCACCGTGGGAGGACCCACTCCAGACGATGCTGGCCCACACCACGCACTTTAGTCAAAATAAATGCGGCCCTGCCATCTGTTCAGAAGGATCATCTGTCGGGCCTCTTGGCAGACTTTGCAGACTGTTTCGCTACGTGCTCGAAGGTCGGCCACATTCCACTCGCCAAGCACCGTATCATCACTGGTGAGACTACGCGACCCATCTACCAGCGCCCCTACCGTGTTTCCCTGATGGAGCGAGAAGCCATTCAGAATCAGGTTGCCGAAATGCTTGCGGACAATGTCATTCAGCCGTCCACCGGCCCATGGGCATTGCCTGTTCTTCTTGTAAAAAAAAAAAGACAAAACTCTCCCTTTCTGTGTTAACTATAGAAAACTTAATAACGTGACCAAAAATGACATTTACCGACTGCCCAGGATCGACAACGCGCTCGACCGATTGCGGGACGCCCGATACTTCTCGTCATTAGATCTTAAAAGCGAGTGCTGTCAAATCGAAGTGGACGAGAGAGACCCAAGAGAAGACTGCTTTCGTGACGCCCGACGGCCTCTATGAGTTTAAGGTGCTCCCGTTTGGTCTGTGCTCAGCACCAGCCACGTTTCAACGCATGATGGACACCATTCTCTCCGGCTTGAAGTGGCAGTTCTGCCTGGTGTACCTGGTCCATGTCGTTATATTTTCGACCACGTTTGACCAACACTTGGAGCGGTTGCGCATTGTGCTACAAGCACTCAAATCCACACAACTCACCATCAAAGCTGAGAAATTCAATTTTGGCTTTGAGGAATTTCGCTTTCTTGGTCACATTGTCAGTGCACAAGGTGTTCGCCTGGACCCTGACAAGGCCGCTGCCGTCTCAGGTTTTCCACACTCAACTGACAAGAAAGCCGTTCGCCAGTTTTTGGGTCAGTGCTCGTATTATCGTCGGTTTGTTCAAAATTTCTTGCGAGTTGCCGAACCGTTGAATTCACTGACTCGTGACGACACGCCCCTCGTTTGGGGAAGCAAGCAAGAGACTGCATTTGTCGAGCTTCGCAGCCGTCTACAACGTACTCCGATACTCGCCCATTTCGACGAACACATTGCCACAGACATCCACACTGATGCTAGCAATGTTGGCCTTGGTGCGGTACTGATCCAGTGGCAAGGCGGTGCCGAACGGGTCATCAGTTATGCCAGCCGAACACTTACGCACTCCGAGACCAATTATTCTACGACAGAGAAAGAGTGCCTTGCAGTGATATGGGCCATCAGCAAGTTCCGGCTATACCTCAGCGGCCGACCCTTCCATGTGGTAAGCGACCACCACTCCTTATGATGGCTGGCTGGTGACCCTCAAAGACTCCTCAGGATGCTTGGCTAGATGGAGCTTATGCTTGCAAGAATATGACAACAGTCGTCTACAAGTCGGGCCGTAAGCATCAGGACGCGGACTGTTTGTCGCGTGCGCCTATCACAATCGGTCCCGAAGAACCCGCTGATGGTTTTCCTTTCCTGGGCGCTGTTAGTACGACCCAAATGGCGCGCAGCTTCAGCAGGCGGACTCAGAGTTCGCACCCCTCATCAATTACCTTGAAGGCCTTCACTTTACAATCTGGTGTTCTCTACAAGCGCAACTTTGCCAGCAACAAAGAAGCGTTCCTGCTTGTCGTACCATTTCAGTTGAGGCCAGAGATTTTGAGTGTCTGTCATGATGTACCCTCCGCCGGCCATCTCGGAGTAAGTCGTACACTCGCGCGGATTAAACAAAAGTATTATTGGCCCAGGCTACTCCCATCGGTGCGGGCCTACGTGAAAACTTGCCGTGACTGCCAACGTCGGAAGTCTCCTCCGTTGAAACCAGCCAGATTTCTTCACCCCATCGATCCACCGAGGACCCCTTTTCACCAAGTGGGCATGGACCTCCTTGGCCCTTTTCTGAAGTCTTTGTCTGGAAAGCATTGGATTTTCGTTGCCACCGGCTACCTGACACGGTACGCTGAGACCACGTCCCTTGTTAAAGGCACTGCTGCTGAAGTGGCGCAGTTCTTCATCCACAACATTGTCCTGTGTCATGGAGACTCCGCCGTTGTTGTTACTGACCGGGGAACTGCTTTCACTGCCCGCTTAATCCAGCCCGTGATGACTCTGACACACAGCAGCCATCGACGCGCTACGGCCTATCACCCACAGACAAACGGGTTAGTAGAGCAACTCAACCGCACACTAGCCGACATGCTTTCTATGTATGTTGACGTCGAGCATCGAACTTGGGACACCATTCTGCCGTACGTAACGTTTGCGTACAATACCGCCCTGCAGGAGTCAACCTGACTGACCCCCTTTCAGCTTGTCTTCGGTCGGCAAGTGACCACTCCGTTGGATGCTATGTTGCCCG
Source organism: Amblyomma americanum (assembly GCF_052857255.1). Lineage (NCBI taxonomy): Eukaryota > Metazoa > Arthropoda > Arachnida > Ixodida > Ixodidae > Amblyomma > Amblyomma americanum. The sequence goes on along the minus strand of NC_135501.1, from coordinate 34,612,262 downwards.
TTGACCCCTACTGTGACTCTTACGCTGACCTCGACGCAGACACCTTCGTTCAGCATGCTAAGGAAGCGCGGCAGTTGGCATGCCTGTGAATTAACCGTCAACAAGACTGACGCTGCTAGTTACAATCTTGGACGCCACTTCTCCAGTTACGCGCATGGCGACTTGGTGTCGGTTTGGACACCTGTTCGCCGCCGCCATCTTTCTGAAAAGTTGCTGCGCAGATACTTCGGCCCTTACGAAGTAGTGCGCCGCATCAGTGATGTGACTTATGCAGTTGCTCCCGCCCAAACCGCTTGCTCATCGCGCTGGTCGCACCGTACTGAAGTCGTGCACATTGTTCGCATGAAGCCTTACCATGACAGACTACCTGACTGTACAGCGGTTCACCGCAGCTGTGTTTTCGCTGACATTTCCCTCCTTGCTGCATCGTGGCGATGCTGCAGAAGAGGGGGCAGTGATACGTGCCACTGTAGAACTAGAAGCGCCTGCATTTGTAGAGAAAGAAGATGGTTCTCTCTCGCTCGCGCGCTTGGGCCACTTAGGAACCGCCGCAGTTTTACTTGTCTTCTCTGGAGGTTCTCCTTCGAATTGCTCGTAACAATATATAGTTAAACCCGGATGTAATGAACCTCCATATAGTGAATTCCTCGATGTAATGAAGTTTTTTAACTCCCCATTGCCGCCCCCATTGAAGTGCTTGTGTTTGAGACCTCCATGTAACGAACGTGCAACGGCGGTTGACCTTGATATAACAGACTCGCTAAGCCGACCATCTGTTAGCCTGTGCTGAATTACAAAATTTGGGAGAAAAGTTTCACGACGATAAAGCATGAAGTGACATGAGAGGAACTCCAATGATTGCAACTAGCGACCACAGATGACTCATCGCGCTGTGCTCCAGCGCTAGCCCATCTCCCTTGCTTTTGCTTTTGGAACGCCGTACCACGTGGCACTACAGCAGTTCATGCCCAAAAGCAACGAAAAATGATAGGGCATAACAAAAATGAAATGGCACGAGCAGTGCGCGGCCATTGCTGCCGCGTCGTACATTGCTCGCGTGATTCTGGTGCCGATAACTCTCGCGTGTCGGGAGCAGGGATGGTTGAGAGCACCAGCGATGCAAGGCGAAGTGTCCGTTTCCTGGGGCAACAGTGGAGGGCAGACAGAGAGGGAACATACGTGAAGAAGCATGTGCCTCCGTGACGGGTCTACGGTGGCGGCACGGCGTGACCGCGCGCTCTCCTCACTCTCCTCTGGCTCGACCATGCCCCCCCTCTCTCACTCTCCCAGCCCCACTCGTAGCTGCGTTGCGCAAGCTGCGGCCGCCGTGGCGGATGTGGCGGCGGCAGCTGCGGCAGTCGCGCTATCAGCGCGATCGTGGAACGTTTTTCGGTGTTTATGACTTCAAGTAATGGGTTTTTCTGTAAACATTTTGAAGGTGATTTCACCTACATTCATTTCTTATTTTGGTTTCCGTTCTGCATTGTCTTTTCGGGTCTTCTTGCAAAAACTGGATGTAACGAAAAATCCCGGACTATTTTCAACTTCGTTATATCCAGATTTAACTGTATTGAAAATTCAGCATAAGATCCTGGCTTAGTTTATTATAATAAAAATTGAAAGAACCCATTGAATTCTGCATTATCTTGACAGGGCCTGCCTGGATTGCATACAGCCTTTCTCATTATCACAGCTTGATAGCCTGGGGTGGTGGTGCCTTACTTCCCTTGAAGGTATGCTCCTTGGGAACTTGCACACATATCCCGGTGTTTGTCCCTGCCCTCAAAACATGCTGCAGTCTTCTCTTGGAATACAGTTAAACCTCGATGTAATGAACTTAAACGCAATGAAATCCTCGATGTAACAAAGTATTCTAGTTTTTATAACTTCACGTCCATAGAACACCATGTATTTTTAGCTTCAATATAACAAAATTTCATTGCTGGCTGGAAACAAACGAGGAAAAATTGTATAGTGGGTGCGAGTGGTTCAGTGGAGCGCATATGTAACGTAGGCGCCGCCTGGCTTTCACATACAGGACGCATAGGCAGATGCAATTACGACGATGATCATAGTGTCGAGCATGCCGCCGGCCGCGCCGTCAGAAGTAGTACGGGCAAGGCTGGCATAAGCGTCTGCGTAGCCTTGGCAGCCCCTGCCAGGCCAGCCAGCGGCGCACTTTATCTCGCCCAAAAACTGTGCTCTATTGCATTTACAGATCCCAAAGCTTTGCAAGAGGACTGGAAAGGTCAGTGCCATTGGCACACTTGTCAGCTGTGGAGCCCTTCACGCGCTTCAAACGTGACAACCTCGCTTCTCACTGAGACGATGCGCGTATGTACAGACACACTCGCGCTTATAGTGGACAAAACGAGGAGCGGAGTAGGCCTGATTTCATTTCACTCACTTGCGATTGGAGGACACTTTTTGCTCTCGCCGACATGGAGAAAGAAAGGAGTGTAAGGGGAGGGAGAGAGGCAGATGGTGGGGCCTGCCGTGAGGCTGCCACCGATGGCCACGAGCTCGCAGTGGTGGCAGCGCCTGAGCACGTCGACATGTTGGTGGTGTGCTCAGGGCACTTACAAGAGGATTATGATGACAGCAAAATCAAAACTCAAGACGAGTACATTGTTCCTGTCACCCGCAAGGCACGTTGCTGAGGCGGCTCGTCAGCTCGCAACATAAGCAAGATGCACGTAATGCTGTTGCTGCTGGAAAAGAAAGGGCAGGAGGACCACTTTGATCGTAAATAAAAGTTTTTCTTGCCAGTTATCTGCAGTGCGTTTTTGGTAGATTCTTAGCATTCTAGGAGGCGAATTTCAGTGTAGTGAAATTCGAGTATTACGAAGTAAACTGAGTATTTTACCGGCATCATTAAATCAAGGTTTAATTGTAGTAACCAACTGCTGCGTCTCTGGTCTATCTTTTGGCTCAGATCTCTGCACAGCAGTTGTTTCAGCTTGTGAAATAGCCAGAATTGCATAGATTCATATAACAGCTGTGGCGTGCTACCAGATTTCGGCTATCCCAATTCTGCAGCAAAATAATGCGAGATAAGATGAATGAGCAGCAGTATTTTCTTGATGGAACTCCCAGCTGCTACATTTCCACTGTTTTTTTCTCATGATGTACCTCAAATGGCAAAGGCCTGCAGTTTATTGCTAATCTTTATGTGATGTCGTGGAGGAGCAAAGAAAACTGCCAGTATGTTCTTCACGTCGCTTTCACTTTGCCGTCCATTCCTGTGATGTTGCTACCCTGATGACTTCTGCTATCTGGTAGTCCAAACTGTAGTTGTAAACCAACGTTTCCTCTTGTGTTCTAGGGTTCTGGCACAGAGGGACTTATACCCCTGCCACACGGCAAATCTAATGTCATTCCCATCGAATGACATTTGTTCGACTTAATGTCATTTATTCTGCATGCTGCTACACGGCCAAAAGTAATGCCATTTGCAAATGATGGCGATTGCGATGAAGAAAAAGTGCAGCATAAAAACATTTCGATCTATGCTTCAATATGTTTCGAAAAGTATTGTTTTGCGAATGGAAACCGATTTCAAAATTTTAATCCTCGTTTCAATAACGCGTTGATCACTGCTATCCACCAGGAGCCCAAGCCAAGCCAAAGTTCAGCCAGCGGCGGCAGACAAATGGCGGACGTCACTACGTCGCTTTGTGCAATGGATTCGCGGCAGCGTAATGCGCTCGGTTTTTTGCTCCGCCCTCGGCCATCGCGGATCCAGCAAGAATAAATAACAAACAACTCCGAGCACACAACTACCGCAGCAATTGACACAGCCAGCACTCCAGACTCCGGCAACACAACGCACGCGCCTGCCGCTGGCTCATGGGCTGGCTACGGCTGGCTTTGGGCCACGCTACACAAAAAAGCCAAAAAACATGCCTGCTCGTCCATTCCGGTTAGCTGGTAGCGAGAGTGACAGTTTTATTTTTTCTGGTGCTATTCGTTATTATTATATAAATAAATGAACGACCACAGAATTATACGGGCATTGAAATATTATAATGCTTGTGTCGCGTTTGAAATTTATGTTCGGTGCATATTCTCACCAAGTCTCTGGTGTCGAGGGAACACATTAGCTCGGAGTTTGCTGGCGAATGAGTTCCCCAAACTCATTCGATACCTAATGTCGTTTTCATCGAATGTCATTATATTTTCTCGTGTGGCAGCAAACTAATGTCGTTTTGAACTAATGTCATTCGATGGAAATGACATTAAATTTGCCGTGTGGCAGGGGTATTAGTCAGGACAGAGAATTAAGCATGAGCATATAGTGCATAAGAAATATACCTTTCGAGTGTAAAATGGCAAGGTTTACATGTAAATGTGAAAGAGCCATGGTAGAATCAGTGATGCTCCAGCTGCTCCATTTGCACCATTCTGGTACATATACATTTTGCTGCACCATTCTGCTCCAAAAATTGCTGATGGCCTAGCTCTGTTAGGCCAGGATATGCGTAGCGAAAACGCGGAGACTTCTGCATCGGAAGAGTGCCTTCACTAGATGCACCTTTATTCATGGTTAAAGCTTGAGCCGTCGTGGCAGAGTGGTAGCGTCTTCGCCTCAAATGCCAAAGGCCCTGGTTCGATTCCCATAGATGCCGCCACCGAATACGTTGGTTAGTGGTTAAGCGTAGGCTCTGTTAAGGCGCATTTATACTCCGGCGTAACGCGCGCGCGCGCGCTGCACGGCGACGTCATGTCGGCCAAAGCGAGACCCTCTATACTCCAACTGCGCTTGACCGCCGATGAGGTCGGCGGCTTTGGCGTACTCTGACTGTGGAGACTTGGAGCACGTCTCTATTTCGCACCGAGTGCGCCAGCCGCCGCCGGCCCGGCCAGACCGGTTCGGCTCCGCGGCGAGGCGCGTATTGTGACCTCGTGTGCACCTTAGCTGCACCAGAAAGAAGACGCGGTCACAGGAAAACAACTATTTTTGGAACCATTCAGGCTTTCAGTTGGCCACCTACTAAAACACCTCCGCAGTTGGCTACCCAAGGTGTTGCTGGGCTGGTTTGTGATAGAATTTAGCAGCATTCGCACACATGCAGGAAGAAAAGAACTCGGGAAAGGCGGCTAAGTCACTTTTTTTGAAGCTGGCTCCCCCCTGCTCCCCAGCAGGCATTGCAGCAGACGACGCAGTGCCCAGTGGTCCTTGTGAAAGTGCGTGATTTTCGGCACACTTTTTGGCGTGCAGCTTAGATAGCAAGGGCCTCTCCTGAGTTTTCCTTCCTCCATGTTTGCGCATCATGTCAGTTGCATCAAAAGGTTGCATCATGTCAGTCAACCCTGAAGCGGGCTGAAGTCATATCTTTTGGGTTGAACAAAAACTTGGAGCAGGTCCAGCGAGGTCAAGCATTGTTGGAACAAGGGAATTTCAGCCTTGCTGATTCACTTTGCGAGCTTGATGAATTTGTAAAAAATTCCAAGAAGCGTTGAGATAGTGCCAATATGAAAAAAAGAATGGTTCAAGTGAATGTGTACTTTGGACTTCTAGTCAAACATGTTTGGCTGAACTTGTGTGCAAGTCAGTGCCAGCATTAATAAATTGTTTTGTCACTTTTTTGTGAGCACCTTTCTTCTGTTTATTTTTCTTCCTTAACTACACATGGCTGAACCTGATCTCATTAGTAACAAACTCTTCTGGGTGACACCTTTATTCCATTCGGGCTGCTCCCGAGTTCTCCAGAATTGTTGTTCTGATACAAAGGTGCTCCAAAAATTTCTCCAGAACTTGAAATGGCTGGACTGGGGCAAATTTTTTCTGTCATGCCTGTCAAGTTTCATCCATATATGCTCTGTCCTCTGTTGGCAGCTACGGACTTGAGTTAAAATGGCGTGTTTCAGCAGTACTGAAAGCTGTGCAAAATGCAATGCAATTCATTATTTCTGTCTTCAAATCCTATCATAGGTTGCAAAATTGTTGGCAGCTGGCGTTGCTGAAGTGCAGTGCTATCACAAAAAAAAATTTCCTAGTGTTGTGGCCTATCAAAGGCACTCAGGATAGAGGCAAGTATGTGCTGAGGCTGTTGCGTGAAGGCGTTACTTTGAGCATTTGTATTGGCTAGGTTATTGGCTTTCTTCACGCGGCTGTTGTGCATGTGCCCCTCCTCTGTGGCCCTCTTCCACACTCCGCTGGTTGGAAACAAACCACCAGCGTCCACCACGCATGCATAGTTCGTGTTGGAGGCAGGCTCAGTTGGCGGCCGCCAGCGCTGGAAGCACACGCCTGCCACTTTGCGTGCATAATTGGTGCCTTGTGAAACCAAATCGCACCTGTGGCATTCCTGTGTGTCAGTTTTCAACCTGTTTTATGTGTAGCTGACAAATTTTTACGCGGTCCCAAGAGGGCGCCACATCTTGCGAAAAAAGGCAAATTCTGTACTGTGACTGTGAACCCTCCCCACTTCGCAGGCGCTGTGGCTTCTGGAGCCCCGGGACGTGACGCAGGCGCAGCACGATGAGTTCTACCGGTACCTGTCGGGGGCATTTGATGTGCCTCGCTTCACAGTGCACTTCTGCACGGACGTGCCCCTATCCATCCGTTGCCTGCTGTATGTGCCCGAGGGAAAGCCTGGCCTCTTCGACATGGGCCGTGACGGCTCCGGCGTGTCCCTCTACTCACGCAAGGTCAGTAGTGGCTCCCTCTACCTTAGGTTGGACATGAGGGCCGGGCACAACGCTCTATCAGCAGTGCTCGCCTCTGAATCTCATCCTTGTCATACATAGCACACATGCAGCAATGAGCATGTGTTACAGGCGCTAGCAACAACACTCTATGTTGTTTTTTGTGGTCGCTCTTCTTGGCAGTTTCACGCGATAGCATATCAGGATTGTTTGCTCACTGATGCTGCAGATTTGTGTCATGGCCACATATATCGGGCTCTTCCTGCCATTAAAGCATGAACCTGTCGGCACACTCATGACAATATCCTCAAAGTTCTTCGTCTGAGTAGAGATTAGGGTCGGCTATCAAAGGTCTTTCTGCTCTGCTCGCCAGTGCAGCTTTTATTGATGTGGCTCAAAGGACATTCCATCTTCATCTCTCTTGCCTACCCTCCCCAATACACTTCCATCATCTGTATGCCAGTGCAGCACATTGGTAGTCATGTAACGGCAGAGGTGAAGTGCAGACAACATCAATACAGTCGGCATAAACCAGCCCAACATCTCACTGACAGCCGACACATCATGGTAATGGCCGACACTGTAAAAACTATGAGGTTTTATTGGGGGAAATAAATGCGCCGGGCCTTCTTCTGAGGGATAAGAAAGGAACGACACTCTGGCTGGCACAGACAAGGCATTTGTTGCTGCAATAACAATAGACAGTTTTAGCTGTGCGTACGCAAAGAGTTAGCGTACGCGAGGAGTTTGCGGGGACGGTAGTGCGCATGCGCAGAACGCAAGCGCAAGCCTTGCGTCTTGCGTACGGTAGCCTTGCGTACGGTAGCCAGCGGAGTTTGCGTTGCGGCGCTTGCGTGGCTTGCGTACGCTAACTTTGACAAGATGGCGGCGCCCTGCTCGCCCGCTTCGGAATAAATACATGTCGCCGCTGCATTCTTCGACGCAATAGCTCGCTCAAATGGTAGCGGTTCGCTTTTATTTCGCCTAATCTTGCCCACACGTAGTGGTATAAGCGATAACTAGCCCCTGTTTTTCAGATAATTTGGCGATCTTCAAGCTCCTAGGCCTAATTATATCCAGTGTGTTTTCCTCGTAGCAACGACACCTGGCGAAGCAGTTTTCTAACTTTTAGCCAGATCTTGCATTTTCTTCGGTTTGCATAGTTTTTCTTCTTTTGAACAAAAAAGGCTCCCAATGCACTCACAGTAGTTATCAGTAATCACGGATGAAATTTTCTTCAACCGAGCGTTGATGTGGTTTGACTTCTTGTCACTAGATGGCGCCACGTGCGCCTGAGGGACGCTACGGCACGGTTAGCTAAAACTATACTTCGGAGCGGACAGCGTAACGCACGCAGCGCCGTAGCTCTTTGGGTACGCTAGCACTTGCGTACGCACAGCTAAAACTGTCTAATAACTCCAGCTAGCAACAAACAACGGTAAGAAGTCGAGGTCATCCTACTCACCAGCAAGTGCGACTTATATACCGGAAAATATGGTATATATCTGTGCCAAATGCTCACTTTTCTGTGCCAAAGGCACTTTTGGCTGCTCCAAAAGCTGCTCCAAAGTGAGCTCAGCCAATCAAATCACTGTATAGACATAAAATTTTTGGCAGGCTTTGATGTGGAAATTGCAACAAGCATGGGCACAGTAGCTGGCTATAAAATAATTAAAATCTTGAAAACCGTGAGGAATAGAGAAAAATCAATTGCATATTTGTTTTTAGGATGCCAAAATAGTGTACAAGGAAATTTAATCCCTGTAAGTTAAATATTTACAAAATTTGCTTGAAGATCAGTGTCTCCCCTTAAAGGGACACTGAGGAGAACCCTATCAAATTTTTTTTGTGAGCAATATCTGATAGTTCGGCATTTCATGGCTTTGTTGCCGCTTGTCCGGGAGCGAAAGATGCATTTATTTCAAAGAAATTTGGATTCGAAGTTGGAAAATTTTTTCCCGCCGCTCTGATTCAAACTTGAGAACTCTTATGACGACACGGAGAACTCTTATGACGCCACAGAATGGAGTGACGTGAAACGTGACGTAAACGGAGACTCCGTGATTTCTGACGGCTAGCGGTGCGGTCTAGCAGCTGCCGACATGAAAGCTACCGCCGCCGCACGTTGAAGGCATCTATCAGGGGTCGCTACTGTTGCTTCGTTTACGTTTGCACCGGCGTCTTGCCAGCGTTACGATGGATCCCGTTCCCGAACCCGACGACGTAGTTCTCGCAAAAGCTCTGGCCTGCATTTCAGCCACCTCAGCCCCACAGAGCGTGCGATGTTTTTGAAGGAGCACGGTTAGGTTAGGCGCCGGCAGGTGGTTTCCCCCTTCCTCAGAGAGCAGCCGTTGCAAACTAAATATCATAACCCCAGTGCGGGGAGTCGCGAGGCACCAGGACAAGGTCGGCGCCTTGCGCCCATCGGAGGTTGGCCGGGGCTTTGGGGCCAACGGATTGTGATTCCTTGAACGGCGCGGTTGCACAGCGCAGCAGGCGGCGTCGAGGTCTCCCACGGTTGCAAGGGCCAAGTTATTTATTTTTTGCCACAAAAAAAAATGGGTGCTCAAGGGCGATCGCGTTTAAAGTCGGCGGCTTGAAATTAAAGCCGGCGCTCGACGCTTCAACGGCTTCCGCTAGATCCAACGGGTCCACTGGATCTGGCTCTCTCGCCCACTTGCATGTACCTTCAGATATGTGCTGTGAATGGATTAAATTAGCTGAGCTCGAAAAGAACAGCTTCGGCCAACTGCCGCAGCTATTGAATACAACGCGCACCTCGCCGCGGAGCCAAATCAGTCTGGCTGGGCTGGCGGCGGCTGGCGCACTCGGCGCGAAAGAGAGACATGCTCCAAGTCTCCCCGCCAGTGCGGTCAGAGTGCGCCGAAGCCGCCGAACGCATCGGCGGTCACGCGCAGTTGGAGTATAGAGGGTCTCGCTTTGATCAACGTAACTTCGCCGTGCAGCGCGCGCGCGCCTCACCGCAGCATAAACGCGCCTTAACAGAGCCTGCGCTTAACCACTAACGAACGTATTCGGCAGCGGCATCCATGGGAGCCATTGAAACCTCCTGCCCACTCACTGAATAAAAGAAAAGAAGTCCTGCGCCGATGTTCGGAATCGAACCAGGGCCTTCGGCGTTCCAGGCGGACACGCTACCACTCCGCCGCGACGGCTCAAGTTACAGCCGTCAATAAAGGCGCATCTAGTGAATGCACTCTTCTGATGCGAAATCTCCGCGCTTTCGCTAGGTATATCCTGGCCTAACAGAGCTAGGCCATCAGCAATTTTTCTGAACTGCCTTGTACCTTGTCCCCCGTCCCTAATAAGCGATTTCCGTTCAGTAGTTTGAAGTTGACTGGCACAGCCGGGAATGTTTCGCCGGGCAAGCGGGCAAATACACAATTGCTGCCTTGTATGATCACCGACCATCGTGCCATCATAGCTTTTCATCGACCGTAGTGATCATCTGGCAAGCCTTAACAGGCTCCTTCAAAGGTTAACTAGCACTTGAAGCGGCACTTGGAGTTTTCTGCTGTTCGGCTCTTGTAAATCGAGGCGCGTCAAAAACAAAACCACGGGGCACGCAAAGCACATAGACGCGAAGCGCCATAACAAATCGAAACTCTCCTGGCCGCCTGTGGCGCCGACAAGCATCCGTTTTCTTTGCTTCCAACATTCAGGTTGTCTTTTGCCTGCCTTCCTTGTGTGATAAAAGTGCACTATTGGTTTTAAAACAAAACTTACTTCAATATTGATCTGCGCAACCAACATTTGTCAGCCTCAGAGATTCGCGAACCCATGTAGGATGGAAAATTCCTCCAAGGTGGCGTCTCTTGTCCTATGGCGTCACCACGCTTGTACTTGCAAGATTGGCCTGTGGTGGCGATACCTGTATTTTGGTTCTTGTTATTTTCTACCTTACAAGAGCTTTGTTTTCAGTAAGAGCGGCGTTTTTGTGATCAGGAGCTGGTATTCTATCGATACAAGCCAACTTCAATTTCTCCTCAGTGTCCCTTTAAACCTGAATTCCGTTGAGAAATTCTGTGTGGCAGCACAAGCGTGGCAGTTCAGTTGAATAATGTTTGTTTCAAAGCCATTTGAAATGCTTCTGCATACTGTAGTATTGACGCCCCCCCTGCATGCGCCACGCCCCCAAATTGGCAGCCTGTAATTTGAAAAAAAAAGAAAGTCAGCCAAAAGAATTGCTTTTTTTTATACGTCTTTATTTCTGCATAAAATAGGCCTAGCCTTGCGGCAGAAATGAGGGGCTTCATGGGGGTGGAGGTGGGGGAGGGGGAGGAGGGCCGGTCTCCACTTCTTCGAAGTGGGGTGGTCCTGTGGTCGGCTCTGCGAAGAAACGGCCAGGCCCTTCTTCTTCCTTGAAGTATAGGAGAAATGCCCGCCAGAGCCGGAGTGCGTCCGATGATCCGATGTGTAATGGTGGATCAACCCATTCCTGCAAGGTGCCAGGTCGGTGCCCGCCCAGGGACTGAAGTACTCGCTCCCGCACCACGTCAAAAGCAGGGCAGCGCCACAAAAGGTGTTCGGCTGTGCCTCTGGCTGGGCATGCCGGGCATTGAGGGGTCGGGTATGAGTGCGGGTTGATGAGAATTGCTTCATGTGTACATAATTTTGCCTGTGTGGTACCTCACGCTGGGAGCTGATAGACGAAAGTGCCTGCATGACCACGCACAAGTCATCCCGCGAGCTTGACTCTGCCTGTAACCACAAACATGCGGTGCTGCAGCGCTGCTAACTCGTCTTGTGTGCTCGGTGGCCACACCAGAAAGAACAAAACATTACCCTGCTCAAAAAACTAGAACCTAGAACGGGGTGCACCCATGCTAGTGCCATGTTTCTTTGTGGAGACGCGCCACCTGCCAGGCTCGGGCACAGTAGCAGCATGTTGTGCGCCCGGTGTGGCTAGGCCTAGCGTGCTTCGTATCGAAGTCGCAGCGAAAGTGCTCTGAATCTAGTCACGGTTTAATATAAAAGGTCTACCGTTGTTACCAGTTGACTATCACGCAATAACCTCACATTAAAATGAACTTATAATTGATTTTTGGAAGGCCTTCGACAATGAAACGCACGGAAAAGCAGGCCAGGCGAACACCACCTCACATTGACGGCCGCGGGTCGCATGCGCAGCGCACCGCTCCGCACTGTCGGTCAATCAAGCACCAGATCTATGGAGGATCTTGATCTTAACTTAAAATCACTCATCGTTTGCCAGTAAACTGTTCTAGCAACCTGTTTTACTTTTTGTGGTTAATTCGTGCCAGTCGTCGGGCGCATGTCCTATCATCCATACTTTCAATGCATTATGTATTGAAGGATTCACTGGGATTGTGCTGGTTCGTCATAGAAATGCATGTCGCAGCATAAAAAAGGAACTCATAATTGGGGTTTCGCTGTAGTTCGAAGAATTTTGTGGAAAAATGCCGCTTCCGTGTAAGGGCCACACCCCGTCAAAACCACAGAAAAAATGTGCGGCCCCTAAACTAGTATATATATGGTAGTTCTAAGGATGCAAATTTAGCAGTGCTGACTCTTTATGTGGTGAGTATTGCTGGGTTGTTGTTAAAGGGATGCTGCATTAAATTGCGACTTTCTGTCAAATCTGTCAATGCCGCACCGTGCTGGCATCGGTTCAGCTGTCACGCCTGGAAGCTCAGAGTTGGTGGCATGGAAATGTGAAACAGATTGAAAGTTATAGCCTCGAAAGTGGCAGTGGAAGTAACGATTATATCCTTCAGATTTTGAAATGACCATGGACTAGAGAAGAGACTGCTACGACCCCGATGCCTCATCAAGTGACGATGAGTAAAATGAGCCTGGAGGATGACATATTGCCCAGGCGTGCGCCTCGCAGTGGTAGCTGTCATGTTATAATCTAATTTGATATGTGCCGGACAAGTTTTTCTGCATTAGGTGTTAAAATATTTCCTTTGCCGAAGGTAAATCAAGGCATCACTTTCATTCATTGCTGCAGCCACACAAAAAGAGCAGCCGCAGCACTGGGATGGGGCTAAGGGAAGGTTTGCGATGAGATTTATACATCACGTAAGCAACGTGAACAGCAGAGTAAGTGCTCAACATATAAAAGCAACCAACTTAATTGCATCTGTGTAGCAAAAAAGTATGCAGCACATAGTTTTTGTGACTCGAGCATTGTAACTACGCTGCCAGACTTGCATGCGTAACTCAAATGAAGAAGATTTGGCGCACGAGTCTTGTGGCGTTGGCCTGTTAGTAAAGTTTCAACGTTGTTACTTTCTGATGGTCTCGGCCATGAGTGAACAACCTTTGTGCTCAATTTTTCTTTATTTCCGCATGCTCGCATGAAAACACTATTACATGATATATTTATTTTTGTACCCATTCAAGGAGGTTCGTTTGGTGAACGTACTGAAAATTCAGACTACGGGAGACGAGAGGGTTTATAATGTGTATTTCTGTCTCGCGTAGCTTCCGAGGTGATTTTTCATGGGAGGTTATTTGAATAAGCGAGAAAACTGGAACCAGTGAAAATCTTTCCGAACTGTCTCTTCAGAGAAAGATTTATGTTGCAGTCTCTGTCAGTTAAATTGCCGCGATAAAAATTCGGACCTAGAAGGTTTGTTACGAAGGCTAGCTGCACCACACAGATTCATTCTTCAGAGCTTAGCATCTTTTAGAAAGGCATGACATGGCGTGTCCCTTCCCTCGCCATGCTACTGTTACAATGCCCACCCTTCGCTGGCCTGGCAGCCGCGTGGATAAAATTCGAGCTGTATGGACTCCGGACACAAGTGATGGCACTTGCAGCGCATCCCTTGCGTTGCGCCTAGAGTCCACGCAGCTGCTGCAGGCACACGCCATGATGCTGATATGGCCGACCGGCGGGGTACGGAGGCAGGGAGCTTCCAAGGAGCAGCGGTTTGGGGCGCTGCCGACAGGTGCACCAGTTTAAGTAGAAATTAAGAGGAAAAATCCTTTCTCCTGGCATCATGCATAAGCCGATGTGGTTTCAGTTGACTTATGAATGCCAGCTCTCATTCCAGTACACAATTAGATCGCCTAAAATTTAATGCAGTATCACTTTAAGCACCCAAAAACTGCAACTTGTTAAAAGGTGCATGTTAACTCTTTCGTGCATGCCTAGCATGACTGGAGTCAGTGATTCTTTCAACTCAGTGGGGCTGTTTCCCGAGTGGTGCCAGTGCCATGATTGGGGGGTTTGTGTTGTCACGCTTTGTCGCTGACACAGCACACAACTTCACAAGTGGCTCCTAGGCCGACAGCCTCTATCCGACTTCCCATCCATCCTGTTCGTTCTTTTCCATTCCATCCTGCACCTAGTGCCCTCCAGTATGTATTCTAGCAACTGCAACATACATTAACACTTTCCTGCCCACACCTATTCCCATTGATACCCCGCCATCGATGGTTGCAAGTCCGTATTTACGCGCTTTCCGAGCGTTTGTGGACAGCCAGCGTCATCTAGTAAGCAATATGACAATTGTTCTTTCAGTTTCGGTTTGTTGTTTCGCGTTTTCGCTGTGTGGTGGTTTTAAACGATGCTCGAAGTTGGGTGATCCTCTCTCATGTCCATGATGGTGTCGACATCACGCTCCTCTGCTCCGTGCGAACGTCGCGCTTCCATTGATCCAGATACATTTGCGAGAGACGTTTTTGACGGATAGCAGCAGCGACTCAGAGGACAACTTCGGTTCGTCAGATTTTAGCACGGAAAGTGAAAGTGCGTCGATCCAGCCCGGAACGTCAACAGCCATCCATCGGTGACTTTCGCTTTCTCCGAATCGTTTTGCTGTAGCAAAATGGTGGTTTGAGCTAGTTGGTACATATTCACAATTTCACCAGCGCTGCGACTAGGAACAAGAACAGAGAAGGAAGACAAGGACAAGCGCTACTAACAACTGAAAGTTTATTTGAAAAAAACACAGATTATATGCACACAACTGACAACCCAAAGCGCCTGCGCTTCCCCCACCTGGCACGCAAAAGAGAGTTAAAAATCTAGATACAAAATTTCACACTCATGTAAGTTTACAGATGGTGTGCTAACGCACGTGTCGATGTTCTTGTGAATGTGATAGGCTTCACACAACTCCCTAGTTAACTGATCTGGATGACTGAATTTAATCTTAGCCCTGTTAAGCAGAGGAAAGCATGCTTTTTTGTTAGACACACCGGGTTTGTTTAGAAGACAATCTCTGTAATGAAGGGACAGATTTGATGAAGGAGCACCATTCAAAGAGGTTCTATGCTGACGTAAGCGTGTATTTATGCATTTACCGGTTTGCCCAATGTAACTCTTGCCGCATTTAAAAGGTATGTCATAAACCACTCCCTCTGCACATGGCACAAAGGTTGACTCATGATCCACCTGGCATGCATTTTTTCTTTTGCCTCTTATTTGCTTCTGTTCCCGGGCTCTTTTGTCAACAATAGCACAAACCTTGCCTAGTTTATTAGGGACCGAAAAGAGCACATTTACCCCATATCTAGTGCCAACCTGCTTAAGCCTATGGGATAACTGATGAATGTAGGGTATTACCGCATACTTCGTTCTGTCATTGCCGGAATTTTCCTGTGCTTCATGTCTACCAAACGACTTCATCTTCTTCAGGATCTTGTTGCTAGCAAGCGCCATCACATCTTTGGGGAAGCCCAGGCTAAGGCTAAGGTCAGCGGGCTTCCCCAAAGATGTGATGGCGCTTGCTAGCAACAAGATCCTGAAGAAGATGAAGTCGTTTGGTAGACATGAAGCACAGGAAAATTCCGGCAATGACAGAACGAAGTATGCGGTAATACCCTACATTCATCAGTTATCCCATAGGCTTAAGCAGGTTGGCACTAGATATGGGGTAAATGTGCTCTTTTCGGTCCCTAATAAACTAGGCAAGGTTTGTGCTATTGTTGACAAAAGAGCCCGGGAACAGAAGCAAATAAGAGGCAAAAGAAAAAATGCATGCCAGGTGGATCATGAGTCAACCTTTGTGCCATGTGCAGAGGGAGTGGTTTATGACATACCTTTTAAATGCGGCAAGAGTTACATTGGGCAAACCGGTAAATGCATAAATACACGCTTACGTCAGCATAGAACCTCTTTGAATGGTGCTCCTTCATCAAATCTGTCCCTTCATTACAGAGATTGTCTTCTAAACAAACCCGGTGTGTCTAACAAAAAAGCATGCTTTCCTCTGCTTAACAGGGCTAAGATTAAATTCAGTCATCCAGATCAGTTAACTAGGGAGTTGTGTGAAGCCTATCACATTCACAAGAACATCGACACGTGCGTTAGCACACCATCTGTAAACTTACATGAGTGTGAAATTTTGTATCTAGATTTTTAACTCTCTTTTGCGTGCCAGGTGGGGGAAGCGCAGGCGCTTTGGGTTGTCAGTTGTGTGCATATAATCTGTGTTTTTTTCAAATAAACTTTCAGTTGTTAGTAGCGCTTGTCCTTGTCTTCCTTCTCTGTTCTTGTTCCTAGTCGCAGCGCTGGTGAAATTGTGAATATGTACCAACTAGCTCAAACCACCATTTTGCTACAGTTCATTTCTAGTACATTGAGCTCTTTTCTATGTCCTAATCCCGCTCCTTTTGACAACCAGGCAGCCCTGGCTTCCCTAATTGCAGTTTGTGCCTTCAAAGCAAGGGTAGCTTCGTGGCATGCCAGACGTGCTCTTTGCCCAGTTGAGGTCCAAGTTATGTGCGGTGGCCTCCTCCCATCTAAAGGGCACAGCCGCAGGATTTGCCGGATTGCATCTTCAGAGTGGTGGCGTCAACATCGATACTACAAGGATTGCCTTTGGGTGGTGTGTGGGAAGGACAAAAATCGTGTGCGGCACTTCCATGAGTGGTGCGAACAAGCGAAAAAACATACCGAGTTCCTTTGGTACACCGCCCGCCCGTGGTTTCCCTCCAGTACAGCGTCTCCGTGCTCCGAAGGAAAGCTCTTGGTCCTGGGTGATCAGCCGGTGCCAGAGAAGTTCCAGAAGATTCTAAAGTTGGGTCCAAAATTCGGTGTCCAGCCTTCTTTGGGAAAAGAAGAAAAGTTGGCTCTTGGAAGGTCAATCGCGCGCCAAGCACGGAAAGAGGAGCAGCCTAGGTGCGTTGTGGAATGTGTTGAGGCCCTCAAGAAGAGTGGCGGAGGGCCGGCCAAAAGGTGGGACTTTGCGCACTTGACCGATTTCTTGACGTCCGAAAAACTTCGCGTGGTTGTCTCGGATAAAGAAGGTTATTTCGTTACGCTGCCAGAGAAACTTTTCCGTGAGAAGGCTAGGAATTCAGTTGCCAAAAACTTTAAGCCTGTGCGTTCCAGTGCCCTTAAACAAAAAAGCGAGGCGTTAAGGCTGGTAGGTGATATGAATTTAGTTGGCCTGCAAGCATCCATTAAGAAGGCGAAAGGCAACTTTTTAGAAGTGTTTTTTGCTGCCAAAACTCATAAAACTGACATCCCCTTCCGTTGCATTGTTACTGAACGGGGAACTTGGCAACATGCCGTTTCAAGTTTTTTGCAAAGTAAATTGTGTTCACTGACAGTAGAAGACCCGTTTCTTGTATCTAATTCCGAGGCGGTTGTGCAATATCTGAAACTAAATAATCCTGGTGGGTGTGATATGTTTAGTATTGATGTGCAGGATTTATTCTATTCATTGCCACATGATAGGCTCCTCCAGTGTGTTAAGAAATGTATAGTAGAGGATAATGATGAAGAAGCATTCATTTCAAAGTGTGGCGTTTCTGTGGGCTCGTTTTTGGAGCTTGTGTCATTTTATCTCAAATCCACATTTGTTGATTGGGAAGGCAGGCTATATGTTCAAAAAACAGGAGTGTGCATTGGCTCAAAAGTGGCTCCGGTACTTAGTAATATCTTTCTTTCCTATGCAGATAGGAGCATTAAAGTTAACTTAGACAACCGTGTAAAACAAATCTTCCGGTATGTAGACGATTATCTTGTTTTTGTTGAATCCCATGACTTCAAGGCACATGTGGATGACATTTTAAAGACTTTTGAAAACTGCGGGTTTGGTCTGAAATTTACCTTTGAATTACCGGAAGATAATCAGCTGCAATTCTTGGATATTAGATTGGAGAAAAAGGTGAATCATGTTTGTTGGTCCTTCCTACAGCGGTCGGAAAAGCCCTTGCTAAATTATCAGTCTGGGCACTCGAAAATAGTTAAATGTGGCATAGCAGTGTCTTGTTTAGGATCTGCACTTACTAAGTCATGTATTCATACTTTAGGCAGCAGTTTCGATAAGCAAGTTCAAAGGCTAAGGTCAGCGGGCTTCCCCAAAGATGTGATGGCGCTTGCTAGCAACAAGATCCTGAAGAAGATGAAGTCGTTTGGTAGACATGAAGCACAGGAAAATTCCGGCAATGACAGAACGAAGTATGCGGTAATACCCTACATTCATCAGTTATCCCATAGGCTTAAGCAGGTTGGCACTAGATATGGGGTAAATGTGCTCTTTTCGGTCCCTAATAAACTAGGCAAGGTTTGTGCTATTGTTGACAAAAGAGCCCGGGAACAGAAGCAAATAAGAGGCAAAAGAAAAAATGCATGCCAGGTGGATCATGAGTCAACCTTTGTGCCATGTGCTGAGGGAGTGGTTTATGACATACCTTTTAAATGCGGCAAGAGTTACATTGGGCAAACCGGTAAATGCATAAATACACGCTTACGTCAGCATAGAACCTCTTTGAATGGTGCTCCTTCATCAAATCTGTCCCTTCATTACAGAGATTGTCTTCTAAACAAACCCGGTGTGTCTAACAAAAAAGCATGCTTTCCTCTGCTTAACAGGGCTAAGATTAAATTCAGTCATCCAGATCAGTTAACTAGGGAGTTGTGTGAAGCCTATCACATTCACAAGAACATCGACACGTGCGTTAGCACACCATCTGTAAACTTACATGAGTGTGAAATTTTGTATCTAGATTTTTAACTCTCTTTTGCGTGCCAGGTGGGGGAAGCGCAGGCGCTTTGGGTTGTCAGTTGTGTGCATATAATCTGTGTTTTTTTCAAATAAACTTTCAGTTGTTAGTAGCGCTTGTCCTTGTCTTCCTTCTCTGTTCTTGTTCCTAGTCGCAGCGCTGGTGAAATTGTGAATCGTTTTGCTGTGCTTGCACGCTGATCTGTAGATATCCTCCGTGTGCTGAAGGTCAGATTTCTTATCTGCAGGGTGTCAACGTCTTGAACAAAAAACAAATGTCTTCTGCGAGACCTGTGCTACCAATTTGTGTTTCACTACATCGAGAAACTCTTTTGCCCGTTGGCATGATACACACCATACCTAATTTTTTTTTTGCGCCTCAATAAGTTCTGTACATAGAAAGCTGCAATTTTGTGAAACGTTGCACAGATCTCTCCTGAACAAAATGTATATACTGAAAATTTTTATATTTTGTGTGTATGAAGAAATGTAGATGTTTTTGTATATTTTGCCCAGTGTTGAAAATTTTTGTGTAAATTTTTTTGTCTATATTTTTTCCAATAAACATGTTCATTGAGACTAATACCAATGAAAAGAGAATTTCTTCCTTGCAACAATGGTACTATTTACTGGAGTATGAAGCATGTTTGTTAAAGGAACAAAAATATTTCCTATGCCACCCAAAAACCACTACTTTTCTCATGGGCAGGAAAGTGTTAACGCCCTGCCATGGCACTGCCTGCAACTCTGTGTTGTAGCAGACATCTTTGCTGCAGCACAACTCTAACAGTGCACTCGTGTTCACCTGCTGCTGTGTCCAGGTGCTGATCAAGCCCCGGGCAGAGATCCTGCCCAAGTGGTTGCGCTTTGTCAAAGGTGTGGTTGAGAGTGAAGACATCCCGCTCAACCTGAGCCGCGAGCTGCTGCAGGACAGCGCGCTCATTCGCAAGATCCGCACGGTCATTGTGAGTCGGCTCATCCGGCATCTGGCACGCAGTGCCGAGCGGGAGCCCGAAAGCTACGGTCGCTTCTACCAAGACTATGGCGTCTTCCTCAAGGAGGGCATCTTGGCCGCTCACGAGCAGGTAAGCGTTGCTGCTTATGTAGTAGGCGCTATAGCCACGGGCTGGCAGCACTAGTCAGCCTAACCTTCGCAGTCATGAGCAGAGGAATGCAAGACCAACCCAATGCACTCAGTCTGTATGTGCTCAGTGCCTTTTTTATTTAAACCACAACCATATTGTTCACTCCACGGTGGAGCTTCTTTGGAACTTCTGTTTGTTCACTCCTTACAGTGTGGCAGCAGAAACGGTGAGCAATGGCCCACAGAAGTACTCCTCTAAAAACCGGAACTTTGTGAAGAAAGGACAAAAATTTGTGTGTCCATTGCTTGAGGTGTGTTGCTATTGATGTGGTAGCCCTCTCCCGCTTGCTGCATGTGGGGAGGAGGCATGAAGGCTTGCGAAGGGGGGGGAGTGGCGTGAGAGAGGGTAGGAGGAGAGAACCTGATTTGCCAAAACTGTCTGATTTTGCTGGCATTGTTGTTGAGGAGAGGCCTTTGTCCTCCGGTAGACGTACCGTAAAAACCGCGTATAGTAATACAGACCTGTGTATAATACGAGGTGTAATTTGGGGATAGCAAAAACAGAAAAAAGTTTTCATCCGCGTATAGTGCGAGTAAGGCAGTCAGCTTGAGAACGTTCCAGAAGTCGCGAAAGCCAAACATACTCTGATTATTTATGTACGCCGGCGCGCCAGATACGACACGCGTGTAGCGAGGGTGCCAGATATCTGGAAGATACATATTGGGCACCGCGCTTGCGCCTATTCATGTCCCGCTCCGCGAGCATGTGCAGGCGCGCATGCTTTGGAAGTGTGTAGTCGGTGCTTTAATGTTGATGTTGCTGGGTGAATCGTCTCGAGAAAAGCCCTTGTCAGATATCTTTCTACAAAAACACGTCTTCGCTACTGACGAGCGCGTTTTATATCCCGTATTTCTTGAAATTACAACCGGTGAGCTCCTCAGGAATGCTAGCCCAAGCATGCACCGTCCAACTGCACAGCGTGGCTAGAGAAGCTAGTGTCCGGCGGAAGTAACCGCAGGCTCTCCCTACCTCATCCAGACCATGCAGCAGTGCTTGATGCGGTACCGATGCTTTCGGCAGCTACGATTACTTTTCTTTTAAAACAGCCAAGGACTGCTTTTGTGCTCCCGATACCATGGGAGGCGCGATAGTGCTGGGTGTCACGAGGTCAGATCAGCGTAGTGACCATGTGTCGAAATCGAAACTACCGACCTACGCCACCGCTAAATAGCGCCTCCTTTCGCTCGAAGCGGGATGGCACTCGACAATAACGAAACTGGAACTGCGGATGGTGGCCAAGAATTGTTCGGATCCGCATATAATGTGAGGTGGAAGTTTGACATGCTAAAATTACGGGAAAACCTTGTAATATACGTGGGTTTTTACGGTATACTTAGGCTGCTGATGGTGATGAATTTTAGTGGGCTTTGGTGAAGCACATTCTTATGTACATAGCTGCATGTTGCGTGATGTGGTAGCATAGATGGTGAGTTCTCAGTCTGCTGGGGTGCGGAGGCTTGGGCCCAAATTAGCACCCTTTCTCTTTTTCATTCGTTCCTCTTTCTCCCCCACTTAAAGTCCTTGGCAAGAGATATATGCAGGCGGAGAGGCTATATATGTAAACATCAGTTTTATCTGTCTCTAGTCGAGCAAATAAGGGATGGCCTTGTGGTCTGTAAGATAAATAAATGAAAAAGCAAAACTGAAAAAATACGTAAACTCTTCGTAGACATTCATAACTTCCTAAGACGAAGTGAGATAAAACACTGGGTAACGCAAACATTTCCGCAGCAAGCTAACAATTCAAATATGATAAACTCATTACAAACTCTTAATTTGTAAAAACGATTGGATAATACAAACATTTGCACGATAAGCTAACTGGTCAAAAATTAAAAAGGGATTTTAAACTCTTCATGTCTAGAAAACACTGGGCAGTGCAAATATTTAAACAAGCAAACAATTCAAATTTTAAAGACAAATTATAAACTCATCTTTCAAAAATGTAAATGAATTTGGAGACTCGGTACAAACAAAAAGACAAAAACCGGAGCCAAATGTTATGAAAGACTGTAGTAAACAAGCAGCAACGCAGAGAATTGAATGCCGATTTATCGGAGGGGATGGGCTCAGGGCTTTGACAGTGCGAAGAAAGCTGGCTTATTTTCACTGACCTTCATTTTATATAAAGGCCACCGCACAATCAAGAATGTGTTTCTTCACGTAGTTTATCTCTGAATTGAATTTTAAAGGTGTGTTCATAGTTGGTGGCTTGGTTCAAGACATGATTTCAGTGTTCGGAGAGGGTTTGGAGTTTTAGGAAAGACTGTGCACCAAAGAAAAACCTGTGCTTATCAGGTGGCCATTTATTTGATTCTGCATGGAGACTTGAAACAGGAGGCGTTCGGAAAGCTCCTGTTGCCAGTTGGATTCCCTGTTGCCTGTACTGTGAAGTGGACTAAAATTCTTAGTATTGTCATCTTTCTCCTTTGTTGGTGGGAGACAAATGTGTGTACTACCTGCAGCAGTTTAAGATGTGCTGTTCTTCCAGCTTTTAGGCAGCTGTAGTTCTTTAGTCGATTTTTCCTAAACCATGTGAAAGAAGACCTGCTGCCTCCTGACCCCATCGCTCAATTTGTGGGGGGCAGATGGCTTGAGCCCTCCAGCTCTCCCGCAGTCAGCACATGCACGTGGTAGGAAGGTAATAAACTTCCACTTTTGCTAGGAAGTGGTCTTTTGATACTTTGCTCGTCTCCTTGTACACTCAACCTTTTTTGAGTCGGTCATAAAAATGGTAAAAAATTTCAAGGTGATTGGAATTTTGAAATAGGCAAAGCGCCAACAATTTCGGCGCACTAATAGTGCATCCAAATCTTAGCCTTCAGTCTTGGCAAACCAGCTGCTTATGTATAGACTATAGAACTAGTACTGAAAGAGCTTGTCCAGTGGCTGAGCTGTACCAGAAACATAGCCGACAGAGAAGAGTGCATGAGCTTGAAGCTTGCAATTGTGTCGGAAATGAAATGTCGGGTGTGCTGGCTGCCATATCCTCTGTGGCAGGGACAGCATGGCTGCCTGTTAAATGGTGTTGGGGTAGGGAGCTCACAGGCATCCACTCCTTAACAAATGTTCTCTCCCTCAGTCTGTCCGGCCTTGCATCATTGCCTCAGGGGTTCCAACACGGCACATGTTGGCTGTTGGCATGCCTAGAAGTCGAACAGAATCGTGTTGGTGTGATTTGTGGTGTGCTAGCTCAGACTTTATTGTTGGCTTCTGGCACAGTGTGTGGTGTTACCTGCAGACTCCGCAGACCACTAGCTGATCACCATTTCTTCAAGTTTTCAGAGGCCAGAAGTTTAGATATATTCAAAGTTGATCACGAAAACATTTCGTGATAAGTGGCAGTAAGACGTTGTTATAGGATCGTAAAAATGCTCTAAAGACAGGCACACAAAGACGGACACACTCTGCGATTTTTATGTCTTCGTCTTCTGAGCGCTTCTACGACCCTATAATGCGCATACAACTATCCCAAACACTACCCTGGCTGAATAAGGTGCTAACTGGACTGTATTGTGCATTGTGAAAAACATTCTATAAACTGATATTTCAAGATGAGTGAGTTCAAATTACCAGGGATTCACTATATTTTTCATCTTTTCATCTTTCATTTATAATGGGACTTTCTGAGGTGTCACCATCATTATAAATAAGAGGCAGGTTTGGCTCCTGTGAGTTTATGATAGGTTAAGTACAGGAAACACTATATTGTGCGATAGCATATACAGCTTGTTCGGTCGAAAAGCCGTCAGAGTAGCGGTAGTCAGTACTGCATGTGGGAAATAATCGGGGGCTGCGTAAAAAAAGTCATATCACTGTAATTTGTGGTTCTAGTGATTGATTATTGATTGCTGCATGATAGGTGATGGCAAGTTAATGAAATCATTGTAATTAATTTATTAATTAAAGAAATGAAAAATTGGAAAAAGGGGGCTCAAAGGTGTCAGAATGTTCAGAATGAAAGGCCAATGACCCGCCATGGTGGTTCATTGGTTAGGGCACTCAACTACTGATCCGGAGTACCCATGTTCGAACCCAACCGCGGCGGCCACATTTTGATGGAGGCGAAACGCAAAGGCGCCCCTGTGCTGTCCGATGTCAGTGCACCGTAAAGATCCCCAGGCAGTCAAAATTATTGTGCCCTCCACTACGGCACCTCTTTCTTTCTTT
Source organism: Amblyomma americanum (assembly GCF_052857255.1). Lineage (NCBI taxonomy): Eukaryota > Metazoa > Arthropoda > Arachnida > Ixodida > Ixodidae > Amblyomma > Amblyomma americanum. Next base: position 34,588,345 of record NC_135501.1, on the reverse strand, counting down.
CTTCTCTCAGTCCCTCCTTTATCCCTTCCCTTACGGCGCGGTTCAGGTGTCCACCGAGATGTGAGGCAGATACTGTGCCATTTTCTTTCCCCAACACCCAATTTACAATTTACAAGGCAATTCTTGATGATGCTAATTAAGAAAATTTAGAGTGTTTTAATTTATTGATTATTTGAAACAATTGAAGAAAAAAATCAAAAGTGCATTCAGAAGTGTCAAACTGCTCAGAATGGAAAGCAGATGATGACTAGTCAAAGAACAGAACCTAAAGAGTCACATCATCATCAGATGTCACACCAAACGGGGCACGCTATTGCATCAACTCATAAGCGCAGCATTGGAGTCCTCCAGTGTTTTCCTAACAAGGCCGCTGTTGTTTATCAGTAGACATTGACTTGCGGAAGATTGTGTGGGCTAAACCGAACATTGTATCAATAAGAGATTGCTGGAACACGAGCAGGACTCATATGGAAGAGGATGTGAAATATGGTATGCTTTAAAATTGCAGTGTTTGCATCAGTAAAAAGCCAGCTGAGACTGTCATGATCGCATTGATTTCCTTTTGTCTTTTCGTGATGTGTGTAGCACCATGACATTCGATCAGCCCACCCTTAGGGCAGAGTCCAAGGGCACGCCTTATAGGTGTCAGTGTTCAAGCACACACAACATGCGTGCTTTGCATGTCCTGGTAGATCCATGTGTTGTATCATGTCGATGTTGGTTCACTAGGCATCGATGATGCTGAGAACGTATGTGTACTCAGTATGATGCACGATAAAGAACAATCTCTACCTTCTTTGCGATGATGCATCATAACACTGATAATGAATTGTGGCGCAATCTAACACAATGTATAACAAGCATGCACAAGTACAGCATCATGGCCGTCAGTGCAATCTCAATGGGGCATCCGGTTGCAGGCCGAGAAGGAGGAGATTGCGCAGCTGCTGCGCTTCCAGTCGTCCCAGCAGCCAGTTGGCAACACTGTGACCCTGACCGAGTACTGTAGCCGCATGAAGGAGGGCCAGCGTGACATCTACTACCTGGCTGCGCCCAGCCGGCAGCTGGCCGAGGCGTCCCCGTACTTCGAGGCGGTGCGTTCGCGGGACGTGGAGGTGCTCTTCTGCCTGGAGCCGTATGACGAGCTGGTGCTGGCACAGCTGCGCCAGTTCGGCCGCAAGAGCATCACCTCCGTTGAGAAGGAGATGCGCAGAGACGCCGAGGAGGCCCACGAGGAGCCCGAGGAGGTGCGCGGCTTGGCCGAATGGCTCAAGGCGGAGCTGGGACCCATGGTGCACAAGGTGGGTTGGGACAAGCTTGGTTTCTTTGTAGAGGTGGCACATATTCGCTGTGCTGTTCGCTGCTGTTGCCATAGTCGTAGTTGTAATCACCAGCCATTCCACGGACTACAACTGGTAACATTGCGTCCCTTTAAAGTGCCTGCAGCAGTAGATGTGACAGTGATTGGAAGGTCCCTCTCACTAGGTTCAAAAATGGTCCGGCTGCGTAGTTCCGGTTCCACTCCCCCCACTCCCAGAATTTCGGATAATGTATATATACATTTCTTTTTGTATGCACTAGCAAAAAAAAAATTGGCTGTGGTTTAGCTCTGGTTAAACCTGGAGTGACGTGATAACTATAGCTGGCCGAGTGGAACTTGCTCAGTTGAATTGCAAAGTCAGTCTTTCGCCGCTCCGTTTCACTGGGAGCCGCCGCGGTGGCTCAGTAGTTACGGCGCTCGGCTGCCGGCCCGAAAGACACAGGTTCGATCCTGGCCGCGGTGGTCGAATTTCGATGGAGGCGAAATTCTAAAGGCCCGTGTACTGTGCGATGTCAGTTCACGTCAAAGAACCTCAGGCGGTTGAAATTTCCGGAGCCCTTCACTACAGCGTCTCTCATAGCCTGAGTCGCTTTGGGATGTTAAACACCCGTAAACCAAACCAAACCGTTTCACTGGGCATTCCTTCTTCATCTTCGTCCCGCTTGACACGGCGCATGTGCACAGCTGTGGCAGCTTGGTTTCGCCGCCACGCTGCCGGCAGCAACAGCTGCTCTGCACCACGTGGCTGGTCACGTGACCAACCATGTGTTGAGCCACGTGATCAGCCACAGCGCCGCGTCGCCGGCAGCTCCTCCGCACCACGTGGCCAACCACATGGCAGCGTGGCAGCGCAGCCACGCTGAAGGCTTGAAATGCTGCCGTAATGTAGCTATCACTACAGAAGCTACACAGGTTCAATCAGCATGCTCAAGTCCCGCATATTGTACGAAACGCCTTTCACGATTGCGACCCAACACATTTCACACTTGACTGACCTTGCCGGTCATGTCACTGCAATGAAAGAAAGACTGGCTGAGCTGCTTATTGAAAATAGCAAGCGATTCTGATAGAAAAGTCTTTCTTTTTTTTTTAATTCAAAGGGATTTATTCTGTCTATCGCGAGAAGTTAGTTGAGTTTTGGTAAAAATTGCTTAGCCGCTGCACTTGATAGGGAGAATGTAGCACTCTTCTGTGGCATCACGCCTATTTGTAGACCCTCTATGCCCCGTTCCCTTACAAAACTTCGATCACCCCAAGCTCCTATACCTGACCCAGAAATCTGCCCTCAAAAAGCTTTTAAGCTTGTGTTGCATTGAAAGTCAGAGAGGTCAGCAGTATCATTATTATGCCAGCCATTTCAGTGGGAGTAAGCTAGCATACCAAAGTTGTTTTGTATGAAACTGAAACCAAATTTTTAGCATGGTTATCCAACTAAATAGGATATTTTAATTAAATGATTATGATTTTTATTACTCAAAAAGAGTGTAAAGTAGCCCAGTGGTGTGAGAATTGGGGAATGCATGTTAATTTACAAAAATCTGTACATATGTGTTTCACTAAAAAGAAGTTTCCCCACAATTTCACTTATAATATTAATAATAGTAGACTGCTTTCAGTGTTGGGAATTTAAATACCTTGGTGTATATTTAACCAGTGCGATGTCTTGGCGCCGTCACGTGGATTTTGTTACTGCCAAAGCCTGCCGCGTTTTGGGCTTCCTGCGACGTAACGCAAAACTCTTTCTTTTAAAGACTAAAGAACAGCTGTATAATACAAATGTTAGAAGCATATTTCAATACGCTTGCACAGTCTGGGACTTGAAATCCTTGCTTGACATTCAAAAGCTAGAAAGATTTCAGAATTTGGCCGTTCATTTTGTTTTTAATAACTATGGGCAATATTTCAGTGTAAGGAGCGCTAAAAAACCTTTGGGTTGGGACACTCTTCAACAGCGTAGGAAAGTTCTGTGTTTAAAATTGTTTCATACTATATTTCATTCATGAACCGGAATAAACAGAACAAAATATATAGTCAACCCTGATTATGTGTCTTTACAGATAGATCATTCACTTAAAGAATACAGGTGCCGGACTGACCTTTTTAAAATGTCATTTTTCCCCAAAACAATATTGAAATGGAACAACCTGTCCGAGGAAGTAGTGTCCATACCATCCAATGATTCATTTTGTTCCATGCTGTGACAGTTTTTTCTTTATTTTTTTATGTATAATAATTCCGTGTTCTTTCTATCTCAATGTTATCTTTTTTTTGTACCCACCTGCACGCAGTGGTATTTGTGTACTTTTTCTTCCCCCCCCCCCCCTCCCCCCCAGCTGTAATGCCAGACAATGGCGCTGTGGGTGTGATGATAACTAAATAAACATTGTATGCTTTCCTTCGTTTTCTGTGCATAATAATGAGTGTTAAGTGCTTCAGACGAATGTAAATAATGTAAATACCTAGGAAGCCAAGCTGTCGTCAACACTAGTGCAGTGTGTGCAGCATGGAACGGTATGTACATACAAACTCGCATGCAGCAAGACTGTCCACTCTTGTTCACGAAGCAATTGTAAATAACTTTTTGCATTTTGCTTATCAAGTTCATTAATAAATCCAGTGTGTCGTCTCTAAGCCCAGCACTAATTTGCTGTTTCTAATTTTTTTTATCTGTATAGTTTAGACTACAAATAGTGCCTTTTTGGTGGTTGCCTACAATCTGTCTCTCTCCCCCCCCCCCCCCCCCCCCCCCCCCCCCCACCGTCTTTTCTGCAAAAATTTCTGCGGAAGTCCCTGGGGAGCAGGGTAAAAAATTAAGCTGCTTACCCTCAGGGTGTGACGAGCGATCAGCACTAGCTGGCAGTGCCATGGATGGTTCCATGCATGACTGGCACTGCTCCTGAACGAACAAGCAAAAAAATATATCAAAAAGCAAAAAAAGGAGCCTGTGAATATCTGCGTTAATTTGCAGCTGAAGGAAGTGTACTCTGCATCATTGTCTGCGTTGGGGCCTCTGGTTCGAATTCAGTTGTCCACATTTTCCTGTGCCGAATGATGGAGACCACAGTAGAGTGGCCGTGCCTTCGAGCCGACAGCTTTGTACACATGTGCACCGGAAGCGGGCAGAGTGGGTGGGGGAACAGGGAACAAACACGGGTTAATGACATCCCAGCTGAAATCAAGAGGAAGAAATGGGCTTGGGCAGGGTATGTAATGCAAAGGCAAGATAACCGCTGGTTCCTAAGGGTAACTGAGTGGATTACAAGAGAAGGCTAACCTAGCAGGGGTGGCAGGAGGTTAGGTGGGCGGATGTGATTAAAAAGTTTGCCGGGATACATATGTTGGCTGCAGTTTACAAAGGACAGGGTTAACTGGAGAGAGAGGCCTTTGCCCTGCAGTGGGCGTAGTCAGGTTGTTGATGATGATGCTGTAGTTGTTTAACTCCAAGCATTCCTACGCTGGTGCATTCCTATGCTCAAGGGCACGCGGACAGGATGAGGACAGCGTGAACTAGGCCAATACAGCTTGCGCTGTATAAGTCTTGGGGTTTTTTTCATCATGCTTTTTTTTGCAATCCTGCATTTTTAGATTTTCAATTGCAGCCAGCTGTGGCGCAATGCATATCTGTGCTGATTGCCATGCAGGTCAAAGTGACTCGGCGATTGCAGAAGCACCCCTGCCTGGTGTCTGTTGAGGAGATGGCGGCTGCGCGGCATTTTGTGAAGACGTCGCTCCAGAGCTTCTCGGAAGAAGAACGGTATCGGCTGCTTGAGCCCACACTGGAAATCAACCCCGACCATCCCATCATTGCAAAGCTTTCTGGGCTTCGCTCATCAGAACCCGAGCTCGCCAAGAAACTTGCTCTGCAGATTTTCGGAAATGCCATGGTCACCGCAGGCCTTGTGGACGATCCCCGGAAGGTCACTTCGGAGCTCAACGACCTCCTCACTGCCCTGCTAGAAAGACTTTGAGCTGGCATAGCGTGCCTGGTTTGAAAGCGAAAGTGGATGAACTCGTTTTAGTGGTGATGAAATGTGGTACTCATGGCTGGCCAGTGTAACAAGTGTTCACTTATCATCGTTGCAAGGGGCTTAGAGTAATTAGTATTGCGTACAAGTTTAAAAAAGATAGATTGCTGCTGTTGGAAACTCACATGGTATATGGTTTTTGTCTCCCACCATGCAATAACACATGAAAAATGTTGCATAACAGTACAGTAATTGCAACAAATATTTTACACTTTCTTTTCAAGCACCTTTAGGGACTGTGTTTTCTCTTTGAATTTCTTTCACCTGTGAAAAGGGGGCCAAGGTGCTAAGTGTAATAAAGTTCATGCCATTGTGATTCCTCCATTTGAGTGTAACCAGTTCAGAGCGTGGATATAGTAGGTTGCCTTGGCTGTGCAGGCATGGCTGTTTTTTTAATTTTTACTTTTGTGGAATTGCCCACAGAAGTTGGCATCTCACACATTCTTGCCTTGGCTAGGAAATGGCCATACAATAGCGGGCTTTGGTATTTAGAAAAACAGCTGTGAGAATAGATTGGAATGCGAGTGCCCTAATACAGGAGTGCCCTAATACCAAATACCAGACATGAATCCAGGTTTAAAATGGATATGCCAATTCCTATTACAAAAGGAGTGTTCTTTGTGACCAGCTGAGCCTTCTGGTCAGAGTTAATGGGAGGATACTAGAACAGGTCTCTCCTACAATGGACATAGTTACAGGTTGCTGGTGATGACGTCCACCGGTACTGTGTATGTTTAGTTACAGTTCATTAATTATTTTTTATTTTATGAACAGTTAACGATATTTGTACATGCATTCTAAGTTGCACAGTGTCAAGAGACATCTAGTTACACTTCCAGCAAAGGTACCTTAATTCTGGAGGTGTCAGTGCATTTAACCATGTTTATAGGACTCCTGAAACACCCGACAGCAACGGCGGCTGCATTAACCCATTCGCTTCCAAAGCCATCCACACTCATGGGAAGGAGGGCGATGTTATCAAAGTCGTCGTGGCTGTTTGTGTTTCTTTGTTTACAGAAATCACAATGCACCATGTTTGCCTTCGGTTGCTTGAGACGTGTACCCTCTACCCATAGTCACGGCCACAGCGTAATTATCACGATACGTTATGTGTGCGCTGTCTGAGATGTTTGCGGGAAAAGGGCACACACACCTTTCGTGGGTGCCGCGGCCCGGATTGAACCTAGGTCCTCCGGCTCATTAGCCGAGCGCCCCAACCACTCGGTCACTGCAGCGGGCTCAAGCCACAGCGGCCGCATTTCGATAGAGGCGAAGCCCAAAATGTGCCAATGTGCTCCATGATATAAGGGGCTGATGCAGTGCTGTAACGTCACAGTGCTGCGCACGCGGGATGGAATTAGATGATAGGATAAGAGGGGGGGTGATGGCCCCATATATATGTGTGTGTGTGTGTGTGTGTGTGTGTGTGGGTGTGTGTGTGTGTGTATATATATATATATATATATTAAGGAAGCCAACAGTCACCGAAACCAAGGTGCATACGGGAATGTTTTTAATTTTTTTTTTAATTTGTAGGGCCAATCAATCGGTTTTAAAGAAAATTACTTATAAAGCAGCAGAAAAAACAACCATGCCGCCGGTGGGATCTGAACCCACAACCTCCGAATATCGCGTCCGGTGCTCTTACCAACTGAGCTACGGCGACGGCTGTCCAATCTGCTGCTTTCGTGGGTATTTATGTTTACTGGGTGTAAGCGAACCTTGAGTGTGTTCACCAGCGCCACCCTCGACCACAGCGGTGGACATAGCACGTCCTGTAATACCGCGAGTGTGACGTAGAACGTCATCTAACGGCGAGGGCGGAAACTGTGCGAGAGCCCTCTTATGCTACCTATGGCAATAAGACTGCCAGAACCGAGACCCCCGTTAAGCTATTAGCAGACAAGGTAAAGGAAATGAGGGGCTCGTTCGACAAACATATTAAGGAAGCCAACAGTCACCGAAACCAAGGTGCATACGGGAATGTTTTTAATTTTTTTTTTTTAATTTGTAGGGCCAATCAATCGGTTTTAAAGAAAATTACTTATAAAGCAGCAGAAAAAACAACAATGCCGCCGGTGGGATCCGAACCCACGACCTTCGAAAGTAATTTTCTTTAAAACCGATTGATTGGCCCTACAAATTAAAAAAAAATTAAAAACATTCCCGTATGCACCTTGGTTTCGGTGACTGTTGGCTTCCTTAATATGTTTGTCAAACGAGCCCCTCATTTCCTTTACCTTGTCTGCTAATAGCTTAACGGGGGTCTCGGTTCTGGCAGTCTTATTGCCATAGGTAGCATAAGAGGGCTCTCGCACAGTTTCCGCCCTCGCCGTTAGATGACGTTCTACGTCACACTCGCGGTATTACAGGACGTGCTACGTCCACCGCTATGGTCGAGGGTGGCGCTGGTGAACACTCTCAAGGTTCGCTTACACCCAGTAAACATAAATACCCACGAAAGCAGCAGATTCGACAGCCGTCGCCGTAGCTCAGTTGGTAAGAGCACCGGACGCGATATTCGGAGGTCGTGGGTTCAGATCCCACCGGCGGCATGGTTGTTTTTTCTGCTGCTTTATAAGTAATTTTCTTTAAAACCGATTGATTGGCCCTACAAATTAAAAAAAAATTAACATTCCCGTATGCACCTTGGTTTCGGTGACTGTTGGCTTCCTTAATATGTTTGTCAAACGAGCCCCTCATTTCCTTTACCTTGTCTGCTAATAGCTTAACGGGGGTCTCGGTTCTGGCAGTCTTATTGCCATAGGTAGCATAAGAGGGCTCTCGCACAGTTTCCGCCCTCGCCGTTAGATGACGTTCTACGTCACACTCGCGGTATTACAGGACGTGCTACGTCCACCGCTATGGTCGAGGGTGGCGCTGGTGAACACTCTCAAGGTTCGCTTACACCCAGTAAACATAAATACCCACGAAAGCAGCAGATTGGACAGCCGTCGCCGTAGCTCAGTTGGTAAGAGCACTGGACGCGATATTCGGAGGTCGTGGGTTCGTATCCCACCGGCGGCATGCTTGTTTTTTCTGCTGCTTTATAAGTAATTTTCTTTAAAACCGATTGATTGGCCCTACAAATTAAAAAAAAAATTAAAAACATTCCCGTATGCACCTTGGTTTCGGTGACTGTTGGCTTCCTTAATATGTTTGTCAAACGAGCCCCTCATTTCCTTTACCTTGTCTGCTAATATATATATATATATATATATATATATATATATATATATATATATATATATATATATATATATATATATATATATATAGGAGTGGAATTCAGGGCACATGGTTGATTCAATGGATTGTTTGGATGATGATGGGTCGGAGTGAAGTATGACGGCGTTGGGCAAGTCATTCCAGTCCTTTGCAGTGCGGACAAAAAATGATGACAGATGAGCACTACTCCGGGTAGGGGGAGGGTAAATGGTCTTCTGGTGGCTCGTGCGGCTGGAGATACGTTGGGCAGGGCTGATAATAGACTTGGTCATGGGGTGATAGTAAAATTTATGAAAAAGGCAGAGTCTTGCAGTAGTATGGCGGACTGTTAAGTTTGTAAGATGAGCATTACGTTTTAGTTCAGTGACACTTACATGATAGGAATAGGCCGAGTGGATGAATCTTGCTGCGCGGTTTTGTATTGCTTCCAGTAAGTTAGAAAGGTTACTTCGATAGGGGTCCCAAACCGCGCATGCATATTCCAGTTTGGGACGAACGAAGGTTAAATAAGCTAACAACTTTACTGATGGAGGAGCTAGGCGAAAGGTTTGGCAAAAATAACCGAGAACATATTAGCATCGTTAATAATCTGCGTTATGTGATGTGACCCATTGAGATCGCAGGTTAAATGAACACCCAAGTATTTATACTCCATTCAGTGATTTCAGAATTGGAGATTGAGTAGTTTGAAGCAGGTTGGCAGTGACGTTGATGAAAGGATAGGAGAGATGTTTTCTTCTCGTTTAAAGACATTAGCCATTTGTTACACCAGGTTCTTATGCAGTCAATGTCAGATTGTAGGAGTTGGATGTCACTACTTTTGGTTATTGGGCGGTAAATAACGCAGTCATCTGCAAACATGCGCACGTCAGAACATAAGTTAGCTGGTAAGTCATTAATATAAATAAGGAAGAGAAGGGGCCCCAGGACGGTGCCTTGGGGCACCCGAGACAGAACAGAAACATAAGAAGATGTATTCTTATTAGCTAAAACAAACTGCTGTCTGTTAGTAAGGAAGTTCCGAATCCATTCCAAAACAAAGCAATTAATATTTAGGCGTGAAAATTTTAGAAAAAGCCGCTTATGAGAAACTTTGTCGAAGGCCTTTTCAAAATCAAGGATCAGGGCGTCAACTGGAATGTTAAGGTCGAGGTTGGAGCTTAAGTCATTAACAAACAATGCAATTGAGTGTCGCACGATAAACCTTTTAGAAAACCATGTTGAGCAGGCTGAAAAAAATTAACTGAAACTAGGAATTTCATAAAATCTGAGTATATTACATGCTCCGTTAACTTTGAAGAAATGCTAGTGATGGATATGGGTCGCTAATTATGACGAGAAGACGATGGGCCCTTTTTTGCAACTAGAATGACTTTGCGCACTTTCCAGTCATGTGGTATGACACTTATTCCGGAGCCCTAGACTACAGCACCTCTTTCTCTTTATAGCGATAGCTACATTACTGTAGCATTTTGAGTCTTCAGCGTGGCAGCGCCATCAACCTGTGGCTGTGTTGCCACGCCATCATGTGGTTGGTCACGTGGTGTGGAGCAGCTACCGGCGGCATGATGCTCTGGCTGATCCATTACCGAGTGGAATCAGTTACCACCATCATCAACAGTTGACGTTGATGCCATTGAACAGGCCGTTCATTGATTTTTGTTTTGTGCTTTTTTGTATTGTGTTTATTGTGCCCCTCCTGCCAGGGCCCTTCACTGGGCCTGCAGTATGTCCTAAATAAAATAAATAAATAAATAAATAAATCACGTGGTTCGTCATGTGGGTGGTCATGTGACCAGCCACGTGGTGCAGCATAGCTGCTGCTGCTGGTGGCGCGGAGAAACCGAGGTGCCACAGCTGTGCACCGTTTCAATTGGGACGAAGATGAAGAAGGAACGCCCAGCGAAATGGAGCGGTGAAAGACTGACTGCAATTCAACTGAGCAAGTTCCACTCGGCCAGCTGTAGCTATCGCGTCACTCCTGGTTTAACCAGAGCTAAATCACCACCAGTTTTTTTTCTTTAACGTACCTTCCTTCTCTCACAGCATTGTTGATGAGCCCACCGAGACAGTTACTGTGCCGTTTTTTTTAAAATTTTTTCTGATTCTGAAGTTGACTCACCTTTTGGCGGGAATAGTGCACGCACCTCCCCCCACGCGTGTGGTACGCTGAGTCGGTCGCTGCTGCTGTTCTATATATATCTCCTTGAGCAGAACCCCACGCGTGTGGTACGCTGAGTCGGTCGCTGCTGCTGTTCTATATATAGCAGAAGTGTTTGTACCCTCTGTCTGGGTCCGCCGTGACAGCAACTCGCACCACCGGTTGGTGGTCGTAGCTCTGACTAGAGGCCCGCTAACGCATCGAATCATATGTGCACAAATAACTCCCCGTTGATGTTCAGGCAAGAACATGTACACTGGTTCGTGTTCCGTGTTGCAGTGTCTCATAGCAACACCGTGTTAAATTGTACCCCATTCAGACTGCATTAATAGATGCAGCATTCACTTAGACGACTGCTTCAGTTGTACGCATGGGGTTCTGCTATCGAGAAAAAGTGTGAAAATCTATGCGTATAAAGACAGAACACGCTATTTGACTCATAAACACACGGCAAGGTAATTTTTGGGAAAGGAGCTAGGATATACTGCTGATACCATGCTCAAACCCCGAGTGACATTAGAAACAGTGGCGACGCAACAGAGAAGCTTTAAAATGGCTTTAGAAAGCTTTAGAATGGCTCAAAAATGTTTCAAGTGTCTTCAAGCCAGCCGCGCACTTCCACACTCACGGCATTGCCACCTTGTTCTATCAAACGCATTTATGCGCAATGATTTTTATCATCCTAGCCTGTTTCCACAACAAAAACTCAGATGCAATGTCCCTTATGGTGTCTTCAACTGGTCGCCTATATCCTCTGACTGAGAGTGCGCAGATCGGTAGCAAACTGAATCCTGAATCTGAGTCGGAGGTAGCACTGTCCAGTCGAATAGGCCAGGCGCTTTCAGAGCGGTCACGTGAATGAAGTAGACTAGTCTTTGGCTAGCACCGACCAATAGCAACGTTCAGCGCATTTAATTTACTCATCATACCTTTTCGTCAAAGCACATTCATATTCCATCCTCAGTGCACTCGCTCACAAGGAGGGGTCTGGTCGGCACCGCAACATCAGCGGTCACCACCAAAAGAGTTCTCTAGCTGACATTCACTATCAACCATGAAAACATTCAACTTTTGCCTTGCACAGCACAAACATAGCCACAAAGATTTATCGTCCAAAATACAGGAGCAAATACGCCGTGCAAGGCGCCTTGTGCCAAGCCTTTTCCGTACTTGCAAATGGCACTGGTGCGCTCATCGACGATATCGCGAGGAAACGTTCCGAGGCTCGACATACTGATCAATTTCGTTGGATTGAAGCTAGTGCAGGACTTCAGCAGAGCATCAAAACACTAACAGATGCTTCGCCGCCGGTGTGCCAGCGACACGAGATTGGTAAGAAATACTCACGTGATCCAGAGCGGCCAGTCGCTCTGACTTCTTCTTCGGGGCATGTGAGAGCGCTATACACTGGAGGCTGGCGCTCCGAAAGATCCAGCCGAATACATAAAGAGCAGCTGGTATCGACCAGCCGAATAGGAGGACTCGTCTCGGAGCAGTCTAAAGCGCATAGTAAAGAGTGCATCTACTGTGCGATGCCGGTTCACTTTAAAGAACCGCAGATAGTGGAAATAAATCCAGGCCATTCACTACGACGTCCCTCGTAGCAAATACGTGTCTCTTCGAGACGTTAAACTCCATAATTACAATTCTACCGCATTAAAGCAGAAGGTAAGTGAAGGCACTTCCTAGGCACGCCGTATAACTGTGCAACATGCATCTCTGGGTTAAATGGTTCATTACGTGAAAGCAGCACTACATGCTCCGAAAAAAAAGATGAAAAGTGGCGTGCACAGTCCTGGACGCCTTGCTGGAAAGGATAAGTCACCGACAGTTCTCTGCCAGCTTGTACTTGTATGATCGACATCTGGATGGAGAATTCGCTCTCGCCCTGTCATAAGCTTGCCATCCCAGTTGGCTCGGTAGAGCGACTGCTCCGGGGAACCGGTGGTCGCGGGTTAGAACGCCGGACCAGGACGAATTTGTCTTTAACTGCAAAGTTTCTGAGAAAGCTGTATTGGCTTCCCTTTGTATTATGCGAAGGAATGCGCTAAAAGTGGCACAGGAAGACAACACACACTTGTGTCATGTGTGTGTTGTCTTGTGCCGCTTTTAGCGCATTCCTTCGCATAATGATCAACCAACTGGCCCCGGTAATAGCTTTGCTATTTCCCTTTGTAGCCGTATGGCTGCGCTTGGGTGGATGCCAATGAGTAATTACTCCGTTATTACAAAATGTGACTTTGGGGGATTCCCCTAAACATTTGACCAACAAAAGCACCTTAAGACCCAGCGTTCCCGAGGTGATGCATGCGGAAATACATATCTGTGTGGCGAACGGTGTAATCGCGCACCAGAACGTTTGAAAACGCTTCAGGTGGTGCAGCGCTGAAACGGCTATACAGCTTTGGAGAGCCCGAAAGGCTTTTGCAAATCGCGCTTCGAGAACCACTGGCTTTGGCTCCTGCCTTTCCGTACTGCGGACTCATCGCCGCTTCCATCGTCCTTGGACTATGCGGACGGGCGCCGCTTCGGCTCCGGCCCTTGGTTCGAAAATGATCGAAGGCAGTTCGACTCCGCTCCTGGCTCGCCACAAGATAGTTGTTTGGATTGCGCGATGCCCTGTTCGCCGCTCATTGGAAAAGGGCTTTGCGATTGGACGGCGCGGTCAGAGAGGAGGACGACAGTCGTCCTCGCTCATTCGCGGGAACGGCGAGGACCCCCTCCCCCCCCCCCCCCCCCCCCATTTTTTAAACATTAGTCGGGTCCTGAAGGCGAAAACTCCGTGGTGTGAAGCCGGTGAAGCTCCCCAACTGCAAACTGCGGCAGGTGGCATTTATAAGCTCTCTCCATCTGCTCCTGGTGGGGAAAGGGGCGCATCGCTGCGAGCTATCAGCGTGACGCATTTTGCCTATTTGCGTAGTCGGAATTGGAATAGCTTCGGGAGAGGAAAACAATTGAATTAGAATATAATTGGAATAAGGTCCGTTCGATTCGCCTGCACTCCCTGCACCAGTTCTGTAATGTTCCGTGGCAGTGCAGAGTGGAAGGCCGGTAGTGTGTATACCAAGCAGCTTGTGAATTTTTTTTTTTTGCAAATATGCACTAGAAAGTCCGAATGCGGAAAGTCCTGCGGACGTCACCTGCGGGACATTTAAAGTGAGGACATCCGACGTATATCCCAAGGAGCTCTGTACGACCAAGGACTAGGATATTCGGCGTAGGTTCGAATATCCCTGGGATACGGTGTTTCACTGGGTGCTAGGGTGGCTAAAAGCTTTCGGCGAGCGTGCAGCGCCAGTTCCAGCATTTCAAGTGCTGCTTGGCACTGGCTGCTTCCAAAACGAATGGTCGAGTACGTGCAGGGCTGGTCTTCTGATAGCCTTGGCGTCGCCACTAAATGGCAGCCAGTAGCGTGGCGCCCAAATCAACGGCCGCCAACACCCCGAACCGCGTGAAGAATTTTCAAACAGCACATCGCAGCGAGGTGCTGCCATGAATCGGCCTCGATGGGCAGCTAAGCGAAACGCACGTGTGTTCTTTTACTGAACACGACCGAAGGCGTGCGCGGGCCGACTTGCATGTTAAGCGGTTGTTGCAACAACGTGCATCATGCGCTGCATGCACGTGTTTACTTTTTAGTTAACATAACCGGCTTCGAGTACTAATATAACTTTATTAGTACAAAGGAAAGACGCCGGTGACAGGTCCGTCCAGAGCACGATGGTCGAGAGATGTAAGGTGCCGGCGAGGGCCGCCGTCCACACATCCGTCGCAGCCTTCTCGGATGGCCAATCGCGTTCCATATTTCCATCGCGATAGTACACACGAACGCTCATGTGTACGTCTCGTCTATGCGCGCTCGTATTGTATAGATGCACGGTTATGACGTAGCAAAAAAAAAAAAGGTGGCGTCTTGAAGACAGGCTGTGTAGGCTTTCTGAATTTGCTTCTAATGAACAAAGAAGCGACAGCGAACTTAAGCCAGCCGAGTTCACTCGCATGAACGACAATTAAGGGTGACCTTCGTCCCTCTGCAGGCCCCCCCTCTACAAATTGTAGCTGACCTCGAAAATACTTACATGACATGTTTTAGCCCCCTCTAAAGCTACATGCAGACAGTACCCTTGATTTTGTTCAGGTGTTTAAGGCAAGTACAGAGATATCTGTGGCTCGATGGCTACTGTGAAAACTTGGCAGCCGAGATCACTGCTGTAGTGCCTAGCTATCACTACTTTTTACACAACAAAACCGCCTTCCATTTTTGAACCACCGGAAGTAAAAAGATTCTGAGTACCAGAAAATTAATTAGTCGGTGCAGGGAGGAATATAATGCAATGTACAACAGAAAAAATTCATGTCTCATAACATCAAGTTGGGTGCCCCCGACACAAAATATCGATAGAACGTTCGAACTTGTGCACTTCCGCTTGTTCGACAACTTCAACAGGCAAAGCATTCCAAATTTCGATGACATCAGGAAAAAAAGAGTAACGAAAAACATCAATACGTGAGTCGTAAGGCTTGATCGATCGAGTGTGGCTTGTTCTCGCGCTCCGTCTTCCCGGAGGCTGAACATATCTATCTGATTTTATCTTGAAGTGCCCTTGAATTATTTGAAAGAAAAGTTTTAGTCTTGATTTTTTCCTTCGATTTTCCAGTGACTCGAGCCCACATGAGTTCAGCATTTCCGTCACTGAGTCCCTTCTTCTGTATCTTGACGATATAAACCGAGCAGCCATTCTTTGGATTCGTTCCAGTTTATCTTTTAGAACTTTTTGGTGCGGGCTCCAGACGACACAAGCGTACTCCAAGGATGGGCGGATGAATGTTTTGTAAGCTATCAGTTTGACATCTTTTGTTGCATGTTCCAATTTCTTCCTCAAAAAGTAAAGTTTTTGGGAAGCTGTCGAGCACACATTATTAATATGTTTATGCCACTGCAGATTATGTGCAATTGTGACGCCTAAATACTTGGAGGTATCAACATTTTTTAGATTATTTTTTCCAACATTATAAGAAAATAACTGCAAAGTCTTCTTATTAGTTATATGCGTAAAAGTTGATTTTGTGTAATTAATTTCCATGCCCCATTTTTCGCACCAAAGATGCAAGGAATTAAGGACACGGTTTATTCTAATTTGGTCGGCAGCTTATGTTATTCGAGAATAAATTAAACAGTCGTCTGCAAAAAGCTTCAATTCTACGGGAGACTCGGTGACCTCGTTAATATCATTAATATAAATTAGGAACAGTAATGGAGCTAAAACCGACCCTTGAGGAACGCCAGAAAATACTTCTAATGTAGAAGAAAAACAATAATCCACATGCACAACCTGCCTGCGATTATTCAAATAGGCTTTAATCCACTTAAGAATGGTTTCGCTAATTCCTGCTTTGTGTAACTTGAAAAGTAATTTATTGTGTGGAACCTTGTCAAATGCTTTTGCAAAATCTACGCAAATGACATCTATTTGTTCTTGGGCATCTATGGCTGAACTAAAATCATGTATCGTTTCTATGAGCTGTGTTATGGTAGATAGCCCTCTTCGGAACCCGTGCTGATGCTGATAAAAGAACGCGTTATCCTCGAGGAAAGTTAGTATATGTTTACTTATGATATGTTCCAATAGTTTACAGCTGATACTTGTCAGGGAAATTGGGCGATAATTATTTGCGAGTAGTCGGTTGCCGTTTTTAAAAACAGGTGTTACGACTGCGCACCGCCAATCTTGTGGCAACGAGTTAGTGTGTAGGGACTTTGTAAAGATTATCGTCAAGAAAAATGATATCCACTCAGCGTATCGCTTTAAAAACTGGGTTGGAATCCCATCCGGCCCGTTAGCCTTTTTAGAATCCAAAAGTAACAATTGATTAAACACGCCGGCCTGGGTCACGACCAGGTCTTCCATCGAACATGAAAGGGAGGAAGGCGGGTACGCGTCACAGTCATCATTTATTTATTTATTTATTTATTTATTTATTTATTTATTGTACCCTCAGGGCCCGAAGGCATTACAGAGGGGAGTGGGAATACATAAAAATTCAGCCTAAACAGCAACAACAATAGGGAAAACAAAAATAAACCAGGAATACATAAAAAGTGAAAACACAGGAAGGCAATAAGATTAGAATGCAGTGGGGATATATTAAAACAGTGTGTAGAGAGTAAAAAGGCAATTTTTATACAGTAATAAACGACACATACTCAGAAAGAAACATTAAGGACTTTACGAAATGCATTGTTATCGGAAATACCTGCGATGTCGTGGGGGAGGTGATTCCAGCTGACACAAGTTCGGGGTATGAATGAATCATGAAAACATTTGGTGTGACAAGATGGGATTCCAACTTTATGACGGTGATCAACGCGTGCTGATATGTAACATGGTCTAGACAGTAACTTAGGATTGAGAAAGCTGTTGTGGTAAATTTTATGAAAGAGACACAATGAGGCTATTGATCTGCGGTGGGAAAGAAGTGGTAGGGACAAACTTGATTTCATGGCGGTTACACTGCTTGTTCGGTGATAATTAGAAAGAATGAAACGGCATGCGCGGTTCTGTACAGCTTCCAAATCTGAAACGAGTGAATCGATGCCAGGGCTCCAGACAGATGCAGCATATTCTAACTTGGACCGAACCAATGTTTTATAAAGTAATAATTTTATTGAAGTAGATGAACGTGAGAAATTTCTGCGAAGGTACCCAAGCATGCGATCAGCGTTATTTATTATGTATTCAACGTGAGTTTTCCAAGACAGGTTACAAGAAACGTAAACACCCAGATATTTATAACATGACACGGTTTCGAGAGACACGTTGTTAATGTGATAAGAAGAAGGGGCATTAGAGAGACGAGAAATGCGTACCTGTTTACACTTATTAATGTTTAGTTGCATGTTCCAAGTAAAACACCAGTCAAGAACCTTGTTAATATCAGATTGAAGACAAGAGGCATCATTACCATCTTTAATTTCGCGGTAAATAACACAATCATCGGCAAAAAGATTAATTGAAGAAGAAATGTTAGCCGGTAAGTCATTTATATAGATGAGAAAAAGGAGGGGCCCAAGAACTGACCCCTGTGGCACGCCGGAACGGACAGGCAAAGAATGAGAGTTTATATTGTTCGCTGTTACGAATTGTGAACGGTTAGAAAGAAAGCATTGTAGCCATGCAAGGACATTAGGGTCTATGTTAAGATTGCTTAATTTAAGAAAGAGAAGCTCATGTGAAACAGTGTCAAACGCTTTCGAGAAGTCCAAAAATATGCAATCTGCCTGAGACCCGTGGTCAAGGATGCAATGAAGGTCATGTGTGAAACATATTAGCTGAGTTTCGCATGAAAAAGACTTACGAAAACCATGCTGGGCTGAAAAAACAGACTGGAAAAAGTTATTGAAATGATCTGCTATTTTTGTTTTTTCTGTTACTATGTTCTCACTAATTTGAATTCTATTGATTTCCTCTTTATTGCCACTAAGGTAAAGCCAAAACTTCCGAGGTGCCGTTTTAACGAAGCTACTTAATTTTTTATTAAAAAATTGCTCTTTTGATTCCATCAGAGCCGTTTTTAAACTCCTTCGCAATTTCGATACCTCAGCTGAGCTCACTTTTCTCCTGCGCAGCCTCTTTATCTTGCGCTTGATGTGTATAATAGGTCGATTAATCCAAGGGTTACGGGGTTTTATTTTCTTTTCTCGAGTTGGAATGAATCTGTCAACGCAATGTTTTATGATATTCTTGAAACGTAGCCATAGGTTTTCAACTGGTTCACAATCGCAGGCAAGTTCGAATTCATTATATGACATTTCTAAAAAATCTTGAATGGATGTGTCGTCTGCCTGCCTATAAGCCTTAAATTGTACAGATACAAAGGGTTGGCCACGAGTGTTTGTTCTGATCGGAATGTGCACAGAAACCATTCTGTGGTCAGATATCCCGTCTTTAACAGACACAGTACAGTCACCCACTCTGTCCGAAAGAAACACCAAGTCCAAAAGTGACCGGGATTCGAGTGTTACCCTCGTGTCTTCTTCCACGATTTGTTTAAGATTGTGCGAAAACATTATCTGCAGCAGTGCTTCGGAACTAGAAATTTCAACGTTCCGAGGTAGGAGCCTGTCCCAGTTAATGCTAGGCAAATTAAAATCTCCGGTCATTATTAGTCTGGTGGTACGGTTCAAGTGAGTGCATAAGAACATATTAAGGTCATCCAAAAACTCTGGTGAAGTGGCAGGCGGCCTATACACTGCGCCAACAAGGTAAGCAACACTCGCATAAGTAATTTTGCACCAAACTGTTTCAGGCAAAGTGCACTCGACCATTACTGCATCTATAGATCTTTTGACAATGATTGCAACACCCCCACCACGAGTATCCCTGTCCCATCTGAACATCTGGTAGTTTGGGGGCACTATACAGTGACTAGGCACACCGTTGTTTAGCCATGTTTCGGTTACGACGATCACGTGTGGACTTTCTGTCAGTAATACATATTCTAACTCGGTTACTTTGTTAAAAAGGCTACGAGCATTCAATGATAAGATTCGTAGCTATGACGGGGTGAGTTTAGGTGTTGATTCGCCGGAATTATCCGAGGTGTCAGAGCCATCATGCGAGTTGCCTGCTTTTCGAGTGCGGGGCTTGAACTTATCTCGGGAGTTTAGGAGCGAGCGTGCGTCCTTCTCGTTGTCCCATGTGTATAACTTGTCATTTATTTTGAGCTTGTCGTCGATCAAAAAGAACTTCTCGCCCTGCGCCCTTTCAGCAGAGGCACTTTCCCACAACTTCCTTCGCACCGCTACCGTTTCCTTCGCATAGTCATTGCTCACACTAACCGATTGTCCTTTCAGTTTGCTGCAGTTCTTCAGCACTTGTTGTTTTTCTCTGCTGTCATAAAATTTCATAATAATTGGCCTAGGCCGTTCTTTGTTCTTTTTCCCTATGCGATGGATTTTTTCGACGGTTTTTACTTCAACTCCCAGCGTATCATAAAAAATTTTATCTATGACAGCTGCCTTTAACTCCGTCTCTGAATCGTCGATTTTTTCAGAAACACCAAAAACCAGCAGATTGTTACGACGACTATAGTTTTCATACTCAATCAGTTTTCTGGCCTGTTGCTGAACTGTTACCTCAAGATATTCAATTCTTTTGTTCAATTCTTGTATCACTGCCAGAGAATCAGTCAGTCTATCAGTCTTTTCATTCAGCTGACCAATATCCTTGCTGATATTAGTCAACCGGCAGTCAGACGCGGCTTGATTATCTATAATCGTCTGTAACAGCTCAGCTGTCTTAGGTCCGGGGTTTTCTTCTATGTCTCCCGACATCAGCAGCATCAGCACGGACCAACAATCAATAACAATGCAATGAAGCCTACCAGGGCACGGCAGGACGACTAAAAATCTATTGTCACTACGGTAACAGCAGTCTGTGGATGGGGAACCAACCTGCACAAACAGCAGCAGCGGGTGAGCCATGCTGTCCGCAGGCCAGATGCCGTGCCCTCTGATCTGGTCGGTGTCGCGTCGTTCCTTAAGTAGATCGGCTGCTGGTGACGTCACATCTCGTGGTCGATATCCCTTGATTGTGTTGTTGCTTGTGACGCGGCCCGCGCAAAGCATCAGGGGTTGCATCACGGTGATGTTGGCCGTTGATACCGGGGTGGGCGTCGCATGCAAAATCCACGGCAGAACCTGCACAAACAGCAGCAGCGGGTGAGCCATGCTGTCCGCAGGCCAGATGCCGTGCCCTCTGATCTGGTCGCTGTAGCGTCGTTCCTTAAGTAGATCGGCTGCTGGTGACGTCACATCTCGTGGTCGATATCCCTTGATTGTGTTGTTGCTTGTGACGTGGCCCGCGCAAAGCATCAGGGGTTGTATCACGGTGATGTTGGTCGTTGATACCGGGGTGGGCGTCGCATGCAAAATCCACGGCAGAACCTGCACAAACAGCAGCAGCGGGTGAGCCATGCTGTCCGCAGGCCAGATGCCGTGCCCTCTGATCTGGTCGCTGTAGCGTCGTTCCTTAAGTAGATCGGCTGCTGGTGACGTCACATCTCGTGGTCGATATCCCTTGATTGTGTTGTTGCTTGTGACGTGGCCCGCGCAAAGCATCAGGGGTTGTATCACGGTGATGTTGGTCGTTGATACCGGGGTGGGCGTCGCATGCAAAATCCACGGCAGAACCTGCACAAACAGCAGCAGCGGGTGAGCCATGCTGTCCGCAGGCCAGATGCCGTGCCCTCTCTTGAGGGTTCACAAGGTATATTGCGCCACATTTTTGTCGCCATTTTGTTTATTGATATGTTTCTAATGCCCCTTTGTATTTGTCTTCGGGCTGGCAGCGGGAAACGATTCTCACGAAAGTCAGCCAGCTGACCGTGCGATAGGAGCAACAAGTATTAACGGTACGTCTTTGCAATATTTTGTTTATACCATGCTCTTCATGAGCAGTTCATGAACATTTAGCGCTTGATGCATTTTTTTAACTTCTCTTACTATTTCTTTGAAGGGATAATAAAAATAAAAGATCCATACAGTGGTCGGTTAAGAATTCCTTTTATCTCACTTATTGCAGAGAACCCAGCAGAGGTTGTACTAGATGGAGAGCCCTCCTTCACAACAGACTTGGACCGGACTACATCGAATTCCGGCGCCTGCGCTCCGGTGGAAACCGCAAGACGCGACGACTCGCCCCAGGATGTCCCATCACTGCCTCCCAAGGGCTACAAATTTCCAAGCACCCAAACCGGAGGGTCCTGTAAATATGCATGGTTCCAGAAATCCACATGGTTGTCGTACGACTATGAGCGCGACGTCGTCTTTTGCACTGTGTGCCTCATAGCCTTCAAAGAAAGAGGAGGAAACGTTGCAGGAGTGGAACCATGTTTTATTCGCGTTGGTTTCAATAACTGGAAAAAGGCTATCGAAAATTTTCAGTGCCACGAGAAGAGCCAATTTCACTGCGTCTCCGCAAGTCGCCAACTGTCGAGAGAAAAAGGAATGCACGTAGTGCAGCTATTATCTCAACACAGCAGCAGACAGCAAGAGGAAGCCAGGCAGGCACTGCGCGCTATAGTAAGCTCAGTCCGCTACTTATGCCGCACAGGCCAAGCTTTGCAAGGGCAAACAAAGGATGACGGAAACCTTCTTGATCTGCTAGATGAACGATCACAAGACGTGCCTGCTTTGAAGAGATGGATGGAGCAGCGAGATAGATGGCTGAGCAGCGACATACAGAACGAGCTCATAGAAATTATGGCTCACAGCGTTCAGCGGGGCATCATAAGAGACGTCAGATGTATTCCCTTCTATGGGATAATCGCTGACGGCACTACCGATGTAACAGGGAATGAGCAATTCACATTTTGTGTGCGGTGGGTAGATGGGATTACACTGGAAGTTCGTGAGGAATTTCTTGGCATGTACAATGCACCAGACAGTAGAGCTGAGACCTTGTATAGAGCCGTGAAGGACATGATTTTGCGTTTAGGTCTGGACTTCCATAACCTAAGGGGGCACTGTTTTGATGGGGCCGCGAATATGGCAGGCAGATTTACCGGCGTGCAGAAAAGGATCACGGACTCTGAACCGCGGTCAATATTTGTACACTGCAGTAACCACTATCTAGACTTGGCACTCCAGGAGGTCGCAAGGAACTGCGAGGTTGTCGGCGATGCTCTGAACATTGTAAAAGATGTTTCCCATGCAATACTCGAATCTAAAAACAGGAAGACTGTTTATTCGAACGTTGTCCTTCCTCCGGGTAATGATGCCAATGAGCAGGATTGTTCCAGGCCGAACACTTTGCTACCATTGTGTCCAACGAGGTGGACAGTAAGAGTGAAATCAATGGAAAGGTTTATCGAGAACTATGAAAGGGTGCAGGCGACATTGCAGGAACTGGTACAAGTTCAAAGCTCTCTCATTGGCACCAGCAAGACAGCACTGAAAGGATATGAGAAAGTATTGGGGAAGTTCGAAACTTTATTGGGCATCAACCTTTCTATAGCCCTATTTGGCCCATGCGAGGAGCTAGCGAGGATGCTTCAACGCCCAGTTTATCGCGCTGCAGGAGCAAAAGAGGCAGCAGAGGCTCTTTGTGACAGCTTGTACAGGCTACGGTCTGACGCCGCATTTGGCGTCCTATGGCAGCGGACGCACTCAAGAGCAACACAGTTAGGGCTAAAGGAGCCTCGAGTGCCCCGAGTCTCGCAGCCGCCGAGAAGGATTCAATTCACAGACAAGCCTCAGGAGCCTGCAGCGCTTGACTGCAAGTCATTACATAGAAAAGAGTTTTTCACCGCTATCGATCGGATTACCAGCGAGATCCGAAGGCGATTCGAACAGCCTGGCATGGAGCAGCTGATTAGTCTGGAGCGCATTCTGACTGACGCTGCTGGAGGTCGAAACTTCGCGGCACACGACTTAAATGAGCTTTTAGGAGCACACGCTGCAGATTTTGACACCAGTAGACTTTCAGCGCAACTCGTGCTTCTCCCAACGCTCCTGCGTGACCAGGGCCCGGCCGCAAGCGAACGCATTTTGCAAATTCTACAGGGGAAGTCTGCAGACATGCGTGAAATGATGGATCAAGTTGTACGGTACCTGCAACTCGTGTTCTCTGTACCTGCGTCAGCTGCTTCAGGAGAGCGCTCTTTCAGTGCCCTGAGGCGAGTAAAAACATTTTTGCGCAATCGAATGACGCAGAGGAGGCTGACGCACCTTCTCCTGCTGCACGTGCACAAGAGGAGAGCTGCGGACCTGCAACTG
This sequence comes from Amblyomma americanum, assembly GCF_052857255.1. Lineage (NCBI taxonomy): Eukaryota > Metazoa > Arthropoda > Arachnida > Ixodida > Ixodidae > Amblyomma > Amblyomma americanum. The sequence goes on along the minus strand of NC_135501.1, from coordinate 34,564,832 downwards.
GATGTCATTATGAAAGAGTTCGTGTCCAGAACGGCAGAACGAACAGCAACTTTTGGCCTCCTTTGATATCCTCTCCTGCCCGACACCCCCTTGTCATACCAGCCACGAAGCTCATCAATGCGTGAGAATATTCTTGTACTTAATGCCTAAGCTTTACCTTACTGTGGGAGCGAATGCAGAAACAAATAAAAGACTTTTTTCAGCTTTCGCACCCGTTCGTTTTTCGTTTCGAATGCGTCGTTTGCTTAGTCTGCGCATGGTTTGGGAACTTCAGAAATTTCAAACCATTTTTAAAGTGCATGATAATGCAGAATAAGCAAGAATGCAAATATCTAAAATTTAATACTGTTGAAATTACTCAGTAAATTAATAATAATATTAATTATTATAATATTAACATTATCATTAATAAAATGTAACATAAATAAATAACAATAGAATATTAAAATTATAAAATATTGACACAAAAATAAATACATAAGTAAATACGACATAGAAACACGACCAGGCTTGCCCCCCCACTCCCAAAAAAGTTCCGGAGTCCCTGACGCCATATGCTTTTTCATTGCATCATGCATGTGTCATGTTTCTTGAGGTAGTACATGATCGCGAAGTTTGTTTGGAAAGAAGCAGCCGCAGCCGTGCTACTAACAGACACGTGGCGAGATTGAGAGGGGACGCGGCAATGAAGAGTGTTTTCGTTATTCATGCATGCGATATGTAACTAAACTTGGTGCAAATATAAAATTCCTACGCTAGTTTCAGTAATTCCTTTTATTTATAGGTATACCTGGTGCAGTTCTGGGTAAATAAAAATTAACACCGTCGTCAAGTCCCCCCAATTAAGGTCTCAAATAACTGAGTAGATAGTGCGCAGTTTTTTTATGCCAGCATGTACATAAATCCCTGTTCTGTACGATGACGTGATTAGTTCTTTTTCTATATGATCAGTACTTATGCACGCATAGTTACATGAAAACGTTTCTTACAAAAAATAACTAACACAGTACTGCACGTGTAGGGAAAAAAATCGAGAGATTTATTACGCTCCTCAATGTCTCAGGAATGGAATCATTTGATTTTCATGCGAATTACGAAGGTGAGTGATCCAGTCGCAGAAAATGTGAGAGGTCAGAAAACGAACCTTAAAGTTTATTCCCTCGTTTATGGCATCTTCGCTTTCGCTTTAGTCAAAGAAATGCGGCACTGAAATCAAAGAAATTACCCCACAATTTTTGACGACCACACTTCTAAAAAGCGTAATTTATAAATTTGTACTCAATATTTTGCTATAATTTTTCGTCACGAAACTAGACTTCAGGGCTAGGGAAGAAAATAATTCTAGAAATAAAAAATTTTCACCAAATCGACCAGCTTAACAAGAGGACAAGTCGGCCTGGCTGGTGCGTGGTCATGCGGCTAAAAACAGCGCTAAGCGAGACAGGAGATCAGGGATACGACGCTGTCCCCACTTTTCGCACAGCGCGACACGTACGTATGTCAGCAGACGATGAGCGCATGTCTGCTCCGACGAAACAAGGCCAGCACTTCCCCTCACTACTGTCCCGAAGTAAAATCATTCCGGCTAGTTCAGAGTGTCAAAACTTGTTTTATTCAATGCCTAGCGCATAAATAAACGGCAGGAACGCTTTCTACATGTTTACTACTAAACATATATACAATACACAGTGGCAAACTATTTCTCTTTATAGGCCGCACGTGGCCAACGCGAGCTCGTGTACTTCGACAAATTACTAAGTTGGAAGCATCGACCATTGCTATGATTCGCAGAAACTGGAAACGCACCTACAAGCCTTGAAAACCAGCGCACAACACCTATCGGCGACGCCACTCCCCGACCTTTTGCTACCACGAGCTCGCTAGTGACTGCAGCGCCACCTCGTTTGTTTACAAACATGCAGGAGGTCTATAGCACTATCAGTTGCTACCATCACTATCAGCAGCTATGATTATCACTATAGTTACTTATCTCTATCGGCAGCTATCATTACTTATCAACTTTAACATTTTATCTTAATTAGCTTAACAGTTCGTGCGGACAACTTCCGTCCACGCCACTCATGAGCCAAGGAAGGCTTACACCTTAAAATATATAAATCAGGAGTATATGCAGGCAGCATTAAAAAAAGAACTGAGCCTGCCAGGATTCGAACCCGGAATCTTCTGATCCGTAGTTAGACGCGTTATCCGTTGCGCCACAGGCCCAGATTTTTTTTTTTCCTTATTGCATGGAAGAACTTCTGTAGAAAGGAGGAAACTTCAGACTAGTTCGCGTCTCAAGTTACCGGGCTGCTTAATATGAGCCCCCCATAGCCCTAACTCACCACTGCATCCCCATCAAAACATCAAAATTCAGGGAGGCACACACAAGCATCTAGGCACGGCAGCCAGCTTGGAGGTTCGTCGCGAGCAGCATATACACTCCTCACCAACGCACACTGTTCCCGAAACACAGATTTGGACGATCTTGGTGGCTCGGCATGTCTGTCCATCATACGGCTTTTCCAAAGACTGAATAGTCCTATCAACACAAACACGTCATAAGGCACAACAGAGTTTTTGTCAACAGGCAGAAATCTAATAGTGTATGGTGTAATTTCAATGTCCTTCTTAAGAGTTCGTTGTAGTATGTCCCAAAAGAACATGGCATCACGGCACAGGATGAAGCAATGATCAATTGTCTCAGGCACGTTATACAGACGACAATTCACATTCCAGGGTACAAACATCCCCTTGTCATTAAGAAATGTCTTGACAGGCAGCGTCGCTGTGTGTAGTTTGAAAAAGAACGTTTTAGCGGCTGCCTGAATGCACATCCGCCTAACCCGCTTTAGAACACTGATGTCCAAAGACCCCAGATAAGGCTGCCGATACAATGGTGTAGGGAACAAAGACTCAGTGAGAGCCTGGGTCATCTGCTTTCTCGAGAGGCTATACAGGTAATCTAAAGAGAAGCGCACAGTGAGAAAATTGAAAGTGTCAGCAACCTCCTTAAGAAATCCCCATAAAGTCCCCTCACGAGCCTGCACAGTCGGTGCGAATAAGTAAGGCAAATGAAAACTAAGCCGCCTAATGAGCACAGCTACCAGAAACGGGTCGTTTGCCGATTTGAAAAAGAAAAAAACGGGAAACGAGTTGATGCACGAACAGGTGAACAAGGCCCACTCCACCACCCTCTAAGGGAAGGAACAAGTTGTCACGCCTCATCGGCTCCCATACATACATACATACATACATACATACATACATACATACATACATACATACATACATACATACATACATACATACATACATACATACATACATACATACATACATACATACATACATACATACATACATACATACATACATACATACATACATACATACATACATAGAATATTTGCAGCATTCGTTTGGCGCTCTCAATGCGCCACAGGCCCAGACTGACGATGACTGGTTCACAAGAGCTGTTGACCGTCGGCTTTGCTGATGCATCACAGTTGATAACGAAATAATTGATCTAACGACGGAATAGCCATTCCCCTTGGAAGCACCCATTGTCACGCGGCGCCAAAGAAGCAACGAAAGGAGGGACGCGGAAGAAGGACCGTGCCACGAGGGAGTGACGGTACCTGACCGCCAAGTAAGGTCCGGAGCATATGTTGGACTGCGAGCATGGCAAACAGCCCGCGTTGCTGAATCTAAATGGCGAAGTAAAATAAACAACGCATTCTCGAATGCGTCCCGCACACGCCTACCATGGTGGCTTGAAGTGGGGTGTACTCCCAGTCTGGGTGAGTGGCGTTAAAGTCACCACAGACTAAAAGAGGCCACCCTGGGTGTTATCGTAGAGTTGAGTTGAGGTGTTGGATGCTACAGGTGGGATTAGCCTTGCTTATTCTGCCGGCAATTGCTCCACCGTAGCGTCACTTCTATGCTAATAATGTCCTAAAACATGTCGCATCTACTCCGCTATGCGCACAGTCACTTATAATAGTACATATATTCTACTCCCGCAGTCACCATCTATGCACACATTCACTCACAGCAGAACACAGTCCAGTCCAGAGGTCACCATCTATGCACCATTCAGTCACAGTAGAACATAGTACATTGCAGTGCCACAATACATACACACATTCATTCACAGTATAACATAGTTCACTCCAGAAGACACCATCTATACGCACACATTCAATCACATTAGACCATAGTCCGTTCCTGCTGTCACAATTTAGAAACAAGATCAGTGTCCTGCACAAATGTTAAAAGAAGGCGTGCAGCCTCCCTTCTGCATGTCTGGTTTCCTCTCGGGTGGACAATGTCCTGAACTGTACTGTGAAGCGCTCCTGTCTTCTTGAAGGAAGCGAACATAACCCGCTCTTCACCGGCGAGTCTTATGTAGTATGACACGAACAGGAGAGTTTACTTGGGAAACTTCACGGCCACTGCTGCTACCTCCTGATATGAGCTATACCAGTTTTGTAGAGAGAGGCGAACTTGAGGAAAACGCGTATAAACGTATACCGCCGCCTTTCCCGGAGGAGCAGCAGTGTGCACATGACGGTCGTTCACTGAAGGATACATGTATACATTAAAACCCGGAATGTACGTATGGCAAGGCATTGGTCTCCTGTAGTAGCAGGGCCCACACCAAGAGCTTGTTCATGCGAAGTCGAGATTTGAGCTCTTACAGCTTTGTGGAGAGGCCTTTGCAGTTCCTCCGGAGGACACAACAACAATGTGTACTCGCCATTTTCGATTAGGCGTCCAAGTGCTGTAAAAGAACTGATGTCAGGTTAGATAATCGGTTTTATTTGATTGGATTTATGGGTGGTTAAAGTCCCAAAGCGACTCAGGCTATGAGGGGCGCCGTTGTGCAGGGCTCCGGAAATTTCGACTACCTGGGGTTCTTTACCATAAATATGTTTACTATATATCGCAGTAACCGCCGCAGTGGCTCAGTGGTTATGGCGCTCGGCTGCTGACCCAAAAGACGCAGGTTATATCCCGGCCGCGGCCGCGGCGATCGAATTTCGATGCAGGCGAAATTTTAGAGACCTGTGTATTATGCCTTGTCAGTGCACGTTAAAGAAACCCACGTGGTCGAAACCTCCGAAGCCCTTCGCTACGGCGTCTTTCATAGCCTGAGTCGCTTTGGGACGTTAAACCCCCAAAACCGAACAATAAATCGGAGGAGGGATCTTGTAGAGTTATCCAGCAGTGCTGCTGAATACCTGGAGGAGTCAGTGAACAACGCATGAAGGCTGGACGTAGTCGACGGTGCTGCAGCATTGATTGGCGTGGAGTGGGGATTCCTCTGGTTGTCTACGACGAGCAAGTAGTTCACGACGTCGTCGTAGCTTAAAAACCTCTGCTAGAAGGCGTGCAATTTGGTCGTCAACTGCTGCCATGTCCTCATGCAGAGGCTCCAGCATGCTGTGCTTGTGTGTAGCTTGAAGGCGACGGCGATTCTTGCGCACTTTATCACTGTAAGACTGTTGGGCAGGGGATGCAGGTGGATTGGGCTCAGAAAGCGCCAGCCATTCGTCTTCATCCCACTGGAGAGCTGCAAAGCTGTTGATGTCGGTATCGAGGCTGTATTTTCACGTGAAGGCACTTGTTTATCAATCCCACGCCGAACCTTTTCAGTTTCCTTCTGTTTTGTTGGGGCAAGGTGGAGCAATTATTTCATGGTCGTCTGTCTTGCAAAGTCCACAGTCTGTCTTGCAAAGACGGTGTGCCTTGTGGCTACTCCTTGCGACCGCGGACCGTCACAAAAAGGGGGACCCCCCTATACAAGTGCAGGTCGACGGCCTCCCAGTACCGGAGGTACAGAAACTCCGCATTCCGGGAATGTTCATCCAAAGCAACGGGCTCAATACAGAGACCGGTCTCCAAACTCACGCTCATGACACATCAAACCATCAAGCTAATCAAAAGAATAGCAAACAAGCACCGAGGCATGCGAGAACACGACCTCAGGCGGTTAGTGCAAGCATTCGTGATTAGCAGAATGGTATACTCACTCCCCTATCTTCACCTCACAGAGATAGAAGCGGAAAGAGTAAATGCGTTAATAAGACAGGCCTACAAATCGGCCCTAAATCTCCCACAAGGGACATCAGACAACAGACTCTTTCACATCGGGGCCTACAATTAACACTCTACAAGAACTGACTGAAGCCCACCGCACAGCACAGTTGGGCAGACTATCGTCCACAAACACGGGCAGACACATTCTAGCCACATCAAAGATTCAACCAACGGCTCTTCCTCCGGACAACACCCACAGCATTCCTAAACAAATATAGGAAATCCACCCACTACCAAAGAACGTACACCCAACCCACAACCGGGAAACACGTGAAGCAAGCGCCAAAGCCCTGTATAAAAAACACGCGGTCAACGAATACACAGTCTACGTAGACGCGGCAGAATATCCATGCAACCCAGCCTAAGCCCAAAACGTGGTGTCACACGACCTCAAACACAAGGACTCGGGCTTGATAAGGGCAACTACCTCCCTCGAAGCGGAAGAGGCGGCCATAGCACTGGCCATATCATCTTCCACTGCCATACTCATAATGAGTGACTCCAAACCGCAATCAGAAATTTTGCAAAGGGACAGATCCATTCTGCCACCAACAAAATTCTCCAATCAAGCCCCACGACCCCAGATCAGTTCAACTAATTTGGGTGCCAGCCCACGCAGGCAACCACGGAAACGAGGAGGCGCTATCTATTGCACGCACGTACCTCAACCGAGCAGGCCAAACAGTCGAGAGGGATTGCGAAAAGAGGAAAGTCACATATCCGCCACCACACCACACTCTCACGAAGGGACAACAGACTATATGGAGGCAACTCCAGTTCAGAACGTTTCCTTCACCGGCCTATCTGGCTCTAATACACCCGGGTCAATACAAGCCCGAATGCTCTCTTTGTGGGGCTCCGAGAGCAAACTTCGAACACATACTCTTTATATGCCGAGAACTCCAACCACCATCTCACTGGAACCTCACAGACCTTGAAGGTTGGGAGATCGCGGTCTCTAGCTCAGAGCTGGTCTCACAGAAGAGGCTGGTGGAATGGGTGGAGAAGGTCGCCAGAAGTCATGGACTGATGGTCGCCAACCGGGATTAAGAACCAAGCCAACCAAACCTCCCCTAACGCCTTCCCTTACTTGGTTCATTAAAAAATTTTTGCCTACCCACTTGTGGCGTAGCCTCATCTTGCGTTGTAAAAGGGCATGACCGGCGCATGTGGCCAGGTCTGAAACAGCAGTAGCAGGCAGTAGACAACACTCGGTTTTCAAGGCCGAGGACGCAGGGTACAATAGTAGTAAAGGCATTCTGTAGGAGTTTGTGGGCCTTGCAGCGTTGCGGTGCAAGGGTGCCCCTTTCCCACATACCGCGCTTGGATGACACCGTGGGTAAGAGGTACTTTGGTTTTCTGCATGTTAATCTTTAGACCCACCCTTCTGCTCTCCGCCTCTCCGACTCTCCGCCTAACTCATTAATCATGCTCTGCAGTTTATATTCTGAGTGACTTAGCAAGACAATGCCACCAGCGAAACGCAGGTTACTAAGGTATTCTCCATTAACTCTTATCCCCAGCTGTTTCCAATCCAGGCGCCTGAATATTTTCTGCAAATAGACGGTGAACATCATTGGCGAGGTCGCCAATGCTATTTACCAATGCTACATACAGGCCCGCATGAACATGGTGCGGTGAGACAGCCACACTGTAGCACGGCACATGAGAATGCCAACACAACCCTGCAGGCCGAGACATACACAACGCCACACCGGAGGAGTGGGAGGCAGCGCTGTCGAGCTGGGAACCCGGAGATCAGCTTCACTGGTCGAACGGGCGTTGCCGGCATAAAGATTTTGTCTCCCTCTCTGTCGTCGTTGTTGCTGTTCTGAAGAAATTAATGGCACGTACCCACTACGGGAGATTGGCCAAGAGACAGGCGGGGACTGACGGATGCGTATTTGTCCGGTTTCTGTCTGTCGCAATATTTGAAAGGTTTGTTCCGCTCAGCAGGAGGCCATCTGTTTCTTAGCGATTTCCCACTGTCATCTTCTCAACTACATTTCAGGATTTTTTCAGCAGCAATTTGAGGGCGAACTCATCGAACACCCAATTGACCATTTTCGGAAAAGTTTCTGCGCATGCGCGGTGAAGGCGCCGCTAGCGCCTTCTACAGGCGATTTGGTTTTGGTTGGAAAACATGAGGTGCATTCCTGCGCTTGTGGTGCGGCGACTGATGCGTGCTGTAACTGCCATGTAACCGCAAATAGTTTCTGTCTGAACTAACCACGCGTTTTGCGACAGCGAAACTTGGGCGTAATAAAGGCCGCGACAAGATACAAGGCGCAAAAGACGAAGCCGTTGATGGGGCCAGTAATGCGCGCATCCAGCACGTTTCGAAACCGGTGTTCTCGCTTGCTGCCATGTGCACAATGCCGAGCAGTGCTATCTGAACAGCGAGAGCACGGCAGAGCGAAACCTAGCGTATATCCGCGCATTCTAACGCTCCTGCTTCTCGTTAGCACGCAAAGCAACGCTCTGCCGTATCAGCTCAAGCCGCGATTAAGATAGTACAACGGCTCGTTTAGTATAATCAATTAAGTGTGGCCTGCGGCAAAAGGTGCTGTATGAAGTTAGCAGAAACTCCTGCCCTATCAAGGAAGTGCAAAAATAAACATCTTTGCGCATTAGGAAAGCGCACCCGATTATACCGTTACATTCGCCCACGCATAGGCGCACATTCATGCACATTTTCATTCGGTCATTCGGCGTTCTGTTGAGGTAGTAGAGTGTAGGTATTGCCGCACATGGTCGTTTTTCGGGCTAATATGCAAAAACTCTTCGCTCCACCCTGTTTCTAAAAACGGAAATGGGATGTTCCCCTTTCTGTCATCCTCTTTCGTTGGCAAACGCAGGTTTCCGGCAAAGAAACAACACTGAAACAACAAAACATACGCACGTGAAGTGCTGAACGCTGCCTTGCACATGTTGGGTCGAGAACCGCTTTCCAACAAAAAGTGGCAGCGGAGCTTCCCTGTTTGTACGAAAGGTGGCGCTCGCTTTTTGGTTGGAAGTTTGGTTGGAAGCAACATGGCTGGGAGCTGCAGCGACTACGTCCGAAGCTAAGTGCTTTTGGTATTTACACTTGTATACACTTGTATACGAGTTAAGGGTAGGGAGACCAGCGGAGGTGTGTGAGAATAATTTTTGGCGGGCTTTTACGTCGCGCAGGGCCGAGGGCTATCGGCATAGGAATTTTGGCGGGCTTTCGCAAGGCGTAGTCGGCCGGACGATGGGTCGGCAAGCTAGGAAAGTTAAGGTGGACGAGGACGGGGAGTTAGTACAGTGCCAGGAGTGCGACCGTTGGTGTTACTTAGATGAGACTGGGTTCGGGAGCTTAGCCGAGGCGGGTGAGGCTAGCTTCGTGTGTAAGATGTGTAAGCAGTTTGGGGACGCCGTTCATACGTTAAAAGGGGAATGGGAAGCTGGGTTTAATGCACTTAATGCGGACCTGCAGGTAGAACGAGAGGCACGGATTAAGCTGGAAGCTCAGGTCGCCGATTTGATTAAAAAGGAGGAGAATAATGCCGCCCTGTTGAAGCGAATTGTGGGCGAGATGAAAGGAGCGGGAAAAGCGGACTCAGCTAGAAAAACAGGTTGAAGCGCTCAGGTCGCGGCCGGCTGGGCACCCCACTTCGGAGAAGTGTCAGGTGGGGGACGAGGCTCGTCAATCCTACAGTGCTGTAGCGCAGCGAGCATTGAGTGAGAAAAATGAGCACGAAATGAAAAAGGTTAAAGCTGGCATGGAAACTCGCGACAATAGCGTACAGCGGCAGGAGAGTCAGCTAGAGCGATCCGGAGGCCAACAGATGGAGTTAGGAAGCGAACGGTTGGGGCGCAGGAGGGTTCTGGTGGTCGGGGACTCGAATGTAGCGAGGGTTGAGGGAGGCGTTCTGACGGCAGTGAAGGCAGACAGGCGGGTGCAGGTGGAGGCTCAGTCGGGGAAGTGCATGGTGGATGCAATGGCCAGAGCCCGGGAGGTGGTGGTGGGCAGCATGGATGGCGAACACCTTGTCGTCATCTATGCTGGTCTCAATGATGTACTGCAGGGGAGGAGCCAGAATTTTGAGACGCAGTTGGAGATGGGGATGCGTAGGCTTAGAGAGGCCTCTGAGAGTGTGCATGCGACCATATGCACAATCCCAGAGGTCCAGAGGCAGGCTCGCGAAACGGAAAGGAGGGTCGTTGAGGCTAATCGGGTAATTAGGCTGTTGAGTCGACGACTAAGATACGAGGTGGTGGACGTCAACAGGGAAGTGTACGAGGTTAGGCCCCACCCTTTTGCACAGGATGGCATCCACTACAGTGGTGCCACTGGCAAGAAGGTGGGTAGTAGGATAGGTCGCCAGGCAGCAGCTTTTTTTGGGGGACCCAGAGCTCTGAAGGAACCAGTGTAGAGAAGGAAGAATTAAGATAAAACGGATAATGGAACTATAGGGGAAGAAGGAGACGCAAGCGCCAGGGCCAAGTTAATTCAGATATAGGTTTCATTAGAAGGTTAATTGGTTTGATCATAGAAGGTTGTGGCCAAGTACTACACCAGGGTGGCCAAATCCTGCTCTGGTGAGAGAGTGCGTTGTCGGTTCTGGTCACCAAGATCAGGCCGCACTCCAGGCCTGGTTATGCAATTCCATCGACACGCGAATTTTTTTTTAACCCGGTGGAGAATTGCGCGGCACCAGGATTTGAACCCCAGTCCTCTTGCACGCGAGGCGGATGTTATACCTCTACGCCATCGCTGCAAGCCTAAGGTACTAAGGTAATCGCTAATAGAGTCAGGGCAACGTTAGACTTTAATCAACCAAATGATCAGGCAGGCTTTCGTAAAGGATATTCCACAATAGATCATATTCACACTATCAATCAGGTGATAGAGAAATGCGCAGAATATAACCAATCTCTATATATAGCTTTCATTGATTACGAGAAAGCATTCGACTCAGTGGAAACCTCAGCAGTCATACAGGCATTGCGTAATCAGGAGATAGAAGAGCCTTATGTCCAAATACTGGAATATATATATAGCAACTGCACAGCTACTATAGTCCTCCATAATGTCAGCAATAAAATTCCAATAAGAAAGGGCGTCAGGAAAGGAGACACGATCTCGCCAATGCTGTTCACCGCATGTTTACAGGAGGTATTTCGAGGCCTGAATTGGGAGCAGTTGGGAATAAGAATAAATGGAGAATACCTAAATAATCTGCGATTTGCTGATGACATTGCCTTGCTGAGTCACTCAGGAGGTGAACTGCAAATCATGATCAATGAGTTAGACAGGCAGAGCAGATCGATGGGTCTAAAAATTAACATGCAGAAAACCAAGGTAATGTTCAACAGCCTAGCAAGGGAACAACAGTTTACAATTGGCAGCGAGAGCCTAGAAATAGTGACGGAATACGTCTACTTAGGGCAGGTAGTGACAGCTGATCCGGATCATGAGAGGGAGATAACTAGAAGGATAAGAATGGGGTGGAGCGCATATGGCAAATTCTCGCAGATCATGAGTGGCAGTTTACCAATTTCCCTCAAGAGGAAAGTGTACAACAGCATAATCTTACCGGTACTCACCTACGGGGCAGAAACGTGGAGGCTAACGAAAAGAGTTCAGCTTAAGTTAAGGACAACGCAGCGAGCCATGGAAAGAAAAATGATAGGTGTAACGTTAAGAGATCGGAAGCGGGCAGAGTGGGTGAGGGAACAAACACAGCTTAATGACATCCTAATCGAAATCAAGAGAAAGAAATGGGCTTGGGCAAGGCATGTAATGCGAAGGCAAGATAACCGCTGGTCCTTAAGGGTAACGGAGTGGATTCCAAGAGAAAGTAAGCGTAGCAGGGGTCGGCAGAAAGTTAGGTGGGCGGATGAGATTAAGAAGTTTTCAGGCAAAGGGTGGATGCAGCTGGCAAAGGACAGGGTTAATTGGAGAGACATGGGAGAGGCCTTTGCCCTGCAGTGGGTGTAGTAAGGCTGATGATGATGATGAGGTTTCATTAACATGCAATGTGGCAGGAATAGACTGAAATGGGAGGAAATAGAAGAACAGTTAAGACAAGGAGGAATTAATGGTATATGGTTTAGTGGAAACACGTCTTAGAGACATGGAGCAACCACCCTGTAACCCAGACTACGCATGGGAATATTGCAATAGAACAGAGGGCAGCAGAAAGGGAGGTGGAATTGGGGCATTCATTCATAAAAGTATGAATTTTCAAAGGGTTAGACTGGGATGCAGGGAACATTTACGGCTAAAAGAAACAGTGGCAGGCAAGCAAACACTCCTTGGCTTTGTATACCTGTGGACAGGGGTTAATGCCAAAGATGAAAACAGGAAAATGTTAGAATGTATTGCAAGCGACATTGATGAGCTAGGAGGACAGGGCGAGATAATTATATTAGGCGACATGAATGCACACATAGTAGACCTGGATGGGTACACGGATTCGACAGGAAGCATGCTGCAGGACATGTGTGACAGGCATGATTTAGTTGTATGCAACAGCACCGAGAAGTGTGAAGGGCTCATAACATGGGAGGCGGGGAGTCTGCACTCGACGATAGATTATGCACTAATGTCACAGAGGATGTATAATAGATTAGGGGTAATGAGCATAGATGAAGATGGTTCCAGAAGTCTAGGTAGTGACCACAAGCGTATAAAGTTGAGCTTCAGAAGAAAAAGCAATGCAGGACTGAAGCAAGATGAACAATCAGGGGGAAATTTTTACTCAGGAAAGCAATTGGAAGCAGCAGCCAAACAAATCGAGAAAGTAATTTTTGAGGATAGTGAAACAGAATGGACTTATACCAAATTAACTCGATTACTGGAGCTAGAGCTAGCTAAGGTGCGAGTAAAGCTAAAAAGGAAAAGATGCAAACCCAAGAGTTGGTGGGATGAGGAGGTCAAGAGAGCAATAGAAAAGCGCAAGGAAGCGTCCAGGGAACACAGATATTCCAAGAAGAGGGGGGAACCAAAACCCGAAGTAGACAGAAAATGGGATACCTTCATAAAGTGTAGAAGGGACGCATCCTATTTGATTAATGAGAAAATTAGAAGAAAGGGTGCCCAATAGATGTCAGAAGTAAATAAAAAGGATAGAAAAGCAGCCCAAAAATTCTGGAAACATCTACATGCAATGAGTAATAAAACTAGGCTAGAACAAAGGTTTATTGTTACAGATGAGGGTATTCGACTAGAAGGGGATGAAGCAATAAAACACATAGGAACAAGGATGACGGAAAAATTTTCAGCAAAGCACGTGGTACATAATTTATCGAAGGAGGATAGACCGGTTACAGCAATAGCTTCACTTGAGCAAAGAGAGTGGGAAAGGGCAGAGAAGAAGGTTCCTAGTGGCACATCAACAGGACCAGATGGTATCCCGATTATGTTGATAAAGAAGTTAGGACCAAAATCCAAGCAAACATTAATACAGGTAGTGAACAAAATGATAGTGGATGTGAAAGTCCCCGATGAATGGCGATTAAGTAGAATGAACATGATATATAAGGGAAAGGGGGACAAAGCTGTGGTTTACAGGGTGGTGATGCAAATTATAAAGGATAGACTGCAGGCTTGGGTGGAGAACGAGGGGGTGTTAGGGGAACTAAAGAATGGGTTCCGGAAACAAAGGAGGTTGGAGGACAATCTATTTTCATTGACACAGTGTATAGAAATTGCGGAAAAGGAACATAGGCCCTTATGACTCGCATTTCTGGATATTAGGGGAGCCTATGACAACGTTACTCAGGAGCATTTGTGGGACATACTGGGCACATTGGATGTGGAAAATGGAGTAATCAATCTTTTAAAAGATATATATAGAGGTAACAGAGTGCTCATAAAATGGGAAAAAAATGTATCAGGGCCTGTAGAGATACAGCGGGGGCTTAGACAAGGATGTCCTCTGTCCCCTTTTTTGTTCATGTTGTACCTGCAAGGTTTGGAGGCCAAGCTAGAGGGGAACGGACTAGGCTTCAACCTATCTTTTTTCAAGCAAGGGGAATTGATTAAACAGACATTACCGGGACTAATATACGCGGACGATATAGTGATAATGGCTGACAACAAGGAAGACCTGCAGAAGTTGTTAGACATATGCAGTACAGAGGGAGATAGATTAGGCTTCAAGTATAGTAAGGAAAAATCTGCAGTCATGATATTTAATGAAGAGGGCGGCGAGCATAGAATACAGGAGTTTGTGCTAAAAGTAGTGAATGAGTACAAGTATCTTGGGGTGTGGATAAATAACAGTGTTGAGCATCGGACAGAGCATGAAAAATATGTAATGAATAAAGCTAGTAGGAATGCAGCTGTCATGAAAAATAGGGCACTGTGGAATTACAATAGGTATGAGGTGGTAAGAGGGATCTGGAAAGGGGTGATGGTCCCTAGCCTGACCTTCGGTAATGCGGTCCTGTGTATGAGGCCATATGTTCAAGCAAGGCTGGAAATTAGGCAACGGGGAGTAGGGAGGTTAGCTTTGGGAGCACATGGCAATACACCAAATCAGAGGGTACAGGGTGATATGGGATGGGCGTATTTCGAGAGCAGAGAGGCTAGCAGTAAGATAGCATTTGAGGCACGATTGAGAAAGATGGAGGAAAAGCGGTGGGCTAGGAAAGTTTTCAGATACCTGTATATAAAGAATGTTGACACGAAATGGAGAAAGCGAACTAGAAAATTGACAAGCAAATATCTGGACAGCAGTAAGGGGGAAAATCAGCAATTATCGGTTAAGAAAAAGGTTAAAGAAACAGAGAGAGCTTTGTGGAAAACAGGAATGCTGACGAAATCGGCACTGGAAACATACCGGGCCTTTAAACAGGAAATTGTCAAAGAAATTATCTATGATAATTGCAGGGGAAGTTCTTTGTTGTTTGAGGCCAGGACTGGAGTTTTGCGGACTAAGACGTATAGAGTCAGGTACCAGGAGATAGACACTTTGTGCATTGCGTGCGGAGAGGAGGAGGAAACGGCTGAACACTTGATACTTTTCCGTAAAGGGCTTCACCCTACAGTGGAAGGCAGCAGGGCTGACTTACCCAAGGCATTGGGGTTTAGGGATAGTGAAGGGAAAGTGGATTTTAAGGGGTTAGAAGTAACCAAGCGAAGGTTATCTGATTGGTGGCTAAAAGCAAGACAGGAGTAAAATTTCACAAGACATGGCTAGGTGGCTAGAGCCACTGCCCGATGTAAAAGGTTCAGCTGCATCCATCCATCCATCCATCCATCCATCCATCCATCCATCCATCCATCCATCCATCCATCCATCCATCCATCCATCCATCCATCCATCCATCCATCCATCCATCCATCCATCCATCCATCCATCCATCCATCCATCCATCCGTCCGTCCGTCCGTCCGTCCGTCCGTCCGTCCGTCCGTCCGTCCGTCCGTCCGTCCGTCCGTCCGTCCATCCATCCATCCATCCATCCATCCATCCATCCATCCATCCATCCATCCATCCATCCATCCATCCATCCATCCATCCATCCATCCAGCTGTCGGGCGGTAGTTTTAAACCCAGTTAAGGGTAGGAAGGCAAGCGGAAGTGTGTGCGCCGAAGGTTTTTGTGTAGGAATTTTGGCAGGCTTTTACGTTGCGTAGTGCCGACGGTTTTTGTTGTAAGAATTTTGGCGGGCTTTTATGTTGCGTAGTGCCGAAGGTTTTGTGTAGGAATTTTGGCGGGCTTTTACGTTGCGTAGTTGGCCGGACAATAGGTAGGCTAGCTAGGAAAGTAAAGGTGGACGGGGACGGGGAGTTAGTGCAGCGCCAGGAGTGCGACCGTTGGTGCTATTTAGATGAGACCAAGTTCAGGAGCTTAGCCGAGGCAGATGGAGATAGCTTCGCGTGCAAGATGTGTAAGCGTTTTGAAGAGCCGTTCATACGTTGAAAGGGGAATGGGCAGCTAGGATTAAGGAACTCAAAGGGGACTTGAAGGTGGAACGAGAGGAACGGATCAAGCTAGAAACTCAGGTCGCCGAGTCGTCTAAAAGGGAAGAGGCTAATGCTGACCTGTTGGAGCGAATTGTGGGCGAGCTGAAGGAGGAGCGGGAAAAGCGGGCCCAGCTAGAAGAGCAGGTAGAAGCGCTCAGGTCGGGGCCGGCAGGGCACCCCGGTTCGGAGCAGTGGCAGATAGGGGACGAGGCTCGTCGATCATACAGTGCTGTAGCGCAGCAAGCTTTGAGTGGGGAAGACCGAGAGATAAAAACGGACACAGAGGCTCGCGACAGTGGCGTACGGCGGCGGGAGAGACGCCTAGTGCGATCCGGAGGGCAACAGTAGCACTTAGGAACCTAACAGTTAGAGCTCTGGAGGGTATTAGTAATCGGTGACTCGAACGTAGCGAGGGTTGAGGAAGCAGTTTTGACGACAGTGAAGGCGGAGAGGCGGGTGCAAGTGGAGGTCCAGTCAGGGAAGTGCATGGTAGATGCAATGGAAGAAGCCCAGGAGGCGGTGGTGGGCAACATGGATGGCGAACACCTTGTCGTTATCCATGCTGGTCTCAACGATGTGCTGAAGGGGAGGAGCCAGAATCTCGAGAAGCAGTTAGAAGTGGGGATGCGTATGCTTAGAGAGGCCTCTGAGAGTGTGCATGTGACCATATGCACAATCCCAGAGGTCCAGAGGCAGGCTAGCGAAACGGAAAAGAGGGTCGTTGAGACTAACCGTGTAATTTTGTTAATGAGTCAACGACTAGAATACAGGGTAATGGAAGTTAACAGGGAAGTGTACGAGGTCAGCCCCCACCCCACCCTTTTGCACAGGATGGCATTCACTACGGGGGCCACTGGCAAGAGGGTGGGTAGTAGGATAGGTCGCCAGGCAACAGCTTGTTTGGATGGACCCAGAGCTCTGAGCGAACCAGTGTAGAGAAGGAAGAACCAAGATCAAAGGGACGATGGAACCATAGGAGAAGAAATAGACACAAGCGCCAGGGCCAAGTTAATTCAGATATGTTTCATTAACATGCAATGTGGCAGGAATAGACTGAAATGGGAGGAAATCTAAGAACAGTTAAGGCAGGAGGAATTAATGGTATATGGTTCTGTGGAAACGAAACTTCGAGGCATGGAGCAACCACCCTGTAACCTGGACTACGCATGGGAATATTGCAATCGAACAGTTGGCAGCAGAAAGGGGGGTGGAATTGGGGCATTCGTTCATAACAGTAAGTATTTTCAAAGGGTTATACTGGGATGCAAGGAACATTTATGGCTAAAAGGAAAAGTGGCAGGGGAGCAAACACTCCTTGGCTTTGTATACCTGTGAACAGGCGCTAAGGCCAAAGAGGAAAACAGGAAAAAGTTAGAATGTATTGCAAGCAACGTTGATGAGCTAGGAGGACAGGGCGAGAAAGTTATATTAGGCGACATGAACGCACATATAGAAGACATGGATGGGTACACAGGTTCAACAGGAAGCATGCTTCAGGACATGTGTGACAGCATGATTTAATTGTATGCAACAGTACCGAGAAGTGTGAAGGGCTCATAACATGGGAGGCAGGGAGTCTACTCGAAGATAGATTATGCACTTATGTCACAGAGGATGTATAATAGATTAGGGGTAATTGGCATAGATGAACATGGTACCAGAAGTCTAGGTAGGGACCACAAGTGTATCAAGGTGAGTTTCAGAAGAGAAACCAATGTAGGACTGAAGCGAGATGAACAATCAGAGGGCAATTTTTACTGAGAAAATCAATTGGAAGCAGCAGCCAAACAAATTGAGAAAGTAATTTTTGAGGATAGTGAAACAGAATGGACATATACCAGATTAACTCGATTACTGGAGCTAGAACTAAGGTGCGAGTAAAGCTAAAAGGGAAAAGACGCAAACCCAAGAGTTGGTGGGATGAGCAGGTCAAGAGGGCAACAGAGAAACGCCAGGAAGCGTCCAGGGAACACAGATATTCCAAGAAGAGAGAGGAACCAAGGGCCGAATTCTAAAACGCTCCTTAACTTACACCATTTCCTTACCTTTAGTTAGGAGGCCTTCATGCTGCCTAAACGTAAGGCGGCCTAAGATGGTCGCTCGGAATGCTGAAAGCTTCCTTAGGGCTTCCTTACGAAAGGAGCTCCTTACGGAGGAAGGGAGGTGTCATGGCCGTACTGGTGTCGAGATTATGCACAAGAACTCTTAAAAATTTTAGCACTATTTGCGAAAATAAAATGAACTTGCTCATAAAATTACCTTTATTGGCTATTCGTCAGCACAGTGTCTATCTAGTTCGTAAAAACTTCGTTGACTGTTTTAAAACGTCTCATTTTGGCAACGAAGCAAACTGAGTCTGGCAACAAAAACCGCTGCCACTGGCGGGGTGGCAGCGGTTCTCGTGTGTGTGTCGTTTGTGCTCGGGTTGTGTATATTATTTACGCCGATATGCCCGGGAAGTTGTATTTCACCGAGGAAGAGAAAGATATTCTTCAAGAGCTGATAGGAAAATACAAACATTTAGTTGAATGTAAGAAAACCGACTGAGTTTCACTCATCGCAAAATCAAGAGCTTGGGAGCGGTTGTGCTGTGAATATAATAGCATGCCGAATGTGCGACCTCGCGAAGTGAAGCAACTGAAGAAATTGTGGGACAACATGAAGCAGAAGGCGAAGAAAGAACGGGCCAGGCTATCAAGAGGAGTTATGGGTACAGGTAAGTTTCCGTGCTTTTTGCAAATGATAAGTACTAATTTGAAGTGTGCATGTTTCATGACAGGTGGTGGTCCTCCACCAAAGCCGGTGGACGAAAGGCTCTCACAAATAGAAGCGATTGTGCCACACATCACTACGACGGCACCAAACGCTTTTGACAGTGACCGGCCTCGAGTCAGCGCTGACGTTTCAAATATAATCGCCAGCATGGTCCAAGGAGATGCCCGGCTCGACGAGAGTGACGGCGGTAAGTGCAACTTACTGCGCTGCTTTTACCATATATTTTTTTTACTGTTGCTGCTTTCATAGCTGCACATTTTTCCTATCCCTATGTAATGCAGTTCGCCAAAGTATGCTTGTCTGCAGTCAGGAAATTTTGTAGTTGGCGTGCTATCATAATGAGATTATTTTGTCTTGTGAACAGTGTAATGGTCGCCACTTCTGATGAACACTTGCTGCTGTCGATATATTCGAAGAATCTTTTTTTTTGCCGTCCGCTTGGCTAGCGACAAGAATGCGTTCTTGTCTTCAGTCGAATAGTTTTTCGCTGCCTTCAATTCCACTTGTCACTGCGATTACAGTGGCTACCGCGATGCCAGAAGCGCCCCGTCGAAAGCAAAGAGCAGCGCATTGAACAGGTGGCTGTTGAAAGGGCCGATTTCCAGAAACGGCGTGGTGTCTCGCGGTGTGCGAAGCTGGTTCAGGCGCGCTTCGGCGTCCCTTTGTCCATGGCTGCCATGCGAGCTCCCTTCGCTTCAGCATTCGCGTAGTGTCTGTGCACTTAACAAAGCGCCTTGAGTGCTTCTACCTGACGAATTGGCAGGGGTCGTGCCAACCTGAGGGCCAGAAAAGCGCTGGCGACGGAACGGCTTAGCTCATTGTGGGAACTGTCAGCCGGTCCAGGTGCCACTGTTGTCAGCGACGGCGGCAGTCCCTCAAACAATTTTTTTATGCCCAACAACCGGGAGATCCGGAGGTCAACCAACCTCAAGGAAAATTCCTTCAGTTAAGACGACGAGGAATGTTTGTACGTTTGCTTTTTTTCATGAAGGAATGACAGTACACTACAGAAGCTGTTGGGCTGGACGCGTAACATGAAACCAGTCATTTCGAGGCCATTGCTAGGAATTTGGCAGGTTTTAAATAATTTTAATGTTTATTTTTTGCGTGCAGTTTAGGGAGAGTATTTATTTGCCGAAGTTGGAGGGCGTGTCATGCAGTCTGGAAACTAATCTTCTGTATATAAGACTTCAAGTCATGATTCAGTTCTGACATGGTAAATCATCGAAAGACCGCCTCCGGCGGGGCACCTCTGGTGTGAGAAGGAAGCCTTTCGGTTGTCAACCACTTAAGTTTACAAATTTACTATACCGCTGCAGCTTTTGTTTGGTGCACCACTGTCCTGCAGGCCATCTGCCTGATGATGGCCTGAAGTCGCAGTTTGCAAGTTGCCATGCCTTAAACAATGACAACAAAGTTCGTATTGCCTGCCTGGTTGGTAGTCGTGCACAGAACGAAAAATTCCTAATAGTAATCTGCAACAAACTGGACTATAGAATGTTTTATTTACAATTCTTGCAGAGTCTACAGTGATCTTCCAAAGCGAGGACGGACTTTCTGATGCCACGCTGCTGGCCTCACCAGCACCTGACATTAGTGCTGCTGGGCCGTCAACTGAGGATGAGAGAGTTGCACCACCATGCAGCCTGGATGAAGTATCAGAGCCTGCAGCGCGCCGCAGGCAAGGAGGTCGAGCTGTGGCTGTCGAGCAGGCGCTGTCTGCTGAGCTCGAGGCTCGTCTTCAGGCTGCGGAGGATGACAAAAGTCAAAGGCGCATCGAACACAAGTCAAGAATGAAGATGATTATTGATGAGCATGCAGCAAAACAAGAACAATATGTGGATGAAAGGCACAAGAGAAGTGCCGTTCACAAATTGAAAATGAGGGTCTTGAGAGCGAAACTAAAAACTGAGCAACTCAAACAAGCTGTTCTTTCCAAGCAGCTTGAAGCAGTGAAAAGCACGAACCACAACGGCTTGAAGATGCCATAAAGGGCAAAATAAATTTCTACTGGACTCAGGGACATTCCATTGTGCTTTTTTGCATGTGATTTTCAGTTATTAATAGCTTTTTCAGCCTCCTTAGTACAGGCAAAAATTTTACACTGCAGTAATCGCCAAGTATTACCTCTAATCGGAATCCATTTCATTGTCGTTTGCGTCATTTTGGTCTCTCGTGAAGCAACTATCGATAAGGCGGGTTCTATGCTGCGTGCCCAGATGACTATCAGGAACACTTGGCCCTGCTTCATCATCCTCTTCAAGTTCTGGCTCATCTCCATTAGGAAGTGGGTCCCTCAAAGAGCAGGCAACGTTGTGAAGAGCTGCGCATGCTGTGATGATTGCAGTTGTTCTTTCAAGTTTGGTTTCCAGTTTCTTGCTCAGACACCCAAACCTTCTTTTCCACACTCCAAACGCGCGCTCAATAGAGTTGCGAGTTTTTATGTGGCTCCTGTTGTACCTATGAGAAAAGGAAGACAAGATAATAGGCTTGTGTACTTGAGATCACTAACGCAAATTGTCTTACTTGCCTTTTTGGTGCAGACGTTCGAGGGTTTCTCAGCGGTGTCATGAGATAAGGCAAACATGCGTATCCCTGGTCACCCAGTAGAGTGCCAGGTACTTCCTTGTCCTCGTACCTCACCATGACCCTACTGTTGTTAAAAATTCGGTTATCGTGAACCGGGCCGGGCCACCTTGCGACGACGTCGTAAAACTCAAGCGCAGGGCCTGTTACAGCCTGTAAAAGAAAGAAAACTTAAACTGGAGCAGACACGTTTGTGTGCGTTTGACCTCAGGGTATGTGGTTTAATGTGAGGTGCATTGATGCTGCACTACCAGTGTACGGGTTTGGGGTTTCAAGCTGCCCTAATGGCAGTTATTTTGCTCACATTTACCATCACGTAGTGTCCTTCATACAAATAACGCAATATTATTACATAACGATTAGTAACTATTACAGTGAGTAAACATAGGCAGGCACTATTCAAAGAGTGTACGGCGTTCACTTACCTGCACATTTATCGAAAAGACACCTTTTCTATTTCTGTAGACTTCAGCGTCATCCCCACCGGGGCTTTTGATGGGCACATGGGTGCAGTCACACCCCGTGACACCGGGAAACCCACCGATCTCGTAAAACTTCGTCATCGCTGCCCTTGCTTCCGTTGAGTTCGGCACGTTCACATACTTGGGAAACAGACGCACACATATCAGTTGTGTCATCTCCCAAATGCTTCTGCAGACTGCAGGCTGCGACACATTCACAAGGTCCCCCACAACAGTCTGCATGGCACCGGTGCCATAAAAGCGGAGTGCAATGAGCAGCTTGAGTGCGGGTGGCAGCGGAGCTCCTCTGTTGTCTGCCTTGTCCGTAGTTTGCAGCTCCGCCAGTAAGGCTAGCACAGCTTCTTTGGAAAAGCGGTAGCGTGCTAAAAACTCGTGGTCGTTGTAGAGCTCCAATGGGTTGAGGCGATCTGCGAGACTCCGCAGCTGAGGCGACACCGGATGTCTTTAAACATCGCCGTGCAGAAGTCCAGCTGCGCGGCGTAAAAACCTTCCGTAGGCTTCAAAACTGCCGTCGTCCGAGACGTACGCGCGTGACAGCATTGTCGTGAACTTCGCACTTCGCGCCTGCTCGGCTGGCTTGACGGCTGTCTTCGCTACGCGCGCGCAGAGCTGCTGCGGGACGTGTGCGCGCGGTAGTGTGTGCAGACCCTTGTGTGAAAGCAACCCTTCAGGTAAAGGAGCGGGGTTAGGAAGCATGAAGGTAGCATGCCGGCTCCCTTAGCGTGGGGAAGCATCAAGGAGGCCCTAACTTAGGGCTCCTTAGTAAGGGACGTTTCAGAATTGACATAAGGTAGCCTTACGGTGCGTGAGGCGCCCTTAGTAAGGTAAGGAGCGTTTTAGAATACGGCCCCAAAAGTTGAAGTAGACAGAAAATGGGATACCTTCATAGAGCGTAGAAAGGAAGCATGCTATTTGATTAATGAGAAAATTAGAAGAAAGTGTGCACAATGGATGTCAAAAGTAAATAAAAAGGACAGAAAAGCTGCTCAAAAATTCGGGAAACATCTAAATGCAATGAGTAATAAGACTAGGCTAGAGCAAAGGTTTATTGTTACAGATAAGGGTATTCGACTAGAAGGGGATGAAGCGATAAAACACATAGGAACAAGGATGACAGAAAAAATTAAAGAAATATATGATGCACATAATTTATCGAAGGAGGATAGACCGGTTACTGCAATCGCTTCACTTGAGCAAAGAGAATGGGAAAGGGCAGAGAAGAAGGTTTCTAGCGGCACATCAACAGGAACAGATGGTATTCCGATTATGGTATTCCGATTACGGGCGCCTTAGCGTTCTGCCTCCATCGAGACGCGGCCGCCTATGGACAAATAACGCTGTGGATAAATAACGGTGCTGAGTATCTGGCAGAGCATGAAAAATATGTAATGAATAAAGTTAGTAGGAATGCAGCTGTCATGAAAAATAGGGCACTGTGGAATTACAATAGGTATGAAGTGGTAAGAGGGATCTGGAAAGGGGTGATGGTTCCTAGCCTGACTTTCGGTAATGCGGTCCTGTGCATGAGACCAGATGTTCAAGCAGGGTTAGAAATTAAACAACGTGGCGTAGGGAGGCTAGCTGTGGGAGCACGTGGCAATATACCAAATCAGAAGGTACAGGGTGATATGGGAAGGGCGTCGTTCGAGAGCAGAGAAGCTGGCAGTAAGACAGCATTTGAGGAGGAATTGAGAAAATAGGGCAAAAGCAGTGGGCTAAGAAAGTTCTCAGATACCTGTACATAAGGAATGTTGGCACGAAAAGAAGAAAGCGAACTAGAAAATTGACAAGCAAATATCTGGACAGCAGTAGGGGGGCAAATCAGCGGCCGCCTATGGACAAATAACGCTGTGGATAAATAACGGTGCTGAGTATCTGGCAGAGCATGAAAAATATGTAATGAATAAAGTTAGTAGGAATGCAGCTGTCATGAAAAATAGGGCACTGTGGAATTACAATAGGTATGAAGTGGTAAGAGGGATCTGGAAAGGGGTGATGGTTCCTAGCCTGGCTTTCGGTAATGCGGTCGTGTGCATGAGACCAGATGTTCAAGCAGGGTTAGAAATTAAACAACGTGGCGTAGGGAGGCTAGCTGTGGGAGCACGTGGCAATATACCAAATCAGAAGGTACAGGGTGATATGGGAAGGGCGTCGTTCGAGAGCAGAGAAGCTGGCAGTAAGACAGCATTTGAGGAGGAATTGAGAAAATAGGGCAAAAGCAGTGGGCTAAGAAAGTTCTCAGATACCTGTACATAAGGAATGTTGGCACGAAAAGAAGAAAGCGAACTAGAAAATTGACAAGCAAATATCTGGACAGCAGTAGGGGGGCAAATCAGCAATTATCGGTTAAGAAAAAGGTGAAAGAAACAGAGAGAGCTCTGTGGAAAACAGGGATGCAGACGAAATCAGCACTGGGAACATACATGATTTTTAAGCAGGAAATTGACAAAGAAAATATCTATGATAATTGTATGGGGAAGCTCTTTGTTGTTTGAGGCCAGGACAGGAGTTTTGCGGAATATGACATTTAGAGTCGGGTACCACTAGATGGACACGCTGTGCGTTGCGTGCGGAGAGGAGGAGGAAACGGCTGAACACATGATACTTTTCTGTAAAAGGCTTCACCCTACAGTGGAAAGCAGCAGGGCTGATTTATCCAAGGCATTGGGGCTTAAGGACAGTGAAGGGAAAGTAGATTTTAAGCGGGTGGTGGCGTGAGCCACCGCCAGATTTAAAGGGTTCAGCTTTATCCATTTATCCACCCATCCATCCATGGTCAATTCGCCACGCGCTGTTCGGAACGCCCCGAAGAAGACGACGAGAGCAGCAGGGTGACATGAAGAAGAAGAAGAAGAAGACATGGGATCTGCCTAGAAGAAGGAGCTGCCTCATACGTGAACGCCTGGTTCCAAGGTTGCTGTTCGTCAGAATGAGGTGAGGCTGTTCGTTCGGCGCGCGTTCGGCCGGCTCTTACGTTCTGTATGCCAGTACTGGTAGGCGTGTACAGCCTTTGCCACTGAGGCTTCTTTATTCCCTTGGTCATGTGGGGCAGCTTTGTTGTTTGCTGAGCCATGGGGAAGCCCAGCTGTGTTGCGGCCCTTTCTCTGTTGCCGAGGGAAGCGAGGAGCATAAAATGCGTTTTGTTGCGGAGGTGAAGCAAGCGTAGCGTCTCTGTTGCATCGCGCGTGGTTCTCTCGTCGACAATGGTGGTTGGCCCTCCGATTGACGCTCACAATGGACGCGTTAACAGTTATAGCGCTTGCGAGTTACAGATAAAACCAAGTGTTGATCGCTGTGTTTTCCTGGTAAAAAAAATTAGCTGCGGTTTAACTACCGCTGAACCTGGACCGAGAGCGAAAGCTGTAGTGCATCGGGTAACTAGACGCGGCTTGGCGTCTGTAACGTTGAGTGCGTTCTGCACACTGGATAGGCAGCGCGCCCACCCTGCCACCCTGGCAGGTGGCAGTCCAGCTAAGAGTTGTTCGCGAGATGTTGGTCACCCAATGAACGCTGCGGCTTATTCTACCGCTCTCTACCAGCGAATCGAAAGGTAAAACGTCAAGGCCAAAGGTCGAGTGGTGCGACACCGTGGTGGACCACATACGGTAAGGAATATAGCAACGCTTGACCTTTGGCTCACTTGAAGGTCAACCGGCAGCGCACGGCGAAATCAGCTTTACCTATAGTAGCGAAGCTTTCGCTTTAAAATTGTATCTTGTAGCGGTGTAACGTTTCGAAACGACGCACATGCGATGAGGCTGGGTAGGCTAGTTAGGTAAGTTGGTACGTAGGTAGTTAGGGTAGGATAAAATGGTAGGTCGCTGTACGGACGGACGGGTGGGCGGATGGATTATTAGCCTTCCCTTTGTATACATATACAAGGATAGATATACAGGCGCCTTCTATCAGGCGCGCGCGCAAATACAGGGGGTAATAATGAACTCACTAAGTAAATCCAGGCCTCCGCCTATGCAGCACCACATATCACGATGTAACAGCGTTCTTTGAAATTTAGACGAGGGTTGAGTTCAACGCTTCGGGGGAACGGCATGGTTTTATCTCGTCCCTGTGAACGTTGGTTTGTTCTATGGAAGCTTAATATCCCAAAGCGACTTAGGATATATGAGGGAAGCCGTAGGCTATGTAGGGCTCCGGAAATTTCGACCACCTGGCATTCTTTAACGTGCACTGACATCGCACAGTACACGGGCCTCGCCTCCATCGCTTCTATCGAAATTCGTCCTCCGCAGCCGGGATGGAAGCCGCGTCTTTCGGGTCAGTAGCCGAGCGCCGTAACCACTGAACCACCGCGGCGGCCGTCGGAGCGGCGTTGCGTTATCAACATTATAACTATATGAAAGAACAGTTTACGGGGCCTTCGGCGTCGTTTGTTGTCTGTTGGATATTCAACCGTGCCGCTGGCATATGAACGGCCTGGAAGGCACTCCCTGCTCCCAAGAAATATTCTTACTCGACTAACAGCAAAGAGAACTAATTCCAGCAAGAAATAGTTGAGAGCTAATGGTTCAGCACCCGCCGCGGTTGCTCAGTGTTTAGGGCGCTCGGCCACTGAGCCTGAGTTCCCGGTTTAGAACCCGGCCACGGCTGCCACGGTTTTGGTGGAGGCGAAACGCAAAAGGCGCCTGTGTGCTGTGCGATGTCAGTGCATGTTATAGATCCCTAGGCGGTCGAAATTATTCCAGAGCCCTCCAGTACGGCACTATTACAGCGAAGCTGTATACCTCTAGCGTCCAAGGAAATTTTCGTGTCGTCGTAAGCAGGAAACGCCAGGCGAAAGAAAAACTGGCAGTGACTTAGCTCCCCTATGCCAGGATATACGTAGCGGGAGGTACGTTCCCCTGGCTGTGCTTGTTGTTGTCACTGTATATTTAGCAATGGGAGACATTGGGTATACACATAATTTATTAATTTTGCTTGACAGAGACGAAGACTGCTCGATGATCTGTGAAGTAACATGCAGCGGTCTCGATTTTGTCTATACGGTATTTCGATTTGGTGGAGTTTCTTTGGTATACAAAGTCTAGAGTAGTTCCCCATTGTGTAGTCTGGACGTGTGCTAAATAAAAGCTAAATTAAAGCCAAACTTTTCTTTCATATGTCCGGGTCGCAGATGCACTTTCGGAAACTCGAATGTTGTGATCAGCCACACGACGGGCCTTCACATCCTCTTCGGTCGGTTTCTGTTGACTGACGCCTTCCACAGGCTCCATCTCGGCGGATATGCTGCGTCTATTACGCTCGGCAGTCTGGAATCTCCGTTTGGCAAGCCGTTCCTCTCTCTGTTCGGGCGTCTCCGCTGATCTCTCCGCCTTCCGACGCTCATTCTCTCTTGAGTAGCCAACTGCCAGTCGACAACCTCAGGATCGGAAGAGTTAATGTTCTCTTGTCTATACCGCCGTTTAGCAGCGGCTGGACTATCCTTCTGTGCATCCATATCAAGCGTTGAGGTCAAGATTAAGGTCTCCACTGACCCACAGAGCCGGTTGTGCGCCTTCCCTTTCGTGAAAATGAACGGCCTTTGCAAAGTTGTCAACGCCAATGAACTCTATGAACACCGTCAGCTCACTTGTTTTGTTTGGTTTATGAGGGAAGGAAATGGCACAGTAACATAATCATAATTGGTTTTTGGGGAAAGGAAATGGCGCAGTATCTGTCTCGTATATCGTTGGACACCTGAACCGCGCCGTAAGGGAAGGGATAAAGGAGGGAGTGAAAGAAGAAAGGAAGAGAGAGATGCCGTAGTGGAGGGCTCCGGAATAATTTCGACCACCTGGGGATCTTTAACGTGCACTGACAACGCACAGCACACGGGCGCCTTGGCGTTTTTCCTCCATTAAAACGCAGCCGCCGCGGTCGGGTTCGAACCCGGGAACTCCGGATCAGTAGTGGAGCGCCCTAACCACTGAGCCACCGCGGCGGGGAATGGCACAGTAACCGTCTCAGGTATCTCGGTGGACATCCGAACCGCGCCGTAAAGGAAGGAATAAAGGAGGAAGACAAAGAGAAAACTGAAAATTAAAAGTTGGATTTTGAGGAAAGGCGCGGCGCTACGCAGCGGCGGAACGCCTGTGGCTCGGTGCTACTAATGGCGCACGCGCAGTAGTAACTAGGGAGTGAGAGAGAGAAAATAAAAATGGGAGTGGCTTAGCTCCGCTATGCCAGGATATACGTAGCGGGAGGTACGTTTCGCTGGCTAAGCTTGTTGTTGTCACTGCATGTTCACCAATGAGAGACGGGTTACACTGTAGAGTGGAATTTTCTGCTTGACCAGAAAGCGCTTGCACGTTCCACAAATAGTCGCCACAGTCTCATCCGACAATTCTGGAAATGCCAAACGCAGTGTCACACATAGGATTATTCACTGGTGTCAAGTCCTTTTGGTGCCACAGTTTGTCGCACATACTACACATTTGTCCAAACGGATTGTTCACAAAGTTTGATTTGATTCATATGTCCGGGTCGCAGATGCACTTTCGGAAACTCGAATGGTGCGATCAGTCACACGACGAGCCTTCCCATCCTCTTCAGTTGGTTCCCGTTGACTGACGCCTCCCATAAGCTCCATCTCGGCGGGTATGTGCCGTCTATTACGTTCGGCAGTCTGGCGTCTCCGTTTGGCAAGCCGCTCCTCTCTCTGTTCGGGCGTCTCCGCTGCTCTATTCGCCTCCTGACGCTTATTCTCTCGCGATTCGGGTGATAGAGCGGCGTGCGGCGATGCGGTGGTGACGAACGCGGCGCAGCTGTGGGGTCGCTCTGGTTACGATAGTATCGGCGCATGCGCAGAACTGCTCATACGCGTGACGTCACATTCAGCTTCGACGGTGGAGCGGGCGCGCGGCCGCGGCGACGGCGGTGACGAAGAGCGCGGCACACCCACTCCTCCTCCCCGGTTGCCATGGTAACGGCACATGCGCGCAACCGGCCCCCTCCATGTAACATGGTAACGGCGTATGCGCAAATTTGGCCTCTCTCGTGTACCGCGAAATCCTCGACTGGTATAGCCTAGCGCAGCACCGGCTACAAAAATTGGCAGTGGCTTAGCTCAGCTATGCTAGGATATACGTAGCGAGAGCTGTAGTTCCCCGCTGCTTACGCATGTTGTCGAGTATATTGTTGTGACTAAAATGTTAAGCATTGAAGAAGTATTCACCGATACACATTGTTTATTTATTCAATTGTTCTGACAGATAAACACTGCCCGATGATCGGTAAAGTAACGGACAGTTGTCTCAATGCTGCCTACACACTATTTAGACTGGTAGCTTTCTCTCGGATACGCAAGGTCAATCCTTGCGGCCCAGGATCCGGAGAACCCAGGTTCGAACCCGACCGCGGCGGCTGCGTTTCGATGGAGGCGAAACGCTAAGGCGCCCGTGCGCTGTGCGATGTCAGTGCTCGTTGAAGATCCCCAGGTGGTCGAAATTATTCCGGCGCCCTCCACTACGGCGCCTCTTCTTCCTTTCTTCTTTCACTCCCTCCTTTATCCCTTCCCTTACGGTGCGGTTCAGGTGTCCAACGATATATGAGACAGAGACTGCGCCTTTTCCTTTCCCCCAAAACCAATTATTATTATTAGCCTAGTGTAGCTCCCGCTACGAAATAAGATAGAAAGGAGAGTAACTATGAGAAGTCAGCGTTCGTTAAAGCCACAGCCTATCGTGCAGGCCAGAAATTCGCAAAAAAACGGAGCAGTGCCTTGGGGGCCTTCACCGCCGACGATTGCCGCGGCAAGTAGCCGAGAACCTTCATTTCTGTCAGTGGGCGTGGATCTAGACGCTCCAGCGCACGGCAGAGCGACTACCTTTCGGCGCTGTATGCAGGGCAGTCGCTAGGATGTGGAATATAGTCTCGTCGTACCCGCACATGGCACATGCAGGGCTATCAGCCATACCGATTAAGAACGAGTAATGGTTAGTGAAACGTTCTTCGTATCGTTTGCAGATGACCGAAAAAATGCAGACAATGGAAAACCGAAAACGTTGACCGCACTCAACGTTACAGACGCCAATCCGTGTCTACTTGGCCGACACACCACAGCTTTCGCTCTCTAACCAGCTTGAGCAGCAGTTAAGCCGCAGCTAATTTTTGGTAGCGAAAGCTACACTACGCTAGCCGGAGCGATTCCGCCCGTCTTGGCATCTGCTCCTACTGCGCAATGGCGAGTTTCAACACCGGTGCGCTGCACGTGACGTCACAGCTGCGGCGCCGCCACGTCCACCGCCGACTCCGCCGCCTCGCCCCCTCCCCCGCTGTGCGTTGATGCCACGACTAGCTGTGCGCCTTACTGCGCATGCGCGTGGGGTCGAATCAACATGGCACGCGATGCGCTCGGCCGTCAGTTCCAAGCCATGGAAGAGAAGCCATACCCGCCGTGGTGGCTCAGTGGTTAGTGCGCTCGGCTACTGATCGGGAGTTCCCTGGCTCAAACACGACCGCGGCTGCCGCGTTTCGATGGAGGAGAAACGCTAAGGCGCCTGTATGCTGTGCGATGTCAGTGCACGGAAAGATCCCCAGGTGGTCGAAAATATTCCGGAGCTGTCCACTACGGCACCTCTTCCTTTCTTCTTTCACTCCCTCCTTTATCCCTTCCTTACGGCACGGTTCAGGTGACCGCCGAGATATGAGACAGGTACTGCGCCATTTCCTTTTCCCCAAAACAATTTAACTTTGTCCGCGGTGGCTCAGTGGTTACGACGCTCGGCTACTGATCCGAAGTTCCCGGGCTCGAACCCGACCGCGGCGGCTGCGTTTTTATGGGGGCAAAACGCTAATGCGCCTGTGTGATGTCAACGCACATAAAGGTCCCCAGGTGGTCGAAATTAATCCCGGAGACCTCCATCACAGTAATCTTTCCTTTCTTCTCTCACTCCCTCCTTTAACACTCCCCTTACGGCGCGGTTCAGGTGTCCAACGATATGTGAGACAGATACTGCGCCATTTCCTTTCCCCAAAAACCATTATTATTATTATTATTATTATTATTATTATTATTATTATTATTATTTACGGACCCCGAAGTCGTTGGTTGGTACAAGGCTAGCCGGGAGCGGGAGGAGGAGGTCCAACGAGCCAAGTGATCGGCGGGCTCCAGTAGAGCGCGACTCGCCAAGCGGCACCGAAAGGATGCGGAAAGGAAGAAGAAGCGGCTCCTAGCTGCTTTCGTTACGTATACTATAGCATAGCAGAGCTAAGGCACCGCTAAAGTTTTTATACCCCCCTGAGGCTCGGCGAGCTCATGTGGTCAGGCAGCAGCCGGAGCCCGGCGCAGCGGCGGCGAAGAGTCGGCTTGGCGCCGCGGCAAAGTCACGTAATGTGTTGCTATGTCAGCGGCGCCACGTCACGTGGTTGTGACGTCACGTTTCTTGGAGCCGAGTTTTCTGAGACGCTCGGCTTTGACGGTGGAGAGCGGACGTGCGTTCGATGGGCTCCGTCGACTACGGCCGCTCGAGCACAAGTTTATTTCGACGGAACTTGGATTTTAGCTGAATCGACAGCATTCGACGCCTGGACACCGCGGATATCGATTTTCCCAAGGTGGGCCCACGCTTTCCTCATTTTTTTGGGATCTTGTGGTCCTCAACGAGCCACATGGTGAGCAAAGCCTAAGGCTAGGCCTAGCGGCGAGACGCCACCGGCGGCGGCTCCGCTCGAAGACTGTATCAGCCATGACGGAGACCGTATATGGTGCAGACTTAGATCCAGAAGAATTTAACGTGCCGGGACAATGGTACGTCAGTAAGAAGAGAGAAAGCGGCCCCCCTGGTGAACAACGAGGGACGCCATGTGGAACGGCAGCGAGCCGCCGAGAAGCTCGCAGGGAGGAAGATGGCGGCACAGTCGGTTGAAAGGCAATTTGCCCGAATCCCGGACGGCGCCGAGAAAATAGTCATGGGACCGCACGGCGGTCTCGTACGTCTGATGGAATATGGAAGTGCGTACTTGGCTGACGCTATACTTGGGGCGGCTGGCGTCAGCACAGACGCGGCCGGAGAGGATGTCATCTCGATGAATGTGAAACAACATTCCATTCTCGTCGCCACCGTCAGCGCGGAAAGGAAGAAAAAATACGCCGACTTTAAGCTCCTCGTGTTCGAAGGGGAAATGATCGAAATGACTACGTACGTAGCTATGCCGCAGGACTGCGGGAAAGGCGTCGTGCATGAAGTCCCTTTGTCCTTCTCGGATGAAGCTATTTTGAAAAGGCTGCAAATCTACGGAAATCCTCCGGTTCTGGGAGTGCGGAGGCTCGGAAGAGAATCGAGGACAGTTTTAATACTGTTCGAAGACAAAGGGGTGCCGCGGTGGCTGAGACTCACACCCGTGGCGCAACGCTGCGCACTCTACCGCAAAAATACGAAGTTTGCAACGCCTGCGGCCGGCTCGGACACCGCGAAGACGTCTGTCCGGACCCCGAGAATGTGAAATGCCGTGGCTGTGGCATTGAACAACCGCCACAAGACCATTTATGTGAGCCAAGTGCCAACTGTGCGGGAAAGGACACCCGCTCGGCGACAGAAAATGTAGAGAACTTTACCGTGTTCCTTACGAGGTGAAGTAGAGACTATGGGAACGCAAGATCAACATGCAACAGCAGCAGGAACTTCAGGAGCAGCAAGCCGGAGCGACCGCCGAGGGGAATCCCCGGAGCCGTTCCAAGGTCAGGCGCGGAAACGAGGACTTTCGCGCCAGAAACGACTCCTTCCCGAGGCTGGAGGAGGCCACCGGAGGGCAGCAGCAGCGCGGCCGCTCGAGCTCCCGCACCAGGGGGCGCCCCGGATCCACACCCAGGGGTAGATCAAGTGCCAGGGACCCGGCGAACCCGTGGACTCACAAGCGGAATCCGAGCGGGGATCGAAAAAGTGTAAGCTTTGGCAGTGACGTTTCCCAGGCAAAAGATAAGAAAGACGAGGAGATCGATAAATTAAAGAAAGAGGTTAGGGAGCTTAAAGAGATAATTAATAAGCTCACTCAAGAGCTACGTACATCAAAAGTGCAGGCGCGTACGGGGTCCCCCTCTCCCCACAGTGCGCAACCAAACTTGGTATCGAAACCAACCCCCCCCCCCCCCCCCAGCCCCCAGGGCTGCGACTCCCACGCAGCCTGCGGCACCGGAGGAGGAAAAGATTATTGTAGAATTGGCTAGACCGCCCCCAATGAAGCGCAAAGGAGAAGACGCTGATCCGTT
Source organism: Amblyomma americanum (assembly GCF_052857255.1). Lineage (NCBI taxonomy): Eukaryota > Metazoa > Arthropoda > Arachnida > Ixodida > Ixodidae > Amblyomma > Amblyomma americanum. The sequence goes on along the minus strand of NC_135501.1, from coordinate 34,531,733 downwards.
GGTGGCACTAGAGAAAAGATTAGAAGCCAAAATCGAAGCTAAATTCGATTCTTTCATGGCCCAAATTATGGGCGCAATAAATCAGACTCAGAGCCATATCCAAGCCCTTACTGGCGAAGTACAAAGACAAAGGGCAGAATTAGTTGTCAGCGGAGAATGGCAACAAAAAGCTGAGGAAAACATCAACCAGCTCGAAAATGGCCAGAGGCGCACCAATTGAGTCTATAATCTGGCAGTGGAACTGTCGCGGCTTCCAGCGCAAGCGGGCGTTAGTGCAACAACACTTGACCCTATTAGATGAGAAACCGGTAGCTATAGCCTTGCAGGAGACGGGCAAAGCAGCAAAAATATCGGGATACCAAGCTTTTCCAAGTGACAGAGGTGAGAAATCTCGCGTCACTACGTTGATTAAGAGAAACATTGCGGCAATCGAGCACGAAATAAACTCGAGAGAAATTGAGGCAGTGCTATTGGAAATTCTTACGGGACGAAAAGAGGAACCGAGCGTGTTCCTATTAAATTTGTACAGTACCCCGAAGCAGAGAAAGGTGAGGTTCAGGGCCCTCTTTCGCAAAGCGATTAAGGCAGCCTGAACTAACCCCCTGCTAATAGTCGGTGACTTTAATGCAGCGCACCCAGAATGGGGTTACGCTAAACAAGAACCTAAAGGCAGTCAGCTATGGGAGGACGCGCACGAGCTGGGACTCACCCTACACACGGACCCTAGTAGTGCACCCAGGGTGGGTAACAGCGTCTGCACAGACACCTCTCCTGACCTGATCTTCTCCTAAAATGTGACATCTGAACTGGCAAAATTCGGAACAAAATTTGGGCAGCGATCATTTCATTCTGGCCTCGATCCTTAAAAAAGGAGTGAAGACGCGTCGTGCGCGTCAACCGAGGGTTACGGAATGGGAATTATTTAGGGAGAAGCGAGAGGAAGCTGCCACAGGGAGGATCACAAACATAGAGAAATGGACGGAGGCCCTCAGGCGTCACGTTGGAGAGGCAACAAAGACGCTTGAAGGGGACGACGCCCCGGAGGTAGTCGATAGCAGACTGCTTCACATGTGGGAGACAAAGCATGGTATGGAGGGCAGACTGAAGAAGCAAAAATGGAACCGAAATCTTAGACGGAGGATCGCTAGACACAACAAAGAAATTGAAAATTATGCGATCAAATTATGCGAACAGAATTGGTGCAGCAGATGCGACGAGATAGAGAGGGGCATGAGCCTTTCTAAAACGTGGGGTCTGCTGAGACACCTATTAGACCCGACCCACTCGAAAACCGAATCCTGAATTAGATTATCAAAAGCTAGGCACGCGTTTGATACAGACGCGGAATTTATGGACAAACTTATCAACATGTACATTGGCGATACCCATAGTACCCCCCTCCCAGCATACGACGGAACTCCCAACGAGGAGCTCGAGCACCCATCACGGAGGCGGAGGTCAGGGCTGAAATATTGGGACTAAAAACGAAATTGGCCCCGGGCCCTGACGGGATAACTAACAAAATTTTAAGAAACCTGGACGATGACTCCATCAGCGCTCTGATGGAGTATATGCAAGAAATTTGGGCCAAAGGCCACCTGCCTCCGCAGTGGAAGGCGGCAAACGTAATTTTAATCCCAAAGCCTGGCAAACCCCCTAAACTAGAAAATCTAAGACCAATTTTCCTAACCTCATGCATGGGGAAATTGTTGGAGCGCGTAGTCCAGACAAGACTGGCGCGCTTTATGGAGCAAAACGGCCTGTGGCCGCACGAGATGGTCGGCTTCCGACCGGGCTTGTGCACGCAGGACGTGATGCTCCGACTCCAACATGACATAATCGACTCGCGTTCTATAGATGCCAAAGTAATTCTCGGCTTGGACTTGACAAAGGTTTTTGATAACGTTGCACACGAAGCGATCCTCCGCGGTCTCCAGGATATCGGAGTAAGCGCGCGAACATACGACTACATCAAGGACTTTCTGTCAGGCAGAACTGCTTGCATGAGGTTCCAAGACATTGCGTCTCCCACACTGAACTTAGGGAGCAGGGGCACGCCGCAGGGCTCGGTTCTCTCCCCGTTTCTCTTCAACGTGGCGATGCGGAACCTCCCCGAAGCCCTGAGGAGCATAGAGGGACTAAATTTCAGTATGTATGCGGATGACATCAACCTCTGGATTAATCAGAGAGCGATGCGAGCATCGAGGAACGCCTGCAGGCGGCGGCGGACACTGTCGTGAACTATGCTGTCAGTAGGGGTCTCTCATGCTCTCAGCAAAAATCGGAATTACTCGTCTATAACCCAACATCGCTCCGATGCAAGTGCAGCTGGGAATTTAACATTAAAGTAGAGGGGAAACCAGTTCCCGAGGTAGATAAAATCAGAATCTTAGGAATATTCATTCATAAGAACGGATATCATGATGGGGCAATCAAAAAGCTAGAGGGATTTTTCACTCAAGCCCTTGGCATTTTTAGAAGGGTCGCGCTGAAAGGACGAGGTCTGAAGGAAAGAAGCTTGCTTAAACTAACCCAAGCATACGTATTAAGCCGCGTGAGCTATGCCACGCCTTACTTAAACATCAGGTCGGTGGAGAGGAGTAAATTAGACTCACTCATTCGGCGGTGCATAAAGAGGACCCTGGGCTTACCAATTAGCACCCCCACAGAGAAGCTCCTCTCTATGGGAGTGCACAATATCTGGGACGAAATAGCGGAGGCTGTCAGAATTTCGCAGCTCGAAAGATTAAGCCGAACGACCACGGGCAGAGCTATCCTCGAAATGGTAGGCCTGCAAGCAGATAGGGGACTACGAGGCAAATCGAGCATCCCGCAGGACTGCCGAGAAAATCAATCATTTCCCCCCTCCCTCGTAACATGCATCCCATATTAAACACGGAGATGAGGGAGAAGAGTGCAGAAGCACTAATCAGACGCTTCGACTCGATGGACAGCAAGTCGGTTGCGTACGTGGACGTGGCAAGTGGCAAGTGGGGTGCGGTGGTCGCCTCGGTGGTCGACGGCCGAGGTGCCCCCGTATCGGCTGTTACCATTAGAAGCCGAAACACAGAAACGGCGGAAGAAGTTGCGATAGCGCTCGCTTGCGTTGGAACGGAAGCCAATTTCATAATCAGCGATAGCAAAACAGCCATCTGGAATTTTGGAAAGGGTAGGATCACGCCTGAAGCGGCAAGGATTCTGGCCGGTAGACGCCTCAACAGAAAAATCAGTCTAATTTGGACCTCCGCACACGCCTCCGTTTCTGGCAACGAGGAGGCCCACGAGTTAGCCCGAGCTCTCTACTTCCGGGTGGCTGTGGAGCCGCCCGACTGTCGGAATATGGACGAGCGTCTGCAAAATTACACGGAGATTGTTGAAAATTGTAGGTTATGCCACCACCGGACAAAAATCTAAACAATAGAGAAGCAGTCGCATGGCGGCGCCTTCAAGCTGGGAACTTCGCAAACCCGGTCTGGGCTTATCATATTCAGACTGGTGATGGAAAAAACGATAAGTGCAAGCACTGTGGGGAGAGAGTGACCCTCGACCACATAATTTGGAAATGCGCTAGCTCCCCAGGGGCTAAAGCAAACATAAATTGTAGAGAAGGCTGGTAAGCCCTGCTGCGGAGCGAGGTCTCTGCTCAACAGCAACAAGCCATCCGCCTGGCGACAGAAGCCGCGAAGAGTCAAGACCCCTTTGCCTGCTTGTGATCGCGGAGGTCCCCGCCCCCGTCCTCTAGGCCTGCGTGCCGGGGTCGGGGAGTAGGGGGCCTTCTTATCTGGTGGAATATTAAAGTTGTTATCATCATCATCAGCCGAGTTTTCTCGCTCATGTTAGGCCAGTAAGACATTCACAATAAAACTAGGCGAGAAAGAGCCATTGTAGTCGAGGGTAATTGTAAATTGGTTGTTCGGGAAAGGAAATGGCGCAGAATCTGTCCCACATATCTCAGTGGACACCTGAACCGCGCCGTAAGGGAAGGGTATCGTAAATGAGGGACTGAGAGAAGAAAGTGGTGCTGTAGTGGAGGGCTCCGCAATAATTTCGACCACCTGGGGTTCTTTAACGTGCACTGACATCGCATAGCACACGGGCGCCTTAGCATTCCGCTTCCATCGAGACGTGGCTGCCTATGAACAAATTTAGACCACCAAGCGCAGTGAATAGCACATGGACGTCTTGTATTTCGCCTCTACGGAAACGCGGATTCCGCGGCCGGTAGCCAAGTGGCCTGACCATTGAGACAATTAACCGGCGCTGATGCGGGGTGCTCACCGTGCAGGTGTTGTTCCGCCGAGTTTCTAGACAACACCAGGGCATGAAGGAGCATGACCTATGTCGTCTCATTCATGCCTTCGTCCTCAGCCGCTTTCTCTTCACGCTCTCCTACTTGAACTCCTGGCAGGGCACAGAAACCTCCACCCGGGATGACATGATCCAAACAGCATTTAAGACGGCACTACACCTACCCCTAAATACCTCAACCAAAAAATTCCTTCAGTTAGGCCTACACAACACGAGAGGTGAGCTTATAGAGGCCCACTGACAGACACAATACATACGTCTCGCGAAAACCCCCACCGGCAGACACATTCTACACACCCTCGGTATCAGGATACAAGTCACGGATCCCACACAGCTCTACGTCTCCCACCATATTCACCGCGAACTACTTATTAAACCTCTCCCCAAAAACATGCACCCCACCTACCACGAACCCCGCCGCAGAGCTCGCGCACGAGCGCTCCACAAACACTATGGCACGGAACCGGATGCCGTGTGGGTGCACGCCGCATGCACAGGCGAAGACGCGGTTGTCGCCATCACGAACCCCTCCCTACAACCGATTGCCACCTTTCACATATCCCCCACGGCCACTTCGGAGGAGGCTGAAGAGGCCGCCATTGCCCTAGCCATCATGCGCATGGAGGCCAGGTATATACTATCGGACTCTAAAACTGCCATACTAAATTTTGCCCATGGGAGAGTTCACATCCCTGCATTTCGCATACTAAACTCCCTCGCCGCAAACCCGCCCCGCCACATGGGACTCATATGGGTGCCTGTCCACTCCAGGGAAACGAGGCTGCCAACGCTTTAGCCTGAGGTTCTCTCAGCCGGGCACCGGCGGCCTGCGATCTTTAACGTGCGCTGACATCGCACAGCACATGGGCGCCTTAGCGTTTTGCCTCCATAAAAACGCAGCCGCCGCGGTCGGGTTCGAACCCGGGAACTCCGGATCAGTAGCCTAGAGCCCTAACCACTGAGCCACCGCGGCGTGTTTTCCCCAAAACCCATTTTTCAATTTTCAACCGGGAGCCGACCGACGATGCTCACACAGGGCGCGTGCTGGTTTGTAAGGCAAGGGTGCCTCGATGCGCGCGCTCGCCTCCGCCGCCGAGCACTGCGCGCACATCCAGGCACCCTATGTAAGGCACGTGCTCTTACCGCTCGAGCTATGACGTCAGCAGCATCGGAACGTCTCCGCCAATGAAAGAGTGCCGTGTGGCTTGCGGTCGCGAGTGTAGCTTCCAGACGTACGTGTGACCTCAGACGCGCCGCTGCGCGCCGTAGGAACAGGTGGTTTAAGGTGGCTCGCTCTGGCTTCGCAGGAACGCTGGCTGCGCTCCATTATCTTTCGGACACGAGTGTGCCCTCAGTTACTAGCAGCGAGGAGGCATTCTTCGGCGTAGACGGGAATCACCGTCGTGTGCCAAGGGAAGAATCCAACCATAACCGGCTGCCCGAGGTGGGGGTGGTGGCGGAAACATTTATTGCCAAATACAGAGGGGGGAAAACCCCCTAACATGGCACGAGGCAATCGTTAGGGGGCCGCCCTTACAGGGCAAAGGACAGCCCTTAGAGGGCTATCCGCCTTAGGGCGTCGGTAATTATCCGGCGCTGGTCAGCAGCAGCTGAGCTGGCCAGGAGAGTCTCCAAGTATGACTCCGCCGTGGTTGGGGATGGAGCGTGTGGGAAGGTAGGACATGTGAGGAGGACATGCAGGAAATCTCCCGGTTTCCCGCAGAGCTTACAAGAAGAAAGGAATTGATCGGCGTAGCGGGCATGAAGGAGAATAGTATAGGGAGCAGTTCGGGTCTGGAGTCGGCGCCAGTGGGAGGTCTGAGTTAAGGTTAGGGAGGGAGCCGGCGGTGCGTAAACGCGCCAGGTATCTCGGTAGTAGTTAAGAATATCAACATAAGCAGAGGCTCCTGGGTTGGTGGAGGAGGTCCAACTCCGGCCCGGAAAGTGAGACCTCGGGCGAGGGAGTGGACCTCCTCGTTACCTGGGAGGCCTGCGTGTGCGGGGGTCCAGATAAGGGTTACGGCGGTGAGTGGAGTACCAGAAGCGTAGAAGCCGAGCCGCGGTGCGGGATATCATGCCTTTGGCGAAATTAGTTAGGGTGGATTTTGTGTCGGAGATAATTTTGGTGGCAGAGGTGGAGATGAGAGCGAGTGCAATGGCCGCTTCCTCGGCAATTTCCGATGAGTGTGGTGACGGATCCTGGGGCCGGATTACGTAACTGTCACAATTTTTTTCAAAAGTTATTGGCAGTGACATCAAAATGACGGAACTATGAGACGTCACCACTTGACGCAACGAGGAATCAGCCAATTACAGCAGGGCAACGCCCCGAGAGCATTTATTTGCATGGCGAGGGGCCGTCCACAAAATTTTTGCAAAAAGGCAAAAAATACGCTGCAATTAAAAACTAATATTTTATTTTGCCAAAACATTGTGTTTAAATTTGGTAAATATTAAGCAAAAGAAAATGCGTTCGAAGCTGTGCTAATAAATTGGCTGGTGGGTAACTTTTGCTGCCGCGGGGATGCGCTGACGGCGGTAAAACGTCAAGCCGCTTTTCACGAGAACAACCGATTCCACGCCGTGTTATTGTTTGTTACGCGGCGTCTGAAATCAAGCTACTGTGCGGTTGACCTAATTGCGCAGAAACATTTCAACGAATGCAATGAAGGCTAAGTGACTGCCGAGCGAACTTGCAAAGAGCGCACGGAGCAAAATCGACGAAGACAACTTGTTGAAGTCTGTGTTGTTCGGCTCTTTCGATCGATGACAAAAAGGCCAAAAGGTGAGGTGTTGCAGTATGTGACGAGTGGTGCCGTTCGCTGGGAAAAATAAAGTGTTTTGCCAGCATAAGCGTGTCTTATTTATATGTAGCTGTGTGTCACAGAGGTGACGACGGAACCCACCCTTTCTGCGCACTAACTTTACAAATTGCCTCCAACACCCGCTGTACGCATTTGCTCACCGCCGGTTGTGCGATGCCGATGTGCGCCTCGTTACCAACGGCAGCCTGAAAGCCGCCCGTGGCAAAGAACCGCAGTGCGCACAGCATCTGCCGCCGCACCGACAGCGCGCTCGCACGCAGACTTCCCAGTTCATCGGCGAGTTCTTTGCACAGCCACTCCACAGTCTGCTTCTCCAGTCGAAAAAGGCGTCGAAACAGCTCGTCCGGCAAGTCAAACGCGTCTTCGTGCGCCATCCTTCGCCGTTGCTCGCGCCAGCGCAGCCGCCGCAGTCGTATCGCCGCGTACACCGCCGCCATTTTCTGTCACAAACGCAACGGTCACATTGACCGCCTCGAAACTGTCACAAAAACTGTCACTTAGCGGCTGCATAATTAGGTGTGCAACATCACCAGTTCTGCCACATCCGTAACGTAATCTGCAGCCACCCATGACGCAAAAAAGCAAAATGGCCGCCGGCCACGACCAACCAGTAGGAGCGAGGCTTATTGACACTTTTTGACAGGTTTTGACAATTTTCCTAATTGACAGTTGCGAAATCTGGCCCCTGATGTGATTAGTCGGGCCTGAGAATTAGCGACGGCGAGAACCATTCGAAAGCCCGACGAGTACGCTGCCGCGTCCACGTAGGCTACCTCGGAACTGTTGCCGTAGAGCTTGTGCAGGGCTTTGGCGCGGGTTGCCCTGCTTTCTCCGTCGTGCTCGGGGTGCATGTTCCTAGGGATTGGAAGGGTGATGAGATGTGAGCGTAGGTCTGGAGGCAGGGGAGCCCCCTCGGTAGGATGGGTGATCGGGGTGATGCATAGCTGACAGAGTCGGGTGATGCCTACTCGACAGGCGAGTCAGCTTTGCTGTTAGGGTGGCTTCTGCCAGCTCCTCAAACGTGTTGTGGGTACGGAGGCTGAGGAGTCGGGTAGCAGAGGTGCCGGGGGTTAGGCGGAGGGTAACTTTCGTGCAGCTCCTGAGGAGCCTGTTGATGCGGTCCCGCTCCTTCTGCTTTAGGCAGAGGTAGGGGAATGAGTATGCCATGCGGCTCGTGATGTAAGCTTGGGTGAGGCGGAGAGTGTTCCGCTCTCGTAGACCCGCGCGCCGGTTCGCCACGCGCCGAATGAGACGGGTGGCTTGCTGGGCTTGGGTCTGGAGAGTTTGGATGGCATTGCCATGTGCGCCATGGGAGTGAAGGACAAGGCCCACGATGCAAATCTCGGAGACCAGGAGAATGGTGTGGTTCTTTAGAGTGAGTGAGATGGGAGGGTTGGCGGGGTCGTGCGGCCTGGGACGGTAGAAGAAGGTCTGATTTAGAAAAGGAGCAGGTTAGGCCGCGCGCGCGAGCGTATGAGTCGATGACGTTTAGGGCCGACTGTAGGTTGTGTTCCATGTCGGCATCACTGCCTCGATAAGCCTAGATAGTGATGTCATCAGCATAGAGGCTGAAATGTATGTCAGGTATTTGGGTGAGTTGGAGACGGCCATATTAAAGAGGATAGGAGACAGTACAGCACTCTGAGGAGTTCCCCGCGCTCCCAGTGAGACACCGGACAGCCGGTGGTGGCCCATGATGAGTGTGACTGTTCGTCCGGAGATGAAATCGCGGACGTAATTGTACATCCGCGCGCCTACGCCCAGGGCGTGGAGGCCTTCTAGGATGGCTGCGTGGGTAACGTTACCAAAAGCTTTTGTTAGGTCGACGCCGAGGATAACCTTGGTGTCGACCGCGGGGGAATTAAGGATGCGCTGCTTGAGTTGTAGAAAGGCGTCCTGGGTGGACAAGCCCGGGCGGAAACCAAACATGCACGAAGGCACAAGGTTGTTTTTCTCCAAATACCGGCTGAGCCGGGTCTAGATAACGCGCTCCATGAGCTCCCCACACACGACGTAAAAGAGATGGGACGGAGGTTAGCGAGGAGAAGTGGTTCGCCGGATTTGGGAATAAAAACTACTTTGACGTACTTTCACTGAGGTGGGAGGTCTCCGCGTAGCCAGCATTCGTTGAAGTAGTCGGTTAGGAATTTGACGGAGGGGGAATCGAGGTTGCGGAGTGCCTTGTGCACTCCATCGGGGCCAGGAGCTGAGTACGCGTTGAGGCGCTGAAGTTCTGTCCTCACTTCCGCCTCGGTGATCAGTTTGTCGAGAAGGTCGTTGGGGGAGCCTGTGTAGTAAGGGTGGTCTGCGGAGGGATATGCGGGGAAGTAGAGATCACGAAGCTCCTCGAGGAGTTCCTGCGCAGAAGCCTCGGATGTCTCTATGAGCTTTATGAGGTTGTGTTTCAGGTATGTTTTTGACTGAGTCGAATCAGCTGAATAGGTTCCAGGTCTGGGGTAGGCTCATGTTGGCGTCCAGGTTGTTACAGAGAGATTCCCAATTTTGGCGAGACAGAGTTGCAGCATGCGTCTCAATCTCCTTGTTGAGCCGTGCCAGCCGGCGTCTGAGTGCTCTATTCCAGCGCTAACGCCTTGGCCTCCCATAGGTGCAGGAGATGGGAATCTATCGCGTCTGCAGGGTAGTCCTCTGGGAGTTGGCGAGTCACGGCGCGGACGTCACGCTGGAGTTGGTAGCAACAAGTAGCTCTCTGAGATGGTGTGTAGAGTGCGGGCTGCTTAAAAGGTTCGCAACGAGTCCCATTTCGTGATGGTAGTATCACGAGAGGGTCTACGTGTTGGGCCTGCCTGTAGGAGAATCTCGATAACTTAGAGATCACTACACAAATTTACCTGGGTGTTACACCACGCATCGTGAGGGAGGCGGTGGGTGAAGGTGGGGTCATGAGTAGTGTCTGAGCAGACTCTGTTCCCGGTGCGATTAGGGGTGGTGGGGTCTGTGAGAAGGGAGAAGCCGGCTTGCTGAGCTGCAAGCCATACCCTGCGCCCCTTGGGGGTGTCGGCTGTGTAGCCACAGGCCGTGTGCGGGGCGTTGAAGACCCCTACAATCAGAAGGGGGCATTTGTGTGCGACTCGCTTGGCAAGCGTGAGTAGTCGGTCGAAGTAGTTCCGCATGCACTTCGGGTGGCTGTATACGTTGAGGATGAAGAGACTAGTAACCCGAGTGAGCTGCGGCAGGAGTTAGAGGAGGAGATGACCTATCTCGGCAACGTCTAAGGGGCGGGAGATAGTAGTGAGCGCATGGCGTACAAGAAATGCCACCCGAGGGGGTGTAGGAGAAAAGGGAACGATGGGAACGTAGCTGGGTAGGGTGAGGGGATTGGAGGGCTCTTGCAGCGTGAGCATGTCGGGGCCGTCCGCCCGAGCTAGGAACTGGTGAAGCAGCCCCCGCTTGGAACCAAAGCCTCGACAGTTGCACTGCCAGCTGGTGAGGCTAGTGCGTTGTCTCGCCATCACTGAAGCTGTCGTTTACCGTGGAGGAGTTGGAGATGGTGTGGAGCCGGGCTTTCTTTTTAGGCCGCACAGCAGCACAGGCTGTCGCATGGCGAGCCTCTTGCTCCTTAAATCACTCGTCAATTTGGTGAGCAAATTCGTCTAGACGAGTAATGAGGTTGGAAAAATTTGTGAAGGCTTGAATGGCCGTCTGCACCGCGGCCTGAATTATCGCCTCCATGAGTTGTTCGAAATTGGGAGGCAGGGCTGGCGTTCCGTCGGTCGGGGTTGGTGTGGTCAGGGAGGTTAGTGGGTGTTGCGGCCGGCTTTTTGGCCGGCGGTTCGCGAGTAGGGAGAGGTGGCGGTGGAGGAGGGGGGGTAGGAGTGGCCGGGGCCGCTGGTGCCGGGGTAGGGGTTTGCACCTGCTGGTGCGCATGCAGCTGTGCCTGGAGGCGGTGGTTGGCGGTTTGGAGGGAGGCGAGCTGCGCGCGTACACGCAGCAGCTCTTCATAGAGGGGGTTGGCGGAGTCCTGGAAAACCACGCCTGCCCAGCTCACCTCATTGGTGCAGCGGCGGGGTGCCTGGGCAGGTGGTGTCGGTGGGACTGGAGGTGGTGGTCCAGGAGCGGACGGGGCCTTGGGCTTGTTAGGGGTGAACGGCTGTTTTGGTGCGGCAGGCTGCAGCACCGGAAAGGACTTCGATTTGAGCTGCGGGGCCTGGGGCTTGCGGGTCGTGGAGCGGCTGCGGTGTTGGGGTGGAGCCTGACTGGTGGCAGTCTGGCTGGCGTTCGTCTCGGCGGCTCGCTTGCATCCCAGCACCTCTTTTTTTCGAGGTATAAGGTGCGGAAGCGCGCCTTGCACGTTCTGTCCGCCGTCAGGTGTGCTTTACCGCAGACCTTGATCTGCGACGTGCAGGAGTGGTCCTCAGGGGGTTCGACTTGGTCGCAGCCAGGACAGCGGCGTTGCTTGGGAGCCGGGCACACATCCGCATGGTGGCCGAGTGCGCCGCAGTTACGGCAGTGCTCGATCTTCTTTTATGATTTATGAATTTGATTTGATTTGATTTAGGTTCCGAGGGAGATACGTCATCTCCTTCTACTACAATGGGTTCCAGCCGCCGTCGAGGCTCCGACGCGCCGGTGGTTCGTGCGCGAAGCTGCGTCTCTAGCGGCGTTCGGTATCGGCGGCTTCTGCGCCGCTAGGCTTGGCCTCAGCGCAACGGGGTGATGAAAAGATATGGGGTTGCCTTTTAATGTGGTGGTCCAAATCGGGAAAGGTTGGTATCGGCAAGTTCCTGACGAGAAGCGGAGGCTGATGACAGTAGTTTCAGACGGCTGGGATGAGTAAATCCGCTCGTAAAGCACAAAGTTTGCGGAGCGCATGTGAAGCGCGTCCGCTCACCCGGCCTCCGAACGCCGTTCTCCTCCTGCCCGAGGTGAGTCTAACCGCCACGGTGGTTTGGTTGATACGGTGTTCGGCTCTTTGCGTTTAAGATCGCGGAAACGAGGCCCAGTTCTGGCGGCTGCATTTCGGTGGAGGAAAGATGTAGAAGCGGCCATGTCCGGCGCCATGTTAGCGAACGTGTGCCCTTAAAGCTTCCTTTCACGCCTTTAAAGCTTCCTTTCTGTGAAAGAAGTTCAGTTGGTAGTCTGCGCTTGTGTTGTGTCTCCTCGTTCGCTTTTGTCCTCGTTTTTCTTGCGCTGCCAAGTATGAACCGCCGGTGGTAGAAATAAGTTTTGGGCCCTCTACTTGGCGTCCGTTGTAATCCACGTAAAATTGTAAAATTGTAAAGACAAATGTGCTATGCAATGTCAGCGCACGTCAAAATATTAGGCGGCGTAATGCGTTCGCATCCGCTTTTGGGCTTAGCGTCGCTAGTTGATGCCATCAGACGAAGCTTGCTCTCAAGCAGAGCCTCCTTGTGCGTCTTCATACGCAGCATCACATACACTCGCCTATCCATGTATTCCTGGACGGTTCTACTCACTGTGGATGGTTGGCGCAGGTTGCTACTTGGAATTTTGTGCTATATTGTCACCCATATTAGAACACAACTGATACCGCCCTTGTACGATATTTTGGATTTTTTGTGGCGGAATGCGTTCACATGCATTTTGTGGCTTGAGCGTTCCTTGGTGGTCGATGCGTTCGAAAGCAGCTTCCGTAGAGCTGTGTCTAAGGTCGCTGCTTCTCTCTCCAATCATATGACTCTAGTTTGTAAGCGCATTCGAACGTTTCTTGCCCGTCCGAGATTTAAAGATGGCGGCCGGTCATGTGATCCTACTGCTGTAGCATCGTGCAAAATGTGATCCCCATTGCGTGATTGCGCGCGCGGTCGTAGGGCCGGCACAGAGGCTGTTTTGCCACTCTGCTGGCCGTTCTGCTTTTACAGCGAAGCTGTATACGTCTACCGTCCAAAAAAATTTCATGTCATCGTAAGCAAAAAAAGCCAGGCTAAAGAAAAACCACAAAACAAGAATCAAAACAACATGGTGGATGATAAGGCGCGTGTGAACAATGGGAACACCGTCCGAGGCCTTCTGGTAACATTAGGTTTGCAGCCGCTTCAAAAGGGTATGACGTCATTCGAAGCCCTCGTGTGAAGTGCGAACCGCATAATGTATGATAACGGCACCGGCATAACTGGCTAAAAATTGCAAAAAAGAAAAAAAGGATTTAAAAAATTGGAGGACACTTAAGTTTCGTCTTTAGGAGCGGGACGCGACAGCGTGTTGCAGCGTTGTCATGGGGTCCACGGAACGCCATCGACGGCGCGACACCGTGCCCGTTGTAATAATAATAATAGTATTAATAATAATAATAATAATAATAATAATAATAATAATAATAATAATAATAATAATAATAATAATTGGTTTTTGTGGAAAGGGAATGGCGCAGTCTCTGTCTCATGTATCGTTGGACACCTGAACCGCGCCGTAAGGGAAGGGATAAAGGAGGGAGTGAAAGAAGAAAGGATAATAGGTTCCGTAGTGGAGGGCTCCGGAATAATTTCGACCACCTGGGGATCTTTAACGTGCACTGACATCGCACAGCACACGGGCGCCTTAGCGTTTTTCCTCCTTAAAAAACGCAGCCGCCGCGGTCGGGTTCGAACCCGGGAACTCCGGATCAGTAGTCTCTTGCCCGTTGGTCAGTTTAAGGAAAGGAAAGACGCCTGTCGCATATATCTTGGCGGACACCCGAACAGCGCCGTTAGGCAAGAAAAATGAAATGAAAAAATTGGAGGACGCTTAACCTTCCTTTTTAGAGCAGGACGCGACGGCGTATTGCAGCGTTGCTAAGGGATCCACGAAACGCCATCGTCCGTTCGTCGCGACGCCTTCGCCCGGTCAGTTTAAGGAATGGGCAACATAACTTGGTGGACCCCCGAACAGCTCCGTAAGGCAAGGAAATGAAAATAAAATTGGTTTTAAGGAAAGGAAATGACGCCCGTCTCACATATCTCGGTGGACACCCAAGGAGTAGGAGGAATAAACATTTTATTGAAATAGCTGACTGAGGTTCTTGCGGGTGAAGCCCCTATTCCAGGGCCCCACTGGCTCTAGGGGCTCGTTCAGATTGGTCCAAGGTTACCTGCTGGCTTCCCAGGTCCTGCTGGATGAGTCGCGCCTCCCAAACCATGCCTTAAGTTAAGGAAGACAACACCGTATTCACTAGACGCGTCTTTGTTCATTGCAAACCATCGAGCTGGCGTGGCGGAGTGGTTAACGTGCTCGTCTCGCACTCCGGAAGCCCTGGCTCGATTTCTCAATTAGACCAATTTGCTACTCGGTTTTATTAATGCTTCTGCGATTTTTTGCTCACGGCCAACGCCGCCGACGACGACACCGGCTTTTGTGCGACACGGGGCCCCTAACGCTATCGCGTTGAAACGTTGAAACCACCGGTGTCCTGTATCACTGCAGCTGTCGCTCGAATTCGGTTCAGCAGCGCTGAACGTGCAAGTTTTCCTCCCCCTCTTACCGCAAGAGGCAAGTCGAACTTCACTATTTTAACGAGCATCGAAATGTGACATTCCAGAATATGGGCGAAGGGAAGTGCTAGTAGAGCTGATGCGACGAAACTCCACCCAGCACGTCTTTGTAGTCGGCGCAAAAGCATGCATCAATCTGTTAGCTACCTCTCTAAGCTGGGCTAAACAATTTAACAATAAATAGGCCCGTACTTCCACAAGCTACATTATTTTGAAGATATTCTGTCAACATATCTCAGCATTCGGAGGTCGTGGGCTTGGATGCCACCCGCGGCATGCGGTTGTTTTTTCTTGTGAATTTATTAATCTTCCATTCACAAAAAGCGCAAAATTTAAAAAGAAAGACATCCCCTCTGCTCCTTGTTTTCGATGAGTGTTGGCTTCTTTTCATCGCAGGTTAACTAAAGGCATGTAAATTAATTCGGAAGCCTCTCCTAGGGTACCGATTTCTCTTTAGTCTTTCATCTCATTTTATCGCTTTCATCAGGATGCACTTGAGGCGTCCAGCTATGATGAGGGAGCAGGTCAGTCTTTTCGGCCCTAAAACCAATTCTGTTTTAAAGCGAAATTGTTTAATGGCTCACTGTTCCGTCCGTCCGCGAAATCTGCCACTATAGCTGTCAATCAAACGCGGTTCGGGTGTCTACCGAGATATGTGAGACAGGTGTCATTTCCTTTCCGTAAAACCAACTTTCATTCTATTTTGCTTCGCTTACGGCGCGGCTCGCGTGTCCACCGACATATGTGAGGCAGGCGTCATTTCCTTTCTTTAAATTGTCTAACGGGCAAGGCGTCGCGTCGAACGGGCCATGGCGTTCCATGGACCCCTTGGCAATGCTAAAACACGCTGTCGCGTCCAAATCTTGAAGACGAAGCTTAAGCGTCTTCCAGTGTGGAAGCAGTTGCGCAGCCGCGATAAATCGAGATAAGTCTGGTGGCAGCGCAAAGAAAATGATAAAGCCCTGTGGCTGCTGAGCGTCTGACGCCACTGAGTGGCGCCACCATCGTTTACAGAGGAGCGCTATATTTGAAATAAATAAATCGAGATAAGTCTGGTCGCATCGCAAAGAAAATGATAAAGCCCTGTGGCTGATGAGCGTCTCACTCCACTGAGTGGCGCCACCATCGTTTAGAGAGGAGCGCTCTCCTGGCAATCTTGCCAGACGGCTCCTGAACGCCGATCAGGAAGAACGCCGCCTATACGCTCTGGTATTCGTTAATCAACATCGTCACTACATATCAGCGACACAAGCCGCAACACCGCGCTAAAGGTTTTCTCGTTACCGCACTTTGGGTCATCAAAGTGCCCCCTGAGTTTTTGAGGAAATTAAAGGGTGCAGTAACTGTCAAATCTCGGTGGATACCTCAACCTCGCCGGGGAGGGGAGAGAAATGACGATGAGAGTGAAGGACGACACAGAGAGTAGTGGATGGGGATCTTTAACGCGCACTGACATCGCACAACACGTAGCCCACGATTTGGTACTACCAGTTTCGGTCTGGCAGCTCTGGCAGCTCTGGGGTGCACCTTGACGGCACGGTGCAAACCTGGGCCCCCACATTCTGGTGACGTCGGCGTCAAAGGTAAATAAAAGAAAGGCGAATTTAGTTGTAAGTTGGCGCTGGTCCTGTTATGTTTATTTCTCTCTTGTCCCCGTATTTCGCGCCTTCATCCTGCACTTTTTTGCACGTTTCTTGTTAGTCATCTGACATCACTCCTCATGCGGTTGTATAGTTTTCGGTTGTTAAGGGTTTGCGTGCTCATGTTCGTTCGATTTTCATACCTCTGTAGAGCTCTTTGTTATAAATTTCTTCAAGTCGTTTGGTTTGTTTTTTACCGAAGGCATGATAAAGTGTGTTATGTGGGTACTTATCGTCCTTCATGTATTAGATCTCTTTCAGTGATCTGTTGTACGGCGTGTGTTGGCGTCGTGACTTTGCGAATGCGTGATTGCACGGTTGTTGCGGCATGGTGGCTTACAAAAAGGCAGGTTTTACGCGAAATAAAATTCAGTTCTAAGTTGGCGCTGGTCCTGTCGTGTTTGTTTCTCTTTTGTCACCGTATTCCGAGCCGTTTTCTTTGTGAATCATGAACCAACTAGCCCAAACTAGAGTTCTCCTTGAATTTATTTCTTCGCACAGATAGACAAATCTATTGAACGAAACTCGGTCGGGCTGCACGTTTGCGGCTATAACTACAGTATTTTCTTTTGAGTCTGAGTCTAAACTGAACATCGTAACCTGTTCAATGTATTCAGCGAAAACAGCATAACTAGTTTCCTGGTTTTCGGCAAAATTGTTTCAAGTTTCCAATTCTCTATGTTATTTCACCGATAACATTTTTATTGTAGGCGCGTTTTCAGCCTTTCCGAGCAAACCTTATTGCTGGTGTCCTACTTTGGTTATGTCCTCTTTAACGAGATGCCCGCAACAAAAAAATTCGCAGTTTTCGTGGCCACCAGGGTGCAGTGATGTCGGACGCAAAGCGGGCCCGAGTGGCGGAAGATGAGAAGATACTCGTCTACCGCAATGGAAACAGGGCCCAATGGGAGGTAAGCCGGTCGCAAAAAGAAGCGACCACAAGAATTTTACTGGTGACTGGTCTTCGCGTTTTCACGGTGAATTTTGCTGCCGTTCTCGGAAGAAATGCGCCAACATACAACCTAACCGCGCTGGCAGGGATCGAGTGTAACGGCAGACACGGTAACTGCAGCCACGGCTGCGAAGCAGTATGCGTCAATACGGTAGTCGGTACGCACACGGCTCTTTCGAATTATTTGCGCTAAACGGCACTATAAGTGCGTCGGCTATGCTTCAATGCTTGTCAAAGCTTGCTGCGGAAGCGTATGTCAAAACAGGTGCACATTCCACGAATAATAGCCAATACCACACGCTCTCTAGAATTATTTGTGCTAAACGGCATTATAACTTACTGCAGTAATTGAACATAATTATCTTGGCGTACTCATAACCCATGGCCTCAGATGGAATGCTCACGTGGATGGAATCACTTCAACAGCTCTAAAACGACTCTTTTTTTTATTAAACGACGCCTCAGATTAGTCTCTTTTCAAACTAAACTATTAGCCTACGATGTTGTGGTTAGATATTTTCTCTAATATGCTAACGTCGTTTGGTTTCCTTATACTAATAAATATGTAACCAAGCTTGACGCGGTTTTTATTTATTTATTTTTAGATACTGTGATCTAGTACAAGATCATGGAAGGGTGGGTATACATCAAATATAAAAGCATAGAAACACTGAAATTCATAACATCTGCTGGCATTTTTCAAACATGACGAAGGAATTCTGGGTAACAATCGCGTTATTTAGGTTATTCCAGTCTGTAATTGTCCTCGGAGAAGAAGAATATTTAAAACAGTTATTTCGCCCGTTCAAGAAGGTTAATGTGGAAACGTGCTTTTGTCTCATGTTATAGCCTGAGGAGTAAGTAAAAGATTGGGAAGTATTAACTCCATAATGACCATTCACTAGCTGAAAAAGAAACTTTAATCGGCAGACATGATTGCGCACAGCCACTGGGGGTAATCCATTTTGTTTCAGGAGCTGGCTGGAAGATGCACGGCCGTATTAATTTAAATAAACCTAACTACCTTATGCTGTATTCATTCTAGTTTGTTAATGTTGCTTAAGGTGAAAGGATCCCGGATAATTACGGCATATTCCAACAACGGGCGGAATTGTACGCTAAAAGGCGAACACTAGGCGTGGAAGATTTTAGTGAGCGCTTCAGGAAAAACAGCTTACCAAAGAAATTTGCTGCAACAGTATCTGCAATCTACCTGAGCGCTGCCATACGGCTACGCTCAGGTGGATGTCAATGAACAATTACTTCCTTATTACAATTCTACTCCGCCTAGGGGGATTCCCCTAAACATTTGACTAGCAGTATCTGTGTATTTTGTTTACGAAAAGTGGCTAGTTATTAAGAGGCCGAAATATTTATACTCTTACTTCTAATAGTGATATGTTGTTATTGCCATACATAAACTGAAAACGTCTTTTCACGTAATTCTCATGAAAACAGTTTTTTCGAAATTAATGGGCATCTGCCATTGGTCACACCAAGTAATGACCTTTACGAGGTCATTATTCAGCCGCACTTGATCATCAACTTCGGAGACATTTTGGTATAAAACACAAACGGGGAAAAGCAGTAAGATTCGTATTTAACAATTACAGAATAACTGATTCGCCCACTGAAATAATGAGAGAAGAAGGAATCAAATCATTTCAGACTCGTGCTAAGGTCGCATGGCTTTAAACTTATGTTTGAACTAATTATGCGACATATAAAACTAGACACTAATAAATATATTTCCGTTTCCGATGCAAGATCAACGCGTCATAAAAATTCACATGCTTTACGTGAGTAGCATTTTCATACTGACTGCTTCAAATACTCATATTTCCCGGTAGAAATTAGAGAATAGAATAGAATTAATTCATCCGTTAGGCCGCCGCGGTGGCTGAGTGGTTATGGCGCTCGGCTGCTGGCCCGAAAGACGCGGGTTCGATCCTGCTCGCGGCGGTCGAATTTCCATGGAGGCGAAATACTAGAGGCCCGTGTACTGTGCGATGTCAGTGCACGTTAAAGAACCCCAGGTGGTCGAAATTTCCGGAGCCCTTCACTACGGCGTCCCTCTTAGCCTGAGTCGCTTTGGTACGTTAAACCCCCATAAGCCAAACCTAATTCGTCCGTTAAAAATAGCTCATCACTGACAAAATTTAGTACTGCTGCTAACACCATGTTGCGGTTAAACTCCCGATCGCTTTTGTTCTGTTAATTTTTTCTGTTAGTTTTTTTCTGATGTGGAAACTTGTTATTTTACCTGTACAGTGTTACAAAAACCAACTACATATACTATGTCAATTCCGTTGCAGTGTACGTTCATAATATTTCTTGTTTACTTACTGTCTGTATATTCTAAAATGTAGCATCATTTCGCACATTTTGTTAGTCTTTGTATAACGCTACCGACATTAGCCTTATTTTATGTATTTTTCATTGTTTACGTCATAGCTTTGTTGCATTTGCGTTGCACTATTTGTTGTTTTTTCTTAGCGTGTGACCTATTGAATGTTCTTATTAATACCAGACCGCTTTCTTGTTCACTTTAACTATGCCCTCTTGCCACCACAAATGGGATTAGCAGTATTTGTTATTGAAATAAAATAAAAAATCCAGACTGCCCCACTTACCTCTTATATGCTTCATATAGCGGGTGTTACACTTTAGATGGTCAACAATTTTTAAAAATTATCTTTTGAGTTAGGAGAGCGCTTTTTTTTAGGCATAGAATTGTCAGCGGTGTAGGGCATCAAAAGACAGCCAAGACGTGCGAACTCGTAAGCTGACTAACAAATATTGAGTAGTTGACTTTTTAACTGTTACCATATTAGTGTCCTTATTTATTTATATGTGTTGAACCCACCGTAACTAATGTCCACATCAGTTTTTAGACTTTCGAAAACTCAGTTACCCTCGGCGTAGGCAAAAACGAAATGCGCTAAACGAACAAGAAAAGCATTGCACTACTAACGTGTAAAAGATCGTTAAAGCAGTCAAGGAATTCCCCACAGATCTAAACACTAGCCGAGAAAATCGTAACGTTAACGACACAGGCACCGATTCTGAGGAAATCTTTACCTCAAGTTATAAAAGCAATGTAGAGGGGCAAAGCAGCTGGGGGGAACGAAGAAAACGCAGACCTGTCATGCATGAAGAAGACTGGAAGGGAAAGAAATGCTTCCAAAAGAAACACTTTGTTAGTCTGACTTGCGCCCAAAAAGAAATTAGCAGCTCGGTGGCGGCGATAGGCGCGTGATAGGGCACGTAAAGAATTTACGGTAATCTTGAACCGCATAGAATGAGTAGCACGCGATTACAAATATTCCAGATCAATCTCGCCACATCTCGAGTCGCGAAGCGTCCTTACGGTGCGGTTTGGGTGTCCAACGAGATATGTGAGACAGTTACTGCGCCACTTCATTTCCTCAAAAACCAATTTTCAATTTTCTAAAGTTCTGTGCGGGCGCCTTTGAGTATAAAATTAGAAACATTACAAAGCTTCGCGCCAATATACAATGCTTCATGAACTCAAGCCTACTGGAAGGATGAAAAAATGGCAACTTTGTTCCAGTCTATAAGAAAGCGGATGTATAAAATACTCCAAGGATTATCCACCAATTAGCTAACTAACCGTTTCCTACAATTAAGTATATAGTAAGTTAATCGCTATCAGAACTAAAGCAGCCTAAGACTTCAGTCAAACAATAGATCAGGCTGATTCCCGGAAAAGGTACTAGACAATGAACGGTATTGAAGCCACCAATCAGATAATGCAAAAATGCGCAGAATATAA
Organism: Amblyomma americanum; assembly: GCF_052857255.1. Taxonomy (NCBI): domain Eukaryota; kingdom Metazoa; phylum Arthropoda; class Arachnida; order Ixodida; family Ixodidae; genus Amblyomma; species Amblyomma americanum. The sequence continues at coordinate 34,510,767 of NC_135501.1, read as the reverse complement.
TCGGACCTATACAAGTAGCCTTCATTGATTACGACTAAGCATTTATTTCAATGTATAAGGAATGGGAGTCATGCAGGCGTTACGTAATCTCTCCAGTGCTATTCACCACTTGTTCACAAGAAATGTTCGTAGAGTTGGATTAGGAAAATTTAGAGATAGGGTGAGAGAAATTCGCTAATTTCTGATGTCCTAATCAGATTGCCTAAGTAGGTAACTCAGACCCTCAACTGTAGCGCATGATTGAGGGCTGAAAGCAGAATGGCTGGTCTAGTAATTAATTTCGGGATAACTAATGTTCAGCAGTCCGGAATTGTGCCAACAGTTTTCAATAGGAAACGAAGCATTGGAAGGGGTAAGAGAATACACCTGTCTAAGCAGGTAGTGACCACAGGTCCGGATTGAGATGGTGAAGTACCAAGCAGGATAAGAATGGCGTGGAGCGCATTTGGCACTCACTCGCAGGTCATAAATAGTAGCTTGCTATTATCCCTCCAGGGCAATATGCGGGATAGTTAAGCAGTGATCGCCTTTAGGGCGGAAACTTGGATGCCAACAAAAGATCTTGAAGTTGAGGGCAGGTGAGTGGGCTATGTGAACAAAAATAATATCGGCAACGTTAAAAAATAGGAAAAGAGCAGAGGGGGTCAGAGAGGTCGGATACAACTTAAGAACGCAGCTGTTCTACCCCGTCAAAGCACCCACTTCCAGCCAATGGTGCCGGCCGATTGTCATGACCCTACTAGCGAGACAAAGCAGGGGGTGACAGATGAAAAGGGATAATCCCTTCCCTCTACGGTCGGGGATAGACCCTTGAATCTTCATTGTGGCGCCGCTCCCTGCATTGTCACGCTAGCAAGGTCATGAGAATCGGCTGACGCCATTGGCTGGAAGGGGGTCCTTTGACAGGGAAAAGCCGCTGCGTTCCTGAGTTGTATCCGGCTATGGTGGAAATCAAGAAGAGGAAATGGGCATGGGCAGGGCATGTCATGCGAAGGCAAGATAACCGATGGTTCTTAGGGGCAATGGAATGCATTCCAAGAAAAAGGGCACGCGTAGTAGGAGGTGGCAGAAAATCAGATGAGGGGATGAAACTAGAAAAAAAAATGGCGGGATAAGGTGGCCGCAGCTGGCACAAACAGGGTTAAGGACATAGTAGTGATGATAATAATGAGATTGTAAACCTACCGGCTTGTCTGACCCATGCGGACTTCGGCACAACGCTTTTGTGCATCTGGATGCCGAAACAGTTGATTCATGCCACTTGCCGGATAAAGGGCTCGCCAAAGCGTTCTGCTAGAACATCACTTATTTACTCATCACACGCCAGCTAGGAACGACCTAAAGTAAGCTTACGTTGACGGAATTCTATGAGAAGACACCATTGTTAACTTTCTTTCGCGGGCTTCCATTATAGAGGCTCTTTGTTTCGCTTCAAACAAAATTGATAAAAAACGTGTTTACATTCAACATTGTAATCTAACCGTGCCTTTGTGTTGTATTAATTCAAATGGTTTTGTTTTCTCGCTTTGAGACACACATAGCCATGCAAGTATAATTTAATTCTAATCTTCAATAGGATCGGTGTTGCTACAGAGCCGTCATGTTTTGGTATAGGCGTGTACAGGCACTAATAATGGACTGCTTACAGACGCCTACATTAGGCCAGATGCCAGCAGCCAGAAGGTATTTTGGTTCCTAGATCCACCCGCTTTCACGTGACTAACCGGAAGTTTTGTTGCACATTTCCTGTCTTTCGTGCAGGTATTCTTCGTCCCAAGCACACTGAACAAGTTGCTTGAGGACATCGGTGCGAGTTTCGGCATTCAGGCCCGGCGGCTGTTCAACACCAAAGGCGGCGAAATCACCCACGTGGCCCAAATAAAGTAAGTCCCTGTCGTTTTCTGCATATGCCGGCCACTTCGTTGGCAATGGGTTCGGGTGTAGAGCGCAAAGCGTAGCCTTTTGCTCTCGGACTAACAGCTCTGCGCTCGTTGCCCTCCAGGAACCGAGACGTGCTGCTCGTTTCGTCGGGTGAAGACTTCATCGCTGGTGAGCCACACTGCTGGAGAAATTTTGGGCGACATTGAAAACTGTACAAAACGAAGTCTTTGACACGCACAGCTGTTGTGATCAGTGCCCCTTTGAGCTCGGTTTTATTTCGTAGGCTGTAACGCGCACTGTAAATATCAAGGATTACGAATATCTCAGGATGCTTGTTGTTTAGAGGCCTACCTTCATTCCCCGGACTAAAGCTGTCGGCAGAACCTGCCATCTTCCTTGTATCATCGCGGATATGCATACGTTAGTTATTTAGACTCTGCTTCAAGTACCGCTTTTCAATTTTCTACTTCTCACGTGCGCCATCGAGATCATGTAGGCGGAGTCCGACTGTTGATTCCTCAGCAGTGACTTCCTTTCGGGAATTTTTTCAAGAAATTTTCAGTCTAAACGTGGACCTAAAAGGAAAAAAGAGTTGGCTTGTTTTCAAGGAACGCCAAAAAATAAAGCGGGGAAATGGGGTATTTTTTCGCCACGATTAATTTTGGCTATATATAGAAGCCTTAGCTGGGCAAGGCGGGAAACCATGGCTAGAATTGCAGAAGAGAAACAGAACGGCGGAATCGATGCCAGTGCGGCAATCCTTTCCTGCTACCTTACTCTTCCGAAAGTGGACAATGAAGTTCAAGACAAGAACGAATTTTATTGTTACTTCTACAGTGAAATCGATAATGTCTGTGGGTGTAATATGCCCGGAGGAAAGCTGTTTAGAACAAGTGTATTACCTTCATAGTTTTTGGGGACTCGCCCAGCTCCGTCCACTTTGATTTGCTTCCCCGCGATGTGTCCTTCCTACAGATACCTTAAGGGCGCCTGCGAAACACTGCTTGAAAGGAATGCCGGTCACACTTCAGATGGCTTCTTGATGTCACACAGAGGCGGACTCAAAACGAATTACGAGAATCGATGCATAGGAACGGGATTAATTCAATGAAGAAATTTCAAAATACAAGCAAACCAAGTGCTGCCCTCAACTCGATTTTCGCGCAGCTTCCCATTCCCATTTCAGTCTCTCAATGACGACACTCAGTGCTACCAATAAAAACAGCCTATCTTAGCACGTGGCGGAAGTTTGCACTCCATGGTTACCTGTTCTCTGTAACTCGTTCAAGCCAAGACTGGCAGCACCCTTTACATGGTTACAACAACCATGTGAACACCCAGCTGACCCAGCGGTGCTTCACCGTCCCGTCGATGGCGCAGAAGGGAACACTGATCAGTGACATTCCCTTACTTATGGATCCGTACTCTAGCGCGAGATACTGTGATGGTGTGACAGCCTGCGCAAGATATCAGACACATTTACCATAGCGCGTACCGCTACTGCTTACCGCCAACCATCGCACGTCGCTCCAAGCGCGCTGGTTGGCCACGGCGAGCAAGGAGCGCGCGCTGTTGACGGGAACGGATGGCGTCGCCGACCGGTGACCCTCCACACACAGACGATGCGCACTGCCTGCTAAATGTGATACGAACGCATCCTTCCTTGGGACCGAAAAGAACGCTTATAGAGTTCAATAGCTAGATCGGATCGATTCCGCAAATCCGCTCTCAGATACATAGAGAGCAGCCATATGTGTTGAGTGCTAGGCCGTTGGATGTTTGCAGAGAGGCGCGAAGTTCTTCGATGCAAAAAGTAGCCAGAGCCTCTGGTGGTGTATTCTTGTTTTATTTGCTTCACAGTGCTTTTATCTATAGCGAACAAGTTGGTTTTGTTAATGCAATATAAAACACAAAAACTTGACGAAACGTATCTCTAGTTATTAATACAATTTGCAGCATATTTAGTCTTTGTGCAATGATCAAGCTCCCACTAAGTGATTTCATACCCGCTGCTAAAAACCGCCACTGTATGGTAACACCACAGCGCGCGCTCCTTGCTCACCGTGACCAACCAGCGCGCTAGTGGCGATGGTTGACGCTAAGCAGTAGCGGTACGCGCTATGCTAAATGTGTCTGATATCTTGCGCAGGCTGTCACACCGTCGCAGTATCTCGCGCTCGAGATGGGATCCATAAGTAAGGGAACGTCACTGATCAGTGTTCCCTTCTGTGCCGTCGTGGTGACGATAAAGCATCGCTAGGTTAGCTGGGCGTTCACATGGTTGTTGTAACCATGCAAACGGCGCCGCCAGCCTTGGCATGAACGAGTTACAGAGAACAGGCAACCATGGAGTGTAAGCTTCCGCCACGTGCTAAGGTAGGCTGTTTTGATTGGTCGCACAGTGTGTCGTCACTGGGAGAGTGAAAGGGAATGGGAAGGTCCACGAAAATAGAGTTGAGGGCAGCATTTTGTTTGCTTGTATTTTGAAATTTCTTCATTGAATAACTCCCGTTCGTATGCATCGATTCTCGTAATTATTTTTTGAGTCAGCATCTGTGCAACATAAAGAATCCATCTGAAGTGTAACCGGCATCCGTTCAAGTGGTGTTTCGCAGCCCCTTTAAGGGCGCATGCGTCGCAGCGGCACTGGCGCCACAGACGGCGTGTTTGCTGCGCGCGAGGGAGACAGCTCTCTCTCTCTCTCCGGCTCGGGAACTCGTTGCGTGCGTGTTTCGGCGAGGCGCTCCGTTCCCCAAGAGTTATGCCCAAAGGTCCGACATACGTCGGGACCAGTGTCCCCCTCCCCCTTCATAGAAACAACCACCACCACCGGCGCTCCGCTACAGTGCACTAGTATATGGACCTCCTTCACCCCGCGACGTCACGAAGATGCGGTGGCGCTGATGTTAGCAGCGACTTTCGCATGGTAGGCAAAACAGGCTCCGCTTGCCCGTGCCTACCGCAGCTGCCGCAGCTACCGGCGGCTGCTTCAAGCCTGTGCACTGCAGAAGCAGCATGTATTGACCAGCTGCGTCACTGCTGGATCCGCGTAGTAGCATAAAAATATTTAATTAGCCTCGATAGGTTTCTCGCGCATAAATGCCGCATTCGGAAACTGGCTAACAGGCATTGGGCCACGGTAGTAAAGCGCGAAGTCTGGGAGTCGATGGGCACTGCCACTCAATGCACTTAATAGCATGCAAGTTACTGCGTTCATTCACCTGAACTTCAGGATAGTAGACTGATAATTGCTCAAGGAAAAAAAAAGACATATGCAGCTGCACACGTACTTATCACCTTGAGCCGGAGTGCACGGGGCGCCGACAGGTTCACTCGCCCCCAAGGAATGCGATTTTTTGTTAATAGCACACCTTGTTTTAATGGCGCGTTTTATGACATTTAATATTTACTTGAAACTGTTTCTTGATATGACGACGTAATTATTTCATTCGAGTAGTAAGAAGTCTGGTAAGATGTGTCAATCTTGCGCGGTCGCGTTGGTGTGCTTAGAATAGCGTACCTTAAGTGTGCTAAACGCCATATGCCTTTTCATTGCATCATGCATGTGTCATGTTTCATGAGGTAGTACATGATCGCGAAGCTTGTTTGGAAAGAAGCAGCCGCAGGCGTGCTACTAACAGACACGTGGCGAGATTGAGAGGGGACGCGGCAATGAAAAGTGTTTTCGTTATTCATGCATGCGATATGTAACTAAACTTGGTGCAAATATGAAATTCCTACGCTAGTTTCAGTAATTCCTTTTATTTATAGCTATACCTGGTGCAGTTCTGGGTAATTATAATGAACACCGTCGCCAAGTCCCCCAAGGTCTCAAATAATTGAGTATAGATAGTGCGCAGTTTTTTTTTATGCCAGCATTTACATAAAGCCCTGTTCTGTACGATGACGCGATTAGTTCTTTTTCTATATGATCAGTACTTATGCATGCATAGTTACATGAAAACGTTTCTTACAAGAAATAACTAACACAGTACTGCACGTGTAGGGAAAAAAATCGAGAGATTTATTACGCTCCTCAACGTCTCAGGAATAGTTTGCGATAAATGGAATCATTTGATTTTCATCCGAATTACGAAGGTGAGTAATCCAGTCGCAGAAAATGTGTGAGGTCACAAAACGAACCTTAAAGTTTATTCCCTCGTTTATGGCATCTTCGCTTTCGCTTTGGTCAAAGAAATGCGGCACTGAAATCAAAGAAATTACCTAACAATTTTTTACGACCACACTTCTAAAGCGTAATTTATAAATTTGTATTCAATATTTTGCTATAATTTTTCGTCACGAAACTAGACTTCAGGGCTAGGAAAGAAAATAATTCTAGAAATCAAAAATTTTCACCAAATCGACCAGCTTAACAAGAGGACAAATCGGCCTGGCTGGTGCGTGGTCATGTGGCTAAAAACAGCGCTAAGCGAGACAGGAGATCAGGGACACGACGCTGTCCCCACTTTTCGCACAGCGCGACACGTACGTATGTCAGCAGACGATGAGCGCATGTCTGCTCCGACGAAACAAGGCCAGCACTTCCCCTCACTATTGTCCCGAAGTAAAATCATTCCGGCTAGTGCACAGTGTCAAAACTTGTTTTATTCAATGCCTAGCGCATAAATAAACGGCAGGAACGCTTTCTACATGTTTACTACTAACCATATATACAATACAGTGGCAAACTATTTCTCTTTATAGGCCGCACGTGGCCAACGCGAGCTCGTGTACTTCAACAAATTACTAAGTTGGAAGCATCGACCATTGCTATGATTCAAAGAAACTGGAAACGCGCCTACAAGCCTTGAAAACCCGCACTCAACACCTATCCGCGACGCCACTCCCCGACCTTTTGCCTACCACGAGCTCGCTAGTGACTGCAGCGCCACCTCGTTTGTTTACAAACATGCAGGAGGTCCATAGGGTAGTGTGCTCACAGGCACGGCTCGGGGTGACCGCCGGTGTCGACAGGTGGCGCTGCAGGCGTCTTCACTGGTAAAACGAGTGGCGCCTTCGGCCGGCGTTGCAGTAGCCGTGGTTGCCGCGTTGGCGAATTGAATATCGCCACATTCGCGTGAGTTTCGCCGAAATGGCTGAGCGGATCTTGAATGAAACTTTATTTCTGGCCTCTGCACATGTTTATTCATTCCTCAAAGGTCCACAAGGGAGATTGCATGAGGGATTATTGCTCGAGATTATAATGCACTGCACACCGAGGGGTTGTATACTTTTTCTATTGATACTTAACGTTAAAAATAGAACCATGCGGTGTAGCGGCATTTGATTCATGCCAGGGACAAACGCGGAATGAAAGGAGTGTAGGCGGCAACAGTTATTTTTATTCGCAAGGAGTCGAGCTGCAGCATACAGAAAAAAGAGGGGCAAGGGAGACAGTAGGTAGAAGGAAGGCACTTAAGTGAGACAAAGTACAAGTAGGGGGGGGGGGGGATAGGGTTTATGTACATTATTTATAATTCGCGTTTTTCGCTGAACAAGAGGCGCGCGCTCCGCAAGCCATTTAGACACAACAGTAACAGTGACTTCATATTTATTTGGACAGCCATGCAGTCACTGCTATTAATTGAAACAAATGAGGCAGATTTGTCACCAATGCATATATTTATGCTCGCTCATTCTGCCTTTTTTTTCTTCAACTTGTTCTAGCACTTCAGAGCAGCGTTAGCAACGGCTCATGCAGTTTAAGGTGGCGGTCCCACTCTGACGGTGAACGGAAAACATTTTTGGTTATATGTGTACGTCGACTGTGCCTCGCTCGTTAGCTTCATAAATATGGTTCAGATATTTCCAAAAAGCTAATTTTCTCTGCTTCAAAAGATGCATGTGGCTTAACCATAGCTGCAAATTTGTTTCAACTGTAAAAGAAAACGAAAAGGTGAAAAATGGCAGTTGAGCTCATCTTGTCGCAGGAAATGTAAAGTTGTGAAAAACCTATAGCACATAGAGAAAAATCCTTCGAGAAACATTGAGATCTGATGGTAATGAGCATGTTTAAGCATTTAGAAATATGTGTATAGGTTAGTTTATTAGCCACGCATGTTTGAAAAACGTAGAAAACTACAATGTAATCTGCAATAACTTTGGGCATATGCCTTGTCCTCCGGCGAATTTTTGCAAAGTGTGAGATAGTGTAATCGTCCTTCCTTTCTGAAAATATCATTCATGTTCCTCATTTAGTTCCTGATGAAACTTAGCGTTTTTTCGAAATAGTTCAAAACAAAATGCTATACTGTTCAGGTAACCAGCACTTGGCAATTCTGAGATTTTGCGTAAGAAACTTAATACTTCGCTTTACATGGCTAGGCATAGCCTTTAATTACTGCTTTCGGGGAATGTGCACTGTCTAGTTCATTTTAGCTACCTTTTTCGTTGTGCTTATGAAGGGCGCAGGCTCTTGAAACGTTCCGCGGCTTCTTTTTTTCTGGTAAAATACACTCTTAAAATATGGGGCTCTTATTATTTTAATCAACTTGTAACAATTACCAACTACATAGTCCACAAAATACAAACAATGTTAGCAATAACGCAGCTTCGTGCGATAAATGTAGTAAGTAGCGTCGTCTACATTAGTGCACATGTACTAAATGGTCACTGTTCAGAAAAATGGCGAGTGTGGCGCTGCCAAACAGGTAAAATTAGCTGAAGTCGGGTAGGGTTCACGAGCATACCGGAGACGTACTGCCGGAGAATGAATGAATGAAAAACTTTTTATTGATTCTCTTAGGGGGGTGGTAGCGGTGGAGAACGAAGTCATCATCTTGAAGCTTGGGTCCTCCTTGGCCGTGGGTGGGCCCCTATTCCAGGGCTCCACTGAGTCGGGCCACCTCGCTTGCGTGCGCTACTAGGGCCCTTTGGACCCCGAGCTCGCAGCTGGTGAGCCGGCTCTCCCATTGCTCCGCACAGGGTGTTTTGTGTTTGTGGAATGCATGACCTCTTTCGCACTCCCACGTGATATGGTATAATGTCGGTCGTGCTCCGCACCACGGGCAGTTGGCGCTATGCTGTGTGGGGAACATCTTTTTTAGTTTGTATAAGTTAGGAAGGGAGCCGGTTTGCAGTCTACGCCATACTGTGGCCTCCTCCTTGGTTAATGCTTTATGCGGTGGGGGATATTGGATTCTTAGCCCCTTGTATAGGTTTAGTAATTCCGAATAGCTGTCCCCACAAGCGACCTGAGACTCCTCCGGGGTTAACGACGTTTCTGGTCGGCTGGTCATTCCTCGAGCTAGGATGTCTGCCCCTTCATTGCCCCTGATCCCCGCGTGACTTGGTATCCAGATTAAACTTTGTGTTTGTCATTCCTCGGGGAGCGGGGCTCCACCGAGGATTTTGAGCGCCGTACTGCTAATTCTGCCTCGGATATAGCTCCGGCACGCTTCTTGCGAATCTGTTAAAATGTTAAGGGATTTCCCTGTTCTATATCCTTCTCTAGCTGCCAGGGCGACAGCTATCTCCTCTGCCTCCGTTATATCGGACACTTCGGCTGTGAGGCTCGTGATGTGTTCTCCTCGGTTGTTTACGACTACCGCTACGGCGTAGTTTTTGTGTGCTTGGGGGTAGAGGGAGGCGTCTGTATAGACTGTATTGTCTCTGTGCCCCATGTGCCTCTCGTAAAATTCTGTTCTGGCCTGTCTCCTGTTAACATGGAGGTTTGGGTCCATGTTTCGGGGGATAGGTTGTATGCTTATTTTCTTTCTTAGCGGGTCTGGTATTGCGGCCCTACTGTTTTGCGGCTTTTCGATATCCCGACCCAACCTCGTCAGGAGCGCCCTTCCGGTTCTTGTGTTGCAAGTCTTCGTACTTGTGCCTTGAGCTGGCATTCCCTCAGTTCTTCAAAGGTGTTGCTAACTCCAAGTTGCATGAGCTTGTCGTTCGAGGTGTTTCTTGGGAGATGAAGGGCTGTCTTGTACGCCTTCCGGAGTATCGTCTCCGCTTGTTCCTTTTCGGCCTTGATGGTTACGTGAAGTGTACCGGCATTGTTGGGGTGAGGGAGAGCCAGTGCGCGTGCGCAGCCGGCAATCGGTTTACCGGTATACGTCTCCGGTATGCTAAAAACGTCTGATGTCTCTGTGATATTTGCATGTTGGCCTCCATTTTGCCCTCTGTACTGTGTGTTGAACATGTGTTGAACTTCCAAGCAGATTTCCGCCAATTTGCTTTGCTGGATTGCTTTTGCACCTTATTTTCCAAGGACAGCATTGGCATTGCTAAAGAGACAGGAAAGGGAAGGGCTTTTGCCTCGTGCCGTCGGTTGTTCGTTCTTCCGGCTAGCGGTGTGGAGGGGAAGTTGGAGAGCGTTCGATTGGCCTGCACTCGCTGCATCAATTGGGCAAAGTTCTGTGGTGGTGCCGCGAGTGTGTAGCGCTAGTTCCGGCAGTTTGAGCGCAGTTTGGCACTGTCTGCTTCCAAAACGAATGGTCGAGTGCAGGCCTGGTCGTCCGCTAGCCTTGGCGACGCCAATGAATTGCAGACAGCTGTTTACAGCCCACATCAGCGCGGCTGCCAACATCTCGTATCTCGTGAAGAAATGATCAAACAGCACATCACAATAGAATGTTGCCATGAACCAGCCTCGATGCGTGCATGTGCACCTCATGACGTCTTTGCTTTATACAGGGGTTTCTTTGGAGAACTCGAGCAGCGTTCTAGCTTGTCAACGAGTGGAATTGCTTGAGTCTCCGCCGTTTATCACAACGCGCAAACCATCGTCTGCCTCCATGGCGGCTGCAGCTGCACTATTTCGGCACTAACCACTGAGAAGGTGCACAGTTTTCCTGAACTAGATTCGCACTTTTTTCAAACGAATGCCGTGGTTAAGAGGGCGCCATGTTCCACCGCTGAAATGAATCCATGTGAGCTGCAGCGCCGCGAGAGCCAGTTCATGTGGTGCAGGTGAATCGAACGGACCTATAAGTCGGGTACAACTCAAGAACGAAGCAGCACATACCCATCAAAGGAGGCCTCCCAGCCAAGGGCGTCGGCCGAACAGTTTTCTGTTCGGTCTCCACCTGTGCGCCACGACAGCACCGGTAGAGACTGAAGCCGCCACGACCGACTGATGCCGAACACGACCCCACCGAGAACATTCGGCGCTTTTGCGCATAAGACGCTCTCGCGTTGACATGTGTGAAAAGTGAGTGCCCCCGCCCCCTTTCCCCCACCCTCCTGTAGTGGCCAGTGCAGCTGAGACAATAGACGGGGGCGCCACACCTAATACTACCCTCTCCTTTCTTCCTGTCTTTTCACATATTTTTATTTCTCTCCTTCCGGTCAGCTCGCTATCCCTTTCCTTTCTGCTGCCCCATCTTATGTGCTCCTAGAGACGATAGCAGATGCTGGGGTAGCAAAAATCTTTTCCTTTCTTTTTGTGTTACTTTTCTTTTAATAAACTACTACTGCCTATGCAGCTAAGGCTACGCTCAGACTTATCCCGAACAAAGAACATTATACTCTCGACGACACGGGGACGAAGCGCCGTCTCCTTCCCTCTCTTTCGCTGACTTGGCTGCATGCATAGCCACAGAAATCGACGTGATTGGCTGGAGGGCTCCCTCTGAGTTGCATGTGCCGCTTCGTTCTTTAATTGTAACCGACTATAGTGCTGAGATGTCCCCTCCCCCGGAACTGGCACAAAGGATTGCCTCCTTCCCTTTCCAGCTAAGCCAATAGCTGTGCGCCCCTCCTGCAGGCGGGGTAGACTGGTAGCGCCAGGTACAAAGAGGCACAGATTGGAAACGTCTTGCTTCTTGACGCCTGTTTCATCTCTATCGTGTGGCGACCGAAGAGGGCGTCAGGCGGTGCGTTTCCAGAATGAATCGGGCCCGTACCTCAACCAAGAACGGTTTCGTTCCATCCGGGTGCCAGAACCATCCGTCGTCTCAGCGCCCATTTTGTTCCGCTTTCATTTGAAGCTTGCTCTAGCGTGTCGCCTTGCCATATTCTGAAAGGTGTCGTCTAACCATGCTAGCAAGACTTGACATGCGAGAGCTGAGGCGGATGTTCGTTTGTCTGTTTGCCCGCATACGGCATGCATAGCCGCTGTACTGCATCTGTGTAGACAAATTCATTGAAAAATTGGCACACCCCAGTTCCGACAGAATGCGATCTGGTCGATGTGTCTAATTATATAGTATTTACAGAAAAAATGCTTCGCAAGCATTGGACGGTGTTATACGGAATAAAAATCGGAAGCCAATTATTTTGCTGCGAATGTGTGAATGCATGACAACTGCCCCATCTAGAAATGATTTGCTACCAACCCATGAAACCAAAGGGCGGGCTCAACACGAAAGTACACATGTTTCGTGCGTGTTCCCTGTGCAATAAATGCGACCCCCCCCCCCCCCCCCAATACACTCTGGTTACTTTCAAATAACGAACAGAAGTCCACCCAATATATTGGTTCGAAAACTACCAAGGCAATGCACTCTGCTATTAGCGCGTCCACTATCACGGGAAGCTGGAGCAAGACACGGAAGCAGCTGCCACTCTCGATATTGCGTTTCAGTGTCGAATAAAATACCCCGGGGAAAAAAATCTCGGAAAATGATTAAAAACATGCTATAGTTGCCTGACAATAGACGTTGTGAAAATAACAGCTGTTTCTTTATTTTCCAGGTGCGCGCACGAACACGCACAAACACACACGCGTGCGAGCGCTTTTTTCCATCTTTGACTGAACCCAAATCAGGGCAAATCGACGCAAGGCGACTAAGATATTATTTATTTATTTATTTGAAATACTGCCAGTCTCTAGTTGAGACCTTAGCAGGCGGGCATAACACGTATCACAGCAGAGGATAACATTTCTAAAAGCGGCTGTGCGAAAGACAGCTATAAATTAGACAGTTCATATCAAAGAAAAAAAAAACTCAAAAGAAGTTGACATATTTGCTCAAGTAACTGAAGAAAAAAACATGCTCGTTCGAAAACATGAACATTAACATTGGCACAACAAACATGAACATCAACATGGGCACAACACGTCGTGTACTCCTTAAAATAGACAAAAATGCAGAAAAAATCTTTCAAACCACTCCTCTAGTTTTAAAACACGGCTTCTAGTTCGGTACAAAAATTTGAAAATGAATCTGCGTTAGTTATGGATTCGTCTAGACGGTTCCATTCTCTTGTTACTAGCGGGAAGAAAGAATTTTTGAAGGTGTCACTGTGATAAGGATATTCGGTTAGCTGGTTTCTTAATGCACGTTTTAGTGACAGTGAAATGTACTTTGATGAATCGATCTTAAAATTGTTATTAAGGAGCTGATAAAGAAATTTTAGTCGCGCGCGCTTTGCCCTTGTTGACAGCGTTTCAAGCCTGGAGATTTCAGCTAGTTGTGTTGGTGAGTCGTTTTTTTTTGTATCTGTTGTGAATAAACCTCACTGCTTTACGTTGAATTCTTTCAAGTCGAGAAATATTGGTTACAGACTGAGGAAACTAAACAGTGTTAGCATATTCTAGTACAGGCCTAACAAACGTTTTATAAGCTAAAAGTTTAGTTTGTGTTGGCGCAAGACGGAGACACCTTTTAAGAAAGAACAGTTTTCGTAATGCAGTTGAAGTAATGTTGTCAATGTGTTTGCCCCATCTAAGATCGTTAGTTAATGTAACTCCTAAGTATTTGCGTTCATTGACGAAGGCCAGTGGAGTACCATTGATTTTGTACAAGAAATTTGATGGTTGCTTTTTTCTATTTACTGCAATTGCTACAGATTTCACTTTGTTAATTGACATTTGCCAATCACTGCACCAGTCCGAAAGTTTTTGCAATGATCTGTTAAGTATGGCATGATCTTGATGGCTTCTGATTTCTCTGTAAATTATGCAATCGTCTGCAAAGAGTTTGATGTTACAGGTAATGTCGGTGGTAATGTCATTAATAAATATAAGAAACAGCAGTGGCCCAAGGACAGACCCTTGAGGAACTCCGGATGTGACTGGTACCGTTTCAGATTGAATGTTATTATACAAAACGAGTTGGGAACGTTGCCACAAGAAATCTTCAATCCAAGCCAAAAGTTCCCCATCACCGATGTAACCCCGTAGTTTTGCGATTAGTTTGGAATGGCATACGCAGTCGAAGGCTTTAGCAAAGTCGAGTAATATGATGTCAGTTTGGCTGTTGTTGTCAATACTTAAAGCTAGGTCATGCACAACTTCTGTTAATTGAGTAACTGTTGATAAGCCACGGCGAAATCCATGCTGATGAGGCGACAATAAGTTATTGCACTCTAGAAACTCTGTTAGGTGCTTTGAAATTATATGTTCTAGTATTTTACACGCGGTACAAGTGAGTGATATCGGCCTGAAGTTGGAAACCAAAGAAGTATTGCCTGATTTATGGATCGGCAATACCTTGGCGATTTTCCAGTGGTCTGGTAGTCTGCAAGTGGCAAGGGATTTACGGTAGATTAGACTTAGGTACCTGCTGCAGGGTTCGGCATATCGTTTTAAAAAGGCGTTTGGAATTTCATCTGGGCCACTTGCTTTTTTACTGTCCAGACCGAGCAGAAGATTGAAAACACCAGCGTCGGTAATGCTAAGGGGACCAATTTCCGAACCACTGCATAATTCTGCTCTGGGTATAACACAGTTATCTACAGTAAAAACTGAACGAAAGTAATCATTATAAGCATTTGCTTTTTAATCTTTTCTTCAACTGGCAAGTGTGAAGTATTATTTCTGTTGGTGCTAAAATGTTTCCAGAACCGTCGCGGATTATTCGTGAGGAAATTAGGAAGTGTAACCTGAAAGTAGCGTTGTTTGGCCATTTTTGCTTTTTGCTTAAAGTCTGAAGTAGCATGCGCCAGTTTACTTGTTTCAAGTGCGGTTACTCCTTTGGATTTCATGTTCTGCCTGAGCCGTTTAACTCGTCGTTTTGCATGAATAACCTCACGTGTAATTCAAGGATTTTTTGTTCGAGGGCGTTTTGTTAACAGCGGTACAAAATGAGATATGAAAGGCAACTGACTAGGAATAAATATTGGGTTTGTGTAGGGTGCTGGATGCATCCTGAAGACTGCCTTATGATTCTGAACAGATTTCAAGAGGATCTTGGCTAAGCTTTGAAGTCATAAAATATCTGTACTTCAGCTTTTCGGCTAGGTATGCCAACTGTTGAGTTGTGCTGAAAATAGTCCCATGAAGACCAGTGGGTGCTGAGGCACTCAGAAAACCAGGACTATTTTTTACAAGTGTCTCCCAATCGCCAAGGAATGTTAAAACTGTCTTCATACGTGAACGTCACCGTCCGTGAACAAAAACGTGAAGTGACCCCCTAGAAGCGCGCAAACCAGCGCAAAAGCGCACAACGTAAAACCTGACGGCGCAGTGACAGCGACGGCAAATCCTACCGTGAAGCAGATGCCTGTCGACATTGGCGGAGCCACCGCTACCCTCTGAGCCGCCGACGAGTGAGCACACTACCCAATATTCTAGTTCACTGCAGCTCCGCTCTCCTCCAGCGTATACTCCAGCGGGACAAGGCCTCGTGGAAACGTTTCCCCACTAGCTCGTTCCGTCTG
Organism: Amblyomma americanum; assembly: GCF_052857255.1. Lineage (NCBI taxonomy): Eukaryota > Metazoa > Arthropoda > Arachnida > Ixodida > Ixodidae > Amblyomma > Amblyomma americanum. Next base: position 34,495,335 of record NC_135501.1, on the reverse strand, counting down.
GCCTCGGAGTATTGATTTTTTGAACGTGGTTAATATGTCCCCATTCGTACTGTAGCTACTACAAAAGTCAAGAAAATAAATATTGGTGTCATCTACACCTCCAGTTTTCGCAAAGTAAACTGCAATGCATCAGGACAGCTTATTGCACTCAGATATCCGTGAGGGCGGCTACACCACCATTCACTTCCAGACACTGCTGACGAAGCCATTTTCGGTCTTGACGTCTCGAGTTTGGGTGGAGGGGGCGGGGTCCGTGTTTAAATTCAATGTTCTCGACAGTAAATGCGTGTTTTGATGCTGGGAAAAGAACCAAAATTTTTAGAAATAGATCTAAAACCGATGTTTTCAAACAAAAAAGCTTAATGAAACTGTCCTCATGCAGAGCCCTTAAACGAGTTAAACTCAATGCACTCAACATGAGTAGTCGCAGTTTCGATCTGCAACACTTCAACTGCGCACTGACAATCCAGTTTTTTTCATGATGATTAAGATATCAATGTCATATCGCCAATTACCAGAGGTGGGCAACCTCATGAGGTTTTGACCTCATGAGGTCGACCTCAACCTCGAAATGACCTCAAGCTCACATCGTGAGGTGAGATTGAGGTCAGGTCGGCGACGGCTCAAAATTTTGTGAGCTCAGCAAATCAGACCTCAACCTCACGCGTGAGTTTGAGGTTGAGTGATGTCGTCATTCAGTGAGGTCGAGATTTTGAGGTCAACACTCTTGCTCACATCGTGAGGTGAGATTGAGGTGAGGTCGGCGACGGCTCGAAACTTTGTGAGTTCAGCAAATCAGACCTCAACCTCACGCGTGAGTTTGAGGTTGAGTGATGTCGTCATTCAGTGGGGTCGAGATTTTGAGGTCAACACTTCTTGTAATTGCCGCGTCTTACTCCGACGAGTGCCGCTTCCGAAGCGGAGTTTGAGCGCACCACCGCAATATTCATGCAATGACGCTTGGTGTTCCGTTTCCCCTGTTTGTACAACCGTATGTCACAGTTCGCTCTTAGCTTCCGGTGCTGCGCCGTAATTTACGTTCAGTCCAAGCCTACAGAAAGACGCACCCCTCTGGTCATCCCGGAAGAAGTGCTACTTTCACAGCACGCCACTCTCCCTCCCCCTCGGCTTGCTGGCGCAGCACCCGGCTGCCTGCCGCCGGCTCAAACTCCCGGGAGCGCGCAAAGCACGTAACCGACGTTGACCCGCGGTAGCTTTGTTTGATGCTGCAAACAAATAAGTTCAGTCCAACAAGCACGCAATAAATTCATCGAAGCGCGGATGTTCCCAAGCTAGACTGCTCTGTCTTCATGCTCGTTGCCGGCGCTGACGTCATAGCTCTTGCCTTGCAGTCGAATAAAGGAGATCCTGCTGTACATTACAAGCTGACTTAACAGAAACTGGAGTAGACGGCACAGGCGAGAGAATGTGATCCAGGTGGTTCCTAACAATGAAACTGCAGATTTGATTAAAAAAGCACGAAGCCAGAAAAACCTGTATAACACCGTCGAAGCTTTTGATAGATGACTTCCCCTTTCGAATCTCACATCAATTGTGTATATTCCCACTCTTTAATGCAAGCAGATGCAAACATAATTTCATTTTTTTATCCTTCCGAATAACCTCTCTTTTGGTCTCTGGTGGTTCCTTGTTCCTTCTCGGAAATTCACTTATTATGGCGAAACACCGCAGAACGAAGTGAACCTACCGGCATAGCTGTGTTGCAGCGGTGAAAAAATTCAAAACTATAATGAATGTATGGTGATGTGGTACCTGATTCCTTTTACTTTTTTTTTAATGAAGATGTGTGAATGGAACTGACTACATGCTCGCGCTGTGCTGCTTAGTTGCCGTTTCAAACCTTCTAATGTGACGTTTTGGGGCATGTTGTTTTTCGCTTCTGTTTTTAGTGTCCGATTTTTGTTTGTATGTTTCTATTCACTCTCTTTTTTTTTTCTTTTCTCGTATGGAATCAGTTAGGTTGGCGGCCTGCCTTGCAGACCACCAGGCACTACAATTTATTATTCCTTTAACTATTTTGCAGAGACCCATCGTTAACCTTAAACGGCTTCGCAGAATGCTCGCGCGGTGCTCATGGGTAAAAGAATGTCAAGAATGCTGGCATACCATTGATTAGTTCAGTTTTGAAGGAAAACAAATGATTGACTTAAAGCAGCTTGTCTCGGACTAGTTGACGAAATGGTACTTTTGTTGAGGCGTATGAGTACTTACGCGGGGAAATTTGAGCGGAGAGCCATGGTGCTCTTGACAGACAGAGCGGTTCACGCTTCCCACTCTAGGCCAGTTGTTTTGACGTGTGTGATTTTAATAGTAGGCACAGTGTTCGAAGACGTAATCTAGCCCTTTCTTTCAAAATGCCGCGAGTTCACCGAGTCATCGAAGTCCCAGGATTTCGAAACCATTACAATCGCCAGCTGGAGGGAAGTGGCGTAAACGGGAGAGGGTCTTGACCTCTCAGGAACATAAACATCACCATCCTTAATTGTTTGCTGCAGTTATTCCTATTTTCCCGCACGATAGCTGTGTTCGGTTGCCGGGTAGTGTACAGTATTTATTCAGTATTCTGGCAACCTTTAATTTGATAGCGGTATATCAGACTGTTCCGGGCTCATAAGGATACACTGTTAGCATCATAATCATCGCCATCATCTCGAGAGTAATAGCGGTTTCCATTGGGCGAACAAGAGCAAGAGCAGCGTGCAGACAGAGCAGCGCACGAGAGCAGCGGGGACGCGCGTTCACGTCTCGCGACTGGAACATTCACGCTGTTCCGGGGGCAACGCAGCGGTGACGAGGATGTGACACCATGAATCATGTGACCAAACTTTTCCCGCGCTCACGTTGCCGCCTGCGTCCCGTCTCGCGCACGCAGCATGTTCTGTGCCGGCCTTTCGTTCGTCGCTGCGTTTAGCATGACGATGGGTGAAGGAGCACAACGGCTGTTCATGACCATGATAGAGGAGTCACCGCTACCCGCAGCACCAGGTAAGCGTCGTCTCTCTCAGAAATAAGCTGTGAAAGATAGCAGCGCCAATATCATTTTGTGCTCACCACAGCTGTCGTCTATGCCTTGGCCACTCTTGTGAACGTTGGAGAGATACCCGATGGTAAGTGACAATAACTACTATGCATGGGGGCATATTTGAGGATTATTTTAATTGATTTCTTTTATTACCATTTATTGCGGCGAATGGAGTATTTAGGATAACGGCCGGGGATGTCGCTGCGTGTGATGCAACAACGGGCGAGAACGCAGCCGTTAATATTCGTACTGTAACATTACTGGTCATGATGCCGCACCTTCTTGCTCTACTCTCATCTGCGGTTTACCGTCACTTCGGTCTGTTGATGCTTTCAGATTACTGTATATGCCTGTTTTACTGTGCAGCATCTGACCAATCAAAGCAAGCCTCTTTATTTTTGCCCACGGCAAGGGCTCATGACATGCTTCGTCCGTCGCAAACATCAGGCGCTTAGTAACCTGAAGAAGAAAAAAAGACCTTACCATTTCAGGTCGCGCAGAGTAGGCACCTCGGTGCAGTTTTTACAGTTGCAACTTTTATGTTCACTTGCAGAGAACACCGCTGCGTCGGACGTGGGCGAAAGGGGACCGCAGCCAGCGCCAGAAGTGAAAAGACGCGGCGGAGGTGAGCTTGCAAAACGGAAAGTTGAGCTGTTGGTACATCTTTGAATACAAAAACAGTGCTGCAAGAGGAGTGCGACAGCGCTTGTCCTCGTTCGTAAAAAAGCGCCTCTCCTCCTCAGTTGTGCCCTGTCTCAGCGCTGTTTTTGTATTTAGTGTCGAACTTCTGCTGCCTGCATTTCTTGACGAATTTGACGCTTTTAGTAAAGTATCCGCATTTATTTTTCAGCTCCCGAATGGACACCAGGAGAAACCAAACTGCTATTAGATTACTATTACAAATACTTTCCGCAGGTGGACCCATTAAAAAAGTTTAAAAACAAAAAGATGCTTTTCAAGCAGGTTTCACAGGATTTGGCTGAGGTTCTTGGATGTAACAAAACGCCGCAGCGGTGTGAAAATCGCTATAAAACAGTAATGAGGCAGAAGAAAAGGGCAAGTGACAACAACAACAAATCAGGTGCTTCACCTCATCCTGTCCCATTTGACGATGAAATGCGAAAAATCCAAAGCATTGATGACAGTCTCGAGCCAGAAATTCAAAGGGACTCTTTTGGAGTGACCTACAAGTTAACATCATCAAGCTCTGACAGCTCAGCTGATCTAATTTCCCCTATGCCTGAAATGCCCAGTACTCTGTCGAGCAATTCAGAAAATGATGAAACTATGAAAAGGTCAACAGAGGTGAAGAAAAGGAAATGCCGTGCCGGTACTAGTCGTATGCAGCAGATGCAATTTTTTTTTTGGATCAAATGAGGGCTATAAGCGCAGAGCGAACAGCTCACAGGGAAAAGCAAGAAGAAGAAAAAGAGAACAGGCGTGCTGAGCGGCGAGCTGAGCGAATTCAAGACCGGCAGGAACGTCGCAAGATGCACGAAGATAAACTTCAGCTCATCCGCGAGGCCTTGGGGCTCAAGCAATAAAACAGTACACTTTGGATGAACATGTTGTTATGAGTGTTTATTTTGCGCAAGACAAAACGTTTTTGTGCATAGTCTTCACGAAGCATTGCTTTGAACATATGTTTAGCCCTGTGTTTGCATCACTACAGGCTTTGTGGGTACCTCCTCTTCAGCCCAATCTTGGACTTAATTTTTTCTCGTTTAACTTCTGCAAGTGCCCGTAAGAGGCTCCCTTCTCTAGATATTCCACTGCAGACTTCATCTACAGTAGGGCTCTGATCATTGTTAACCTGGAAGCTCAAACGCATGTCCTGAAGTGGACTATGATATTGCCACGGACCTGGCTCGAGCTACCTGCGCGCTAAGCCGTGACGAGGACGAAGTGGTCGCGTTCGCGTGAGGCGCGCTCGAGCTGGCTCTGTTCTGGGCGATTAAAAACCTCGGCCGTTCTGCGGTCCCCCTCTACGTCTACGACTGTTCTCCGTCTGGCCTGTGACAATATGAATCCCCGTTCTCGATGCAGATGTTGTGAAGGACACAACAAGAGAGAATAAATTTTGACATGTTGTCTACAGTCATGAGGTCCAAACGCTGTAGCTGCCTAAATCTACCATTTAATTCCCCAAATGCGTTTTCAATTAGCACACGGGTAGCTGAAAGTTTGGTGTTAAATTCCTTGTCAGAGGCATCCAGGCTTCCATAGTCTCGAATGGGAGTCATCAAAAACTCTTCGAGATGGGTATGCAGCGTCCCCAAGTATTTGGTATTTTCCAGCACAGAGTTGAGGCAATTTCTTCGAAATGTTTGAGAGCCGAAATATTCTGGAGTCGTGAATTTTACTAGGTGCACCAGTGCTGGCATCAAGGAACCTCTTCCGGTTATCACATATCCCCTGCAGCGTCAAGGATGGGTAATGGTGCCTATTCACGCACACTGACCGCACCTTACCAGCAGGGCACCTAACAGGAATATAGCTCCCGTCAATGCAGCCAATGGTGTCTGGAAACCCTGAAACCTGGAAGTTGAAAAGAAAATGTTACGAGAAGACGGATATTGATAGCCATCATAATAGCACAATTCATGTACAACACATGCATAATGTGGAGATTGTGGCCTCAGCTCTCATCGGTGGCAAGATATTTTTCCATCCGCCTTCCTCCCTTCTCTTTCTCCTCCTTTTTTCTCATTTCAGCTTCAAACACAGCTCATGTCCCCATGCTTTCCTTGGCTGTTGGGTTTATATGGTTGTAACAGTCTGCTAAACATGTTTGCAAATGATGATGGCCTGCAAGTTGCCCAGCATGACCGACAAGCCCAATGTTCACGCGGTTATATTAAAACAATGGCCCTCACCAATATGGAAGCATTGCTTGCCGGATGCCAGAACCTTACTGGCATACAAATGCATGCCGCAAAACAATCTCGGCATTAGGGCAATGTGTGAAGAGACTGCAGCTAATGCTCAGTAACACGAGGTCAGAACACAGACGTCCAAATTATAAGTAGTATATAGACGTGTTTTTATTTAGTTAGGTATGTTAAGTCCCCTCGTAGCAACATACATCCATTGACATTGTTACATGTGCAGGAAGGCATGAAATGCATGCCCAGTTCATTCATCCAGACTTTTTATTCATACACAAGGGCGTACGTACAGGAGGCCAAGGAAAAAGTCGTTCTAGGATGGCTTGAGGAGCCCCTGGCCCTCGACAATACATTAGCAGCAGAACACACAAAAAGATAGTTAAAAATTTTTTTATAGCATAGTGACAACAAAGATCAAATTATTAGCGCGTAAGCATCCAGAATTATAACAAAAGCATTCAGAGTTTAAAGTGTTTCGTGAAGGAAAAGACAGCTTTAAAGGGTAATATAGATGGCAAGTGACATGCTGGTTTGATTAACGTCAAAGCTTATGCACGGCGCAAATTAGAAGTAGAAAATTTTGGTCACCTGCTCAAACGCATTAGCAAGCTTCTGCAAGTCATCTGGGAAGGTCACGATGCGGGGTGCGATGTCCAGAAGAAACGCCATAACGCGGTACATCATCCTGTGATACGTGCTTTCCCCAGCCTCTAATCGGCCTGCAACATCCCGTATGCAGGATTTATTGCAGCATACCTGCAAGAAATGGGATAATTTTTTATTGATGCGAAATTGTTAATCTAGCATCTCATGTTACCATCAAGCATTGCGGCAAAGTATAGGAAAAATTTACATCTGCCCCGTTCTCTGAAAAAGCTTCACGTGTGTTCATCAGGCACCTTTGGTACAGCCATGCGGTATTTTCCCCATGGAATACCTTTAAAAACCATAGGCAAGAACAGAAATAAAAAAAACTGGGCACACTGAATTAAAACTGTGATCAAACCCATTTATTTTCACAGTTGGGAAGATTGAGCCCTTGAGTGCTTCGCATGCAGAAGAGCAGTGACCTGTAAAAGGAATTTCCAGCCATCATAAGCATTTGAGAAATCGGTTGCTAAACCCTCGCGCAGTGTATTAGTGCATTCAATTTCATGCTTCGCGCCAGGTTAGATGTGCCGGGACGCTTTTGTAATCAGATGCCTCCAATCACTCATCCTAAATCACAACTCTTCTCTCTTCAATAGTAAATAATTTCGATGTGTTATCACTTAAAACTTGCAGCAGAGAGGAGCCAGACACACGGAAAAAACACAAAAGTGAACGAGCAGCTTAGTCCACGTCTGTGTGTTTCTTCCGTGCGTCTGGTTCTTCTCTAATGCCAGTTTTAAATGATAGGTGCACAAATTAGCTCAACAATATACCTTATTAACTTTTATTTCGATATCTTACCACAAAAAGGACAGCACATGCTCTTGAGGCGACTTTGGGGGCAGACCTCCGCGATCAGTTCTTGAAGGGTAGTGCGGCGATTTCGCGAACTCAGCAGCAAGGGAATCTGCAGCCGGCCGTGACAGTCGGAAATTCCTACGAAACTAGTGAGGTAAAATGAAAAAACAGAGGTCGGTTATTGATTACAGGTTCTAACTAGGATGCAACGACTCACCTTTTCGTCCGAATAAGCGGCGACCGTCTTTTCCACATAAGACTCGACCTTCGGTCGCTTCTCCGGCGGGGTAAAAAGCTGCTCGAACATCTGCTCATACAATGCTAAATCCTCGTCATCGCCGCTGCCGCTGCTGTCCGAAGAGGAGCTTGTGCTCGAATCTGTGCTACAGCTGCTGTCTTCATCAAACAGCAACAACTGTTCGTCCAGACGACAGCGCTTAGGTACTGATATTCCGCTTGCTTGCACCGGCCAACTGGCACCGCTACCACCATCCGCCATTTTGCACGGCTTTCCCGGGATGAAACCAGAAGTGACATCAAAAAGTCGTGTGACTTCCTTCATTCTCCCACTTACTCCGCCGTTGACGACGGAGAACCGAGAGCTGCTCTCGGCTGCTCTCGGCGCCGCCAAAGCGCGCCTCCTCTGCCAATGGAACACGACGCTCGTGCTCCTGTTCTACCAATGGCAGGCGCTGGAACTCGCGAGAGCACTTTGAGTGCAGTTTCGAGTGCTGCTGTTCGCCCAATGAAAACCGGTATAAGAGGCACGGGTCGTTGCATGATCTTTGCAGTATGTCATACATGGGAACTGGCGCGTTTACCTGCTGGACAATCCGAATGTCATTAATGTGGACCGGGTTGTGGGCACTCTTCGTAATGCGTCATGCGCACATGTGTAGTAATGTGGGGTCCATATGGATCTTGATATGGGGGTGGATGGGGCCTGGTATCTTGAGAAATTACAACGTTGTCACGTGAGTAGGTGGGATCTCATATTACAGCGTCGTCACGTGACTATGTTTGATGGCACATTACATCGTTGTCACGTGACCTGGTATGACGTCACACTCACATGATATGGTCACTAATTAAACTGGGTAGTTTTAGCGTTACCTAATTGTAATATTTATTAACGTTATTAATTATCTGGCGTCATCATCTTCGTCGCGTGACTAGCCGGCTCGTTACGTCGCATGGAGCCGTTTTTTGCGGACATCTTAGTGAAAAACAGCGCACAAGCAAACACAGACAGAAAGAAGGGGACAAGCGCTGAACTAGCAACTGAGGTTTTATTGAGAAGCATGGCGAAATATATCTTTCACAGCATACAGCATTCAAAAAGAATATAAACAGCACAAAAAAGGCGGATAAGAAGCCAGCATCCAAACTCATCGCTTAACGTCGCATATCCAAGAATTCCATCTCTTTTGTGGAAAGAAGGATAGACGGGGTGCTGACACATGAGTCCTCCGCTTTTGCTATCGCCCTAGCCTCGATAATTTCCCTTGTTATCGTGCACTTGTTTCGTGCCAGGATTTTGCAGCCGTGAAGGT